>NC_057810.1:659477055-659846343 GCF_018294505.1 Triticum aestivum
TTTTTTTCAAGTGTTGTATATATAGGATGGACCTTTAGTACCGGTTGGAGCCACCAACCGGTACTAAAGGTCTGTTTTGGCCAGGCCAAGCGGCGGGAAGCGCACCACCTTTAGTACCGGGTGGTGGCTCCAACCGGGACTAAAGGCCCTCCCCTTTAGTACCGGTTGGAGCCACCACCCGGTACTAAAGGGGGTGCGCTGGCTCCAGGCGGTGCACAAGTTTAGTCCCACCTCGCTAGCCGAGAGGCTACCGCACTGGTTTATAAGCTCCAGTGCGGTAGCTCTCGCGAGCTCCTCTCCTAGTCAGGCCTACTGGGCCTACCTGTCTTCTTCGCCCAGTGGGCCTACTCGGCCTTTGCGGTCCTGCATACTGGCCCAACAAAAGCTTGTGTTCCTAGTCGTATGCAGGCCGCTTTGGCCCAGTAGGTGGGCTTTTTTATTTTCTAATTTTTTTTCGCTTTATTTATTTTTGTTTTATTTATTTTTGAGTTGTTTTTTGCTGTATTTAGAGTTTCTTTGTGAATATTTTTGCTCTAGGTACAAAAAATTACAAACTTTCTGTTAGTGCCGGTAGTTTTCAAATTTGAATAGTTCAAATTTTGAATTATTTGAAATTTGTGTGAATCACTAGTTTGTGAATAACTTAACTTTGAAAAAAGTTTTTTCAGTGATTCTTTTTTCTTATGTTTAATATTAGTGTGTTTTATCATTATATTCAATTTGATAATGCTTAGGTTATTTAAAAAATGAAATGCCTTTGTAACAGTTCAGTTTTCGTCGGAAACCCTGATACTTCGAAAGAGATTGTCCATTTTGTACACGAAGTGCATCCAGTTTTTGTCGTAACCCTCTATACTTTCTTGCACATGGTATTTGTATGAAATTATGATACCATGCCAACTTCCAACCTTTTCTGAGTTCATTTGAAATGCTTTTCAATTTTAGCGTCATTTAGCTGGAAAAAATCAGTAAATGCATGAAAAGAATTTGTTTGCACATAAAATTTCTTCGTGTTTCAAATGCCAAAACACATAACTACCCTAACTATTACAGACATTCCCTCCTGGGTGTGAAACACAAAAGAAAGTGATGATTGTGAAGCTGATCACATCCTAGATCTTTGGGTGTGAAACTTTTTCTTCCAGTGTGTCTCTTTGCGCCGTAGCCATGGAAAATCTTCATCATTTAACTGGATGCTCGGGTCAATATTCACTGTGAATGGAGCAATTTCATCAAACTTTTCATAATCTTCTGACATGTCTGTCTTGTCATCCACTCCCACGATGTTTCTTTTTCCTGAAAGAACTATGTGGCGCTTTGGCTCGTCGTATGATCCATTCGCTTCCTTATCTTTTCTTTTTCTCGGCCTGGTAGACATGTCTTTCACATAAAAAACCTGCGCCACCTCATTGGCTAGGATGAATGGTTCGTCTGCATATGCAAGATTGTTGAGATCCACTGTTGTCATTCCGTACTGCGGGTCTTCCGTTACCCCGCCTCGTGTCATATTGACCCATTTGCACCGAAACAAAGGGACCTTCAAATCACCTGATCCATAGTTAAGTTCCCATATGTCCTCTATGTAACCATAATATGTTTCCTTTCCCGTGTTGGTTGTTGCATAAAAGCGGACACCACTGTTTTGGTTAGTGCCCTTCTTATCTTGGGCGATCGTGTAAAATGTATTCCCATTTATTTGGTACCCTTTGAAAGTCATTATATTCAAAGATGGTAACTGGGACATCGAGTACATGTCATTTTGAATATCGCCATCATTCAGGGCATGTTTCTACAACCAACCGGCGAAAGTCCTCGTTTGTTCGCGTGTAATCCAGTCGTTAGACTTCTCCGGGTGTTTGGACTATAGAAAATTCTTGTGTTCCTCCATATACGGAGCCACCAAGGCGGAATTCTGTAGAACTATGTAGTGTGCTTCAGTAAGAGAATGCCCGTCCATACATGTTATTTGATGCCCTCCTAGAGTGCCTTTTCCTTCTAGTCTGCCCTTATGCCGCGACTCAGGAACACCAATCGACTTAAGGTCAGGAATGAAGTCAATACAAAACTCAATGACCTCCTCATTTTCATGGCCCTTCGAGATGCTTCCTTCTGGCCTAGCACGGTTATGAACATATTTCTTCAAGACTCCCATGAACCTTTCAAAGGGGAACATATTGGGTAGAAATACAGGACCCAAAACGTTAATCTCTTCGCAAAGATGAACTAGGACGTGCATCATGATGTTGAAGAAGGATGGTGGGAACACCAACTCGAAACTGACAAGACATTGCACCAAATCATTATGTAACCTTGGTATGATTTCTGGATCGATTACCTTCTGAGAGATTGCATTGATGAATGCACATAGCTTCACAATGGCTAATCGAACGTTTTCCGGTAGAAGCCCCCTCAATGCAACAGGAAGGAGTTGCGTCATAATCACGTCGCTATCATGAGACTTTAGGTTCTGGAACTTTTTCTCTGCCATATTTATTATTCCCTTTATATTCGACGAGAAGCCAGACGGTACCTTCATGCTGAGCAGGCATTCGAAGAAGATTTCCTTCTCTTCTTTGGTAAGAGCGTAGCTGGCCTAACCCTGATGTATATCGTCTTTTCCGTGCATACGTTGCTGGTCCTCCCGTGCCTCTGGTGTATCTTTTGTCTTCCCATATACGCCCAAAAAGCCAAGCAGGGTCACGCAAAGATTCTTCGTCACGTGCATCACGTCGATTGTGGAGCGGACCTCTAGGTCTTTCCAATATGGCAGGTCCCAAAATATAGATTTGTTCTTCCACATGGGTGCCCGTCCGTCAGCGTCCTTCGGAACAGGTTTTCCGCCAGGACCCTTTCCAAATATTACCTCCAAATCCTTGACCATATCATGTACATCAGCACCAGTACGGTGGCGAGGCTTCATCCGGTGATCCACCTCACCTTTGAAATGCTTGCCTTTCTTTCTTACGGGATGCCTTGTCGGAAGAAATCAACGATGTCCCTGGTACACATTCTTCCTACAACTATCCAAATATACACTATCGGTATCATCCAAACAGTGCGTGCATCCGCGGTATCCCTTGTTTGTCTGTCCTGAAAGGTTACTGAGAGCAGGCCAATCATTGATGGTCACGAACAACAATGCCTTTAGGTCAAATTCTTCCTGTCCGTGCTCATCCCACGCACGTACACCTATTCCATTCCACAGCTGTAATAGTTCTTCAACTAATGGCCTTAGGTACACATCAATGTCATTGCCGGGTTGCTTAGGACCTTGGATGAGCACTGGCATCATAATGAACTTTCGCTTCATGCACAACCAAGGAGGAAGGTTATACAAACATAGAGTCACAGGCCACGTGCTATGGTTGCGGCTCTGCTTCCCAAAAGGATTAATGCCATCTGCACTTAGACCAAACCATACATTCCTTGGGTCACCTACAAACTCCTCCCAGTACTTTCTCTCGATTTTTCGCCACTGCGAACCGTCAGCGGGTACTCTCAACTTTCCATGTTTCTTACGGTCTTCTGCGTGCCACCGCATCGCCTTCGCATGCTCTTTGTGTTGGAACAAACGTTTCAACCGTGGTATTATAGGAGCATACCACATCACCTTGGCAGGAATCTTCTTCCTGGGGCGCTCGCCCTCGACATCACCAGGGTCATCGCGACTGATCTTATAACGCAATGCACCGCATACCGGGCAAGCATTCAAATCCTCGTACTCACTGCGGTAGAGGATGCAGTCATCAGGGCATGCATGTATCTTTTGCACCTCTAACCCTAGAGGGCAGACAACCTTCTTTGCTTCATACGTACTCTCGGGCAATTCGTTGTCCTTTGGAAGCATATTCTTTATCATTACCAGCAACTTTCCAAATCCCTTGTCAGATACACCATTCTCTGCCTTCCATTGCAGCAATTCAAGTGTGGTGCCCAACTTTTTTTTGTCACCTTCGCAATTTGGGTACAACAATTTCTTGTGATCCTCTAACGTGCGCTGCAACTTCACCCTCTCCAGATCACTTGCGTAGTTTCTCTTTGCATCAGCAATGGCCCGACCTAGATCATCAGCAGGCTCATCTGATGCCTCTTCTTCATCTTCTTCCCGCATTGCCGGCTCAGCTTCTTCCCCCATTGTTGTATCATTGTATTCAGGGAACCCATGGCCAGGATAGCCGTCGTTATCCTCTTCTTCTTCATTGTCTTCCATCATAACCCCTATTTCTCCGTGCTTGGTCCAAACATTATACTGGGGCATGAAACCGGACTTAAATAGGTGGACCTGAATGGTTTTTTCTGTAGAGTAACTGTGACCATTCTTACAGCCAGCACATGGACAAGGCATAAAACCATCCGCCCACTTGTTTGCCTCAGCGGCCCGCAGAAAAGTATGCACGCCATTAATGAACTCGGGAGAGCATCGGTCATCATACATCCATTGTCGGCTCATCTTCATTACACAACACCAAATAGACCAAACTAATACAAGTTCATACATAAAGTTCATACAAAAAGTTCATATACAACACTTAATTAAATGCAACATACAAATAACTCTCTAGCTAAAGAATTTAAATGCAACAACAAATGCGATGAAGATCGTAACTAAGGTAACAATTGATCCAACAGCATAATGATACCAAGCCACACTATCAATGACATATTTTCTAATCTTTCTAATCTTCAACCTCATTTTCTCCATCTTGATCTTGTGATCATCGACGACATCGGCAACATGCAACTCCAACTCCATCTTCTCCCCCTCAATTCTTTTCAATTTTTCTTTCAAATACTAGTTTTCTCTTTCAACTAAATTTAACCTCTCGACAATAGGGTCGGTTGGAATTTCCGGTTCACATACCTCCTAGATAAAAATATCTAAGTCAACTTGATGGGCATAATTTGTCATAAACACGAAATGCAACAACTAGTTTTAAAAGAGAATATACCACATCTGAATCATAACAAGGACGAGGGCCGACGGGGACAGATATCAAAACCATGGCACTATGTATAACAAACAACGTACGAGTAAGATAATTATACGAGTAACTATATACCCAAATCAGATAAACATCAATTTGGTAATGTAAAGCATTCATGAACAATAGCCTCACCACAAGGTGGTGCCAGCGACGGGACGGTGCGGGCGATCGATGGTGGTTACGACGAAGATTTAGAAGGCACTAAGTAAACCACATCTACATATGCAAACTAAGTGTTATTTTTGACCTCAAATTGCATATAAATCAAATACTAGCAAATATAATTATTCCTCCCAAATTAATCACTATACAAAGCATTGCAAGAGCTAATCTAGCAATGAGAGTTGAAAGGACAAAGTTGCTAACCTTTGTGATCATTTGAATGGATGGGGGCCTTCAAATCTTGACAAATTTTGGGCAAAATTTGTGAGGAGCTTGAGGAGAGAGGGGGAAGAACATAGGAAGTGAGGGGAAAGGGGAAGAACAGAGTGTCTCGGACGGACGAAGGGTTTATGTACGTTGACCTTTAGTACCGGTTCGTGGCACGAACCGGTACTAAAGGTGCTGGACGGGCCCTAGACTGACAACACCCTGCCACCACCCTCTTTAGTACCGGTTCGTGGCAAGAACCAGTACTATAGGTTCGCCACAAACCGGTACTAATGAGAACGGCCGGCTAGCCGTTGGAACCGTAACTAATGGACACATTAGTGCCAGCTCAAAACCAAACCGGCACTAATGTGTCTCATATTAGGTCCTTTTTCTACTAGTGCCAGGCAAATCAAAAAGGATCAGTTCAGGAAAGAGAAGTTCCTGAAGAACAATGTTGTCAAAATGACACCTGATGAACTCCTCAAGATCCAGTCTGAGATCAAAACCCTCAGCGATAATTTCAATTCCTATTATGCTGATTGGCAAGGAGCCAAAGTCAGGTTTGTTAAACTGACTGAGAAGTTCACCAATGTTGCAGCCCCATCGCAACAAGAAAGTCCTCATGCTGAAGCCTCTTCTCAGCAAACTGAAGAACATGCCAGCACCACTGATGATTTTCAGCCTGCTGAAGAAAAATGCTAGTTCCAGAGCTGATGACTCCATTCCAGCTGCTGAAGAAACTGCCAGGGCATCCACTAGTGGTGCGCCTAAAGAAAATGAAGAAGTCAGGGCAACTACATCAGTTGCGCCTGAGGAAATTCAACCAGATTCCTCAGCTCCTCCTGCGCCTACACCAACTCCTACCCTTCCATCTGCATCAGATGTGAGGAACACCAAGGCTGCAGAGAAAGCTGCAGTGAAGAAAAACCTAAACTACCTCCATGAAACCTTCAACCGTACCTGGGCTGTTCTATCTCATATCTACAGCACCGAAGATCTGACGAGCATGGGTCTCAAGGAAGAATTTGACTGGTCTGCACCTCCACTGAAGAAATTCAAGAAGGTCAAGGTTCCTTCCTTGGTGGCCAGCTCCTATTCTTCATCACGCAACACTGACGAAAATGAAGACTTGGACGACACTGCGGCAGGCCCTACTACGACAACCGACCCCGGCAACACTGGCGCTCCTCCATCAACTTGATATTCTTCAGGGGCGTTAGTCCTCAGTTTCGATCCTTTTGGTCATTCGATGACAAAGGGGGAGAAATCTGAGTTAGTCTTCAAGAGGGTCTATTATATGGGCGTTTTTTTGCTAAGTTACAACTCTCGTTCTTCTAAAACTTTTATTGGATCGAGTTGTAATCTTAAACCCGATGGTGCTCTGATACTTTTGATGTACTCCGTATGCTTATTCCTTGTTAATATTATTGCTCGCATGCTAAATCTCTTGAGGCACCATATTTTATCATGCATTTCAAATTCCTCATATTATATGTCAAATGCATGTATGAATTACAAGATATAGGGGGAGATCTCCATGATTCAACTCTTCAAGTGTGTATTGCTTCAAAAGTAGATCCTCACTATGCACATCTTCAGGGGGAGTTCTTCTATATCTTGCAATCAAATTCCTTAATATCAGTACTTACACTTCATATGTTTATCCCCGTTGAAAACTTAACCTATATTGTCATCAATCACCAAAAAGGGGGAGTTTGTAAGTGCATCTAGTGCCCTTTGTGATTTTGGTGTATTGAAGACTTATAGGTTAAGGGACTAATGTGTTTATGAGTGTACACAGGTCTATAAGTCTGTGAGGAGTTTGATATTTATAGAGAAAGTCGACCCCTGAAAATGAATATCTTCGACTGAAGATTTTGGTATTCCTGAAGACTTTCATGAAGACTTTGAAAGTGAAGAAATTGGTGTGTCCGTGAAGACTTGATATTCATGCGAGGAATATGAAGCTTGAAGACTTTAGTTTTCATAGTTTTGTTTTTCTCTTTCTTGAATCATAGGAAACACCGTACTATTAAAGGGGGTCGAGGAAATACTAAGGAAAAAAATTCCATGTGATGCTCAACTCAAAATCCTACACCTACCAATCCCTTCGAGTGAAGCCATTGGAAATCTCATACAGTTCAGTCAATTTCTTTAGTGATAGAGACGAAGTTCTTCTAGTCGCTGAGGAATTTGTTTTGACTGAGGAGTTAGGAATTCGCTAGTGCGGATTGCCTACACAGTGAGGAACATGATAGCCCTGAGGAATTTGAGAGTCAAATTTCCGACCGTTGCTGTGCTACGCGCCAGCTATCCCAAAATATCTTATCCACATAACAGTCATATCATTGAAGGGCATTTATGTCTTATCATGTCGGGCTGCTCCCTAGGCTATAAATAGCCGCCCCCTACAACCACTAGCTGGTTGGCTGCTCCAAGAGAAACTGACACTTGTCATTCGAGAGCAACCCATCCTCCGAGGACTTTGAGCGAAAATCATTGAGTGAGGAAAATACAAACCCAACACCCACAAACCCAAAGTGATTGAGCATCACTGAAGAGATTGATCCTGCGTGGATCCGACGCTTGTTACCTTTGAAGACTGTGCTTCTTCCAGACGGTTAGGCGTCATGGTCTAGAGCATCCAAGAGGAATTGTGGATTGCCGAGTGACCAAAGTCTGTGAAGGTTTGGAAGTCACCTGAAGACTTACAACGAGTGATTGGACGAGTTCTGTGTGACCTTAGTTCAAGGAGAATACGGTGAGGACTTGGTCTCCTGAGCTGCGTGCTCAGTGACTGGGTGTCCGGGACTGTGTGTCCTCGAGTTTAAATACTCAGCCGCTCCAACCAGATGTACAACTGAGACAACAGTTGGAACTGGTCTACCAAATCATTGTCTTCACCAACCTTGCTGGTTCTATTTCCTCAACTCTTTCATTTCCTCATTACTGTGTTGAGTGTTTGTTCATATCTGTGTTTGAAGACTTTGACTGAAGACTTTCTCAATTTCCTCAGTTCAATTTCTTCAGTATGTTTGTCTTCATCTTGTGTTATCATGTGTTTACGCTTTTTGTACTCTGTGTTTTTCTTCATTTCATCATGATGACTATGTGTCACGACCGGTTTTTCAATAAAAAGCTTATTGAACAACCGACCTTTATTGCAGACCAGTATAGGAAAAATCCTTCCTACTGGTGGACAAAACTTGATACAGAAATCCAGTAGTATTAAATATAGTACAGGGTTGAGCTGAGGTTGCTCAACAATTTATTACAGGTACGCAAATATATTACATAAGGGCGGATATGACACAAAGGCATGGTGGCATACCACTGGCTAGATATACAAGTGGTGGTGGATATGTCACAGTGGAGTGGGTAAGACTCGTAGTCTTGCAGCTCATCGAGCGTCGGAGTGAGGCTCGAGGAATTTATTCGGGTAGCGGAAGCGGATATAACACAAGTGACCAAATCCAGGATCATACGGGACTGACTGGGACTCCTCTAGGCGTCGGACTCGCTATCCTACTCTTCATCCATGAGATCGCCTTGGTCAACATCTAGCCAAATCAACAAGCCAGGTGAGTACTTTGAATGTACTCGCAAGACAGTTCGGACATAATATATAACAAATGCAACACGATGCACCATGAGCAGTTAGCAATGCACACTCAAATAATAAATTTGCACAGCATGATAAATAAAAGGAAGTAAGGCGGTAGTCCTCCCGAAATCCAAAGAAAATAACTGGAAGCCGATCGGGTGTCTGAAGCGACGCCTCAAAAGGTGAAATAAATAATTTAACATGCCGCAGTCGGGCGTCTGGGCGACACCACATAAAGGGCTTATATTGAAAGGTAAATGACAGTGCGTGCCACAGTCGGACGTCTATGCGACATCTCGAAAAGGGCTTATAAAGAAAGTAAATAACAGGGGTGCCACAGTCGGACGTCTGAGCGACATCTCGTAAAGGGCTTATAAAGAAAGTAAATAACAGGGGTGCCACAGTCGGACGTCTGAGCGACATCTCGTAAAGGGCTTATAATGATAGTAAATAACGGAGGGGCCACAGTCAGACGTCTGAGCGACATCTCGAAAAGGGCTTATAATGAAAATAAATAACAGAGATGCCACAGTCGAACGTCTCAGCGACATCACATAAAGGGCTTATATTGAAAGTAAGTAACAAGAGGGCCACAGTCGGACGTCTGAGCGACGTCGCAGAAAGGGCTTATATTTCATCTTTCATGATTCAATAAGTTCATGAAGATATATCACTCACAGGAAATACTCAGCACATAATAATAAATGGGTGAGTCCATCCACAGGAATAATCATTTAGCCGGTCTTAACACTCATGTTTGTCCACCGGAGTTTTGTCACTGAGACTAATACTGACAAGGATAGGATGAACATAGTCGTTGATCAAGATATGATTACTTGAATGATTTTTGACTCTGCAGCGTTTGTACTATTTAACCACAGCCAACGGATTTCAGTAGTCACGAGGGACTAGTTCCGTTTACGGTATTTCGATAGAAACACATCTAACCAGTACACACCCATTTCCACCTCACGATGCCAGGAATCACCCTAGGCAACGTTCAAGAAAACCTTGAGACGGGGAGGCTACAACCTCGAATAGCATGGGATCAAATTTATATACGCGCACTCTAAGGGGTGCCCCCCTCTCGGTCCCAACCGGAAACACCCATGCCCCCTGACCGGATAACTGGCTTTAATCCAGGGCCATGGAACCCTCATCACGGCCTCTCTATTTGGTGTGTACGAGGAAAGTGGTTTGCAACTTACTAAACCATATTCTTTACAGAAAACATGTGGTAGCACGAACGGAAATGGATGGTAACGTGACTCGATTCACATTGACCCGGCAGTTAAACAGTTTGGCGTAAGACTGGCATGCTTCAACACTGCCATCTTACCACCTCTCATGTCACCACATGATCATATAAACTCACATCACAAGGTATATGGAGTTTCGAAGCTCACTTGCATCAACTTAGCCTGTAACATACCACTTACTGCTATACGTATGAACATGCCATAAACTAGGTACTCAAAGCAACCATGCAAGACACTCATCATATCAAAGGTTCAAACATGCTTGCCTAGTTCGGAGTAGTTGGAGTCTAGCTCGGTGAAGTTCGCGGTTCCGTCACCTCCTCCGGTATCTACGGGTTCACGGGATCCTTCCGCACCTATGGGTGGTGGAGTTGAGCGTCGGCGAGCACCACGTCGATGGCGGCCTCTACTACGGCGGGCGGCGACTCAGGTGATGTTGGATCTCGTTGGAGAAAGCTGAGCGAATCGAGCCGGAGCCCGAGGCGGATCGGGGTGGCCGGAGACGGGGAAGGAGGCCTCCCCGGGGTCCTTCTGGTGGCTTGGTGAGGCTCTGGTGAGGTGGAGTGGGTAGTGCTGGTCGAAGGCGAGCTCGGGGTGGCTATTTATAGCCGGCCCGAGGCGGTTCCCATGGACAGGATAACGCCGGTGATGATTACGGCGAGTCGGTGACCGGACGGGCGGATTAGGTGGCTGGGCATCAGCATGGAGCTCTACTGGCTCCACTCACACGCTAACCTCATTGGGAATAGGCCTACTTCACGGTTACGACAGAAACGGTGCTCCGCGGGCCAGTCGGCGGCAGGAAGCGCACCCTGTGCTTGCCAGGCCATAGGGACGGTGCTGCGGTGCGCGCAGGGGAGCAGACGGCCACGCGGAGGCCTCGGCTGATTTGGGCGGTGGTGGACGGCGCCGAAAGCTATAACCGCTCCCTGACGGCCGCCACGGGTAGCTCTGCCACCGCAGATGTTGTCGGCGTCGGCGAGACACACCACCACCGACGCCCATGGCCGGCCAAGCGAGCGTGCGGCACATGGATAAGGCAGGGGTGCAGTGCGCAAGGAGCCAAGCATGTGCACTGGTGAGATTAACGACAATATCCGAAGAAAACGACACTGACTCCGCCTGAATCTCTGAACTTTCTGAACATGCCCAGAAACAGTGCTTGCCAGGTGTTCGACGAAATGAAATTGGCATGTGGGGAATTTTCCTTGAGCTGATCTTTGGTGGGGTGGCCTCTCAATGCATCTGGGTGTTGCCTGATTTTTGGTAGGATTTTTTGAGAAGGGAAAATATGAATTTCACCAAAAATGATGAATCTGCTCCAAACTTGCAGTGAATGAAACTTGAAAATTTTGAACTGGGGAAGAGTGGATCTTAATGAATCTAGGTTGTGGGACTAGCCAGAGGAGTTGGTTTGAGATCAAAACTCAAAGGGAAAAAGATACTTCCTTTGTAAACCACCTAGGTCCAAAAATAAAAACAGAAATAGTTTTGCGGTAAAATAAATGGAATATAAATTCAAAAATGAGTTGAACTTGCTGGGATTGACTACTTGACTTGACCCAAAGTGAAGGGAGGTATTTTGGGGAAAAATTTTAATGAGAGATATGGAGAAAGGTGATGGTTGGAAATAAAAGAAATAAATCCAAAGTCTTTAGGATTTTCTTTTTAAATTAAAAACTCTAAAAAAAGATTGTGGTGAGTTAACACCAAAGAAGAGTGTCGGTGTACTAGAATAGGGGTACCCTTGTACCCCGAACTTGTGCACGGGCAGTTGCAGCAACCCGCGGCAAAGGCTTGCCGGGCGAACGCCAAGATCCCCCAAGGTTCCCTTGGAGCCATCCAATAACAAAGTATTTAAGCTAAGGAGACAAGACTCCGGCAAGAGGAGCTTGCCGGGAAGGCCAACCAAGGCACTCCAAGGAACTTGCCGCGACGCGCCACGCGTTCCGGCAAGGCAGCAAGGCCCCGGCAAGAGGAGCTTGCCGGGAAGGCTAAACAAGGTACCCCGGGGCCCGGTGAGCGACGAGCTTCTGGACCCGGCAAGATAACAACAGTGGCAAGGCGCTTTCCGCGGCAGGAGGCCACTCTGCGCCCACGCTCCAGCGCATCCACCAACGTGTCGCTCTGGGGGCCTCTCCGGGCGCACGTGGCGAGAGGCTGTGCAGCCAGCCGTGCGCAGTGGCATGCGAAGCTAACAAGATCGCCATCGTGGCGGACGGTGGCGCCCCTAACGGTCCTTTTCTGCATTGTTCGGGCGACTCAGACGGGCATTTAATGCCCTTGTCCCCTGCCGTCAGGGTTAGGTAGGGTGCACTGTACAAGCAACTGTACGAACTACCTTGCTTTTACGTTTTTACCCTCCTCTGCGTTGCCACCTGTCGATGACCCCTTTAGCGTATAAAAGGAGGCCCATGCGCAACGTAGAGGGGGTTCGGTTAGGAGCCTCAGACAATCGGCTTCGATTCATTCGTAGCACAGGAAACATCACACACTCTCGCTCGAGAGCAAGAACACCAGATAACACAACTAGACAAGCAGCAGTAGGAGTGTTATCTCTCCGGAGAGCTCCGAAGCTGGGTAAACCGCTCGTGTGCCTCGCCTCGATCCGCTCTTCGTGCGATCTCCGTCCCCTGCCGAACTGAAAGGGGCCCGGTCCGCCGGCCCATAGGTGTTCATGGATCAGTTTCCCCGACATCTTTTGCGCGCCAGGTAGGGGGTGTCGAGATTGTGTGAACCAGATCCGGCGTTCACACGAGCTAGATCCTTATTCCCTTCATCAACATGCCACCGAAGAAGAAGACTTCGGCGGCAGCCGCTCCATCCACGTCACTTCCGCCACCGTTGGAGCAAACGAGTGGTGGGATGGACGCCGGTGGAAGAAAGGACGTCGACGAGGAAGCTCATGATGCCGCCAGGTCCAAGAACAAGGCTGCACAAACCTCGGCGACTGTACATGTTCCACGCCACTCTCAGGAGGCGCAAGATCAACAGCGTCATGGCGCTAGCAGTGCCATACGCATGATAGCCCAAGACCAAGCTGGTGGATCTCGGGCCGGTCAAGACCAGCATGCACGCCAGCGTGCTGGCACGAGCGGGGCGCGGTCGCCTGGACGGGATACTGCTCCTTCTAACATAGTTAGAAGTTCGAGCATGTCCCACTCCTCACGCCGTCCACCACTGCCACCCACCACTCCAGCAGAAGCTTTGGCGCGAGCTCAACTTCTCCTAGATTACCCTCCAACGTCAGACAAGATCGACGAATGGAGGGCCACCATCCAGAGTCTCATCAGCTACGCCAACGGCGACGCTCCACGGCGGCCGAGCATGTCGCCGCCGCGACAGGACCGCCGGACGCGAGCCGGTGGCGACAAAATGGGCGGAGGTGCAACTACCATGCAATCACCGCCCCGAAGGCCAAGATCGCCGACTCGCCGGATCCACATCGACAGCAACTCCACTGCATCGTCGGATCCATGAGCTCGTCGCGATCAGCGCCAAGTTCTTCATGATCAACAACAAGAAGACGCTCGAACTCGCATCGAGCGCCAAAGAGAAGCGCGACATCAATCCGACAAGCGCGCTGGGCCCTCTGTTGACATGCATGCGCCAGGGGAACTAGGCGATCTGCCGTATGCGGTAGGTTGTCCTGCGTTCACTCGTGAGCTGCGGCAAGTCCAGTGGCCCAGTACAAAGAACTTCAAGCCAGACGTACCGGAGAAGTACGACGGCAAGACGCATCCGTCAGAGTACCTCAGCATCTACACCATTGCGGTACAAGCTGCCGGGGGACGAGATGACAAGATCCTTGCCAACTACTTCCCGCTGGTGCTCAAGCCCAACGTCAGATCCTGGCTCATGCACTTGCCAGACAACTCCATATCCTCTTGGGCTGATCTGTGCCATCAGTTTGTCGGCGCCTTTACAAGCGGACACAAGCCTCATGGCCAGGAGAGTGATCTTCACCTGCTCACCCAAAAGGAAGGAGAGCCCTTGCGCATGTACATTCAGAGATTCAGTAGTGTGCAGCACAACATCCCAGACGTCCACCCTGCCACGGTGATCAGCGCGTTCCATCAGAATGTGCGGAACCGCAGGATGCGGGAGGAATTGGCAATGTGCAAGATCAGGGACGTCAGTGAGTTATATGAACTGGCCGACAAGTGTGCGCGTGCTGAGGAAGGGAGGAGACTCCTCGGAGAAAATATAGGAGCGGGAGGATCTGACAGTGAAGATGCTGCCCCGACAAGGAAAAACCGGCGGCGGAACAACAGGAGGAGAAAAGGCAAAGAAGTGCTACTTGTTGAGCAGTCCGGCAACGGTGGCGGCGCCAAGGAATCCAAAGCTGGCGACTCCGGTAAGGAGGTTGCCACGGAGGCAGCAGTCGCCGACAAGCAGGACGGCACCAACAAGCAGTATTGCAAGATTCACCGCACTAAGGGCCATGATCTTCAGAACTGCAAGAGGGTCGGGCAGCTTGTTGAGCAACAGAAAGCTGAATACGAGCGGCGCGACAAGGAGAAGGCCCAGGAAGGAGCTGGTGGATCCGGCAAGAAACGTCCCGGCCGAGGAGGACGCCGCGGCAAGGCCAAGCAGCGGCAAGGAGACAGACCTCCTCGCGGCCGCGACAAGGATGAAGATGACGGCGATGATGAAGATATGGATGATGAGGAGACTGATGAGCAGGAGTTCCAGAAAGCTACAGAGGTCCTGTGCGTTGACGGTGGTGCTTCTCTGCATGCCTCGCACCGCCAGCTCAAGCAGTGGATGCGGGAGGTTAATGCAGCAGAACCACCCATCGAGCCACGCAGGCCTCTGAAATGGTCCAGCACGCCTATCATCTTGGATATTGAGGACCACCCGGATCGCATAACTGTGGTCGGGTGCTTGCCGATGTTGGTTTCACCAACAATCCGCAACCTCAAGGTCACTAAGATGCTAGTTGATGGCGGGGCCGGTTTGAACTTGATCTCCTCCGTAGTGCTCCAGAAGCTCCAGATCCCTGACAGCGAGCTCGAAGAGACCGGCACATTTCAAGGAATCAACCCGGGAAGGAGCAAGCCAAAGGGGAAAGATCACGTTGCCGGTAACATTTGGCAGTGAGCTGAACTTCAGGACTGAGAGGGTCACGTTTGACGTTGCCGACTTTCCATTACCTTACAATGGAATCCTTGGCCGTCCGGCACTCGCCAAGTTCATGGCAGCCTCTCACTATGCGTACAACGTACTGAAAATGCCAGGCCCAATAAGTGTCATCTCTGTCCCTGGCGACAAGAAGGATGCTCTTATCTGTGCCGACAAGATCTACCGGGAAGCAGCAGCCGCAGCAGAACGAAGGACACTTGCCGCTGAAGCTCCCGGGGGGAAGAAGAAGACCAAGTCCGGCAAGAGCTCTGATGCCCACTCCGGCAAGCGCACCTCTTCGGAGTGCTGCGCTACCGTCGAGGACGCACCATCGAGCTCCGCCGGCAAGTGCAAGAAGGCAATGGCAGCTCCACCTGAGACTAAGAAGGTCTCCGCCAAGGAGGATGGCACTGGTGGTACCTTCACCATCAGCGCCACTCTTGACCCCAAATAGGAAAGCGCGCTTGTTGCTTTCCTGCGGGCGAATGTCGACGTGTTTGCGTGGCAACCATCTGATATCCCCGGTGTTCCCAGGAAAGTGATTGAGCACCACCTTGCCATCTGTCCTTATGCGCGGCCCGTCAAGCAGAGAGTCAGGAAGCAGGCAGTAGAGCGCCAAGAATTCATCGCAGAAGAAATCAAGAAGTTGGAAGCAGCAGGCCTTGTCAGAGGAGTACTCCATCCCACATGGTTGGCCAATCCTGTTGTTGTGCGCAAAGCTAACGGGAAATGGAGACTTTGTATTGACTTCACTGATGTTAATAAAGCTTGTCCCAAAGACCCATTTCCCTTGCCACGTATTGACCAGATTGTTGACTCCACAGCCGGATGTGATTTGCTTTCATTTCTTGATGCATACTCAGGATACCATCAGATCTTCATGGCAGAAGAAGATGAAGAGAAAACCGCATTTATCACCCCGTGTGGCACGTACTGCTTCGTACGGATGCCTTTCGGTTTAAAGAATGCTGGTTCAACTTTCGCAAGGGTAGTCCACCATGCTTTTGAGCCACAAATACACAGAAATGTGGAAGCTTACATGGATGACATAGTGGTCAAGAGCAAGAACAAAGCGACCTTGATTCAAGATTTAGATGAGACATTTGCAAACCTGCGCAAGATCAACCTCAAGCTTAACCCCGAGAAGTGTGTGTTTGGAGTCCCTTCCGGCAAGCTTCTCGGATTCTTCGTGTCTCAGCGGGGAATTGAAGCCAATCCCGACAAGATCAAAGCCATCGAGCAGATCGAAGCACCAAAGCGCGTCAAGGATGTACGAAGGCTTGCCGGTTGCGTGGCTGCTCTCAGCAGGTTTATCTCTAGATCTGCTGACCGCGCCCTGCCATTTTTCAAAATTTTGAAAAAGGCAGGTCCAATGAAATGGACTCCGGAAGCGGAGGCTGCGCTGCAGGACTTGAAGAAATACCTGTCCTCCACTCCAACACTTGTCGCACCTAAGCCGCAAGAGAAGTTGCTGCTGTATACAGCGACAACCAATCAAGTGGTTAGTGCTGCGTTAGTGGCGGAGAGGGAGGCGGATGATGAGCCAGCAACCACGGCAGGCCCATCCGACGACAAGCAGGGGGCTTCACCGACAAGCTCTGGTCCCGACAAACATGAGTTTGCGCAGGAGCATGATAAGATGCCAAGGAGAATGGTGCAGCGCCCAGTTTACTTTGTCAGTTCCCTTCTGCAGGGGGCTAGATCAAGGTACTCTGGTGTGCAGAAGTTGCTTTTCGGCCTCCTCATGGCCTCGATAAAGCTGCGCCATTACTTCCAAGCACATGAGATCACAGTCGTCACTCACTTTCCGCTGAAGAGGATACTGCAAAATCCAGAAGCAACGGGCAGGATTGTCGAGTGGGCGCTGGAACTGTCAAGCTTTGGCCTCAAGTTTGAGAGCACCTCAACTATCCAAAGCAGAGCATTGGCAGAGTTCATAGCAGAGTGGACGCCAACCCCGGATGAAGAAATTCCAAAAACGAGCATCCCCGTCAAAGAGGCAAGCAAAGAGTGGCTGATGTACATTGATGGTGCCTTCTCGCTGCAAGGCGCCGGTGCAGGCGTGCTGCTTGTCGCACCCACCGGAGAACACCTCAAGTACGTAGTCCAGATGCACTTTCCCAAAGAGCAAGCAACCAACAATACTGCAGAGTATGAAGGATTACTTGCCGGTCTTAGAATCGCAGCAGACCTTGGGATTAAGAAGCTCATTGTCAGGGGTGACTCACAGCTTGTCGTCCGACAAGTGAACAAGAACTACCAGAGTCCGTTGATGGAAGCATATGTTGATGAAGTGAGGAAGCTAGAAGAGCACTTTGACGGCCTACAAATGGAGCATATCCCAAGAGCTCAGAATGATATTGCTGATGGCCTGTCAAAGTGCGCCGCACTAAAGTTACCTGTGGAACCAGGGATCTTTGTGCTTAAGTTGACTCAACCATCCGTAACACCATCAACTGGACAAAGCAAAAAGAGGAAGTTGGTTTCTGGTGACTACTTTCCGGCAGAGCTCCCCGAAGCCGCCGCCAAGAAAGTCCCCAAGATCAACACCAAGGATGCTGAGGGGCAGTCTGCTCCGGCAAGCCTAATGGTTTGTTCCGTTGAAGCAGACGCTCCCGACAAGTTTTGCTCCGGCAAGCTTGCCGGGGAACATCAAGCTCCGGCAGGGCCGCAAGTCCTTGCCGTAGAAGCAGATGTTCCCGCAGCAGCAGATGTGCCTTTAGTCCTTGTTGTCGAGCCACAAGCTCCAGCATGGGCACAGCAGATTGTCCATTTCCTTCAGACAGGAGAACTTCCCGAAGAACAAGAAGAAGCGGAAAGAGTAGCCCGGCAGTCAAGTATGTACCAGTTTGTCGATAGCATACTGTACAGAAGAAGACTCAACGGTGTGAAATTGAAGTGTATTCGCCGGGAAGATGGACAAAAGCTGTTGGCGGAGATACATGGAGGCATATGTGGCCACCACATTGGCGCAAGAGCACTTGCCGGCAAAGCTTTCCGGCAAGGTTTCTTTTGGCCGACAGCCCTCCAGGATGCAACTGCACAAGTAACCAAGTGTGAAGCGTGCCAGTTCCACTCCAAACAGATACACCAGCCAGCTCAAGCTCTCCAGACGATCCCTTTATCCTGGCCATTTTCGGTCTGGGGGCTCGATATCCTCGGCCCCTTCCCCCGAGCTGTCGGGGGCTTTGAGTACTTGTACGTCGCAATCGACAAGTTCACAAAGTGGCCGGAAGTGCAGCCAGTGAGGAAGGTGACAGCACAGTCAGCAGTCAAGTTCTTCAGGTCGATTGTTTGCCGTTTCGGGATCCCTAACAGGATCATCACCGACAACGGCACGCAATTCACGAGCCGCACCTTCATGCAGTACGTCCAAGACCTTGGCGCCAAGGTCTGCTTCGCTTCTGTTGCTCATCCGAGAAGCAACGGTCAAGCAGAGAGGGCAAATGCTGAAGTGCTGCGCGGGCTCAAGACCAGAACTTTCGACAGGCTGCACAGGTGCGGAAGGAACTGGATCGAGGAGCTGCCGGTGGTTCTTTGGTCGATCAGAACGACGCCAAATCGAGCCACTGGCCAGACACCTTTCGCTCTAGTCTATGGAGCAGAGGCAGTTCTCCCCACGGAACTCGTATACGGATCACCTCGAGTGCTCGCTTATGATGAGCTTGAGCAAGAACAGCTGCGGCAAGACGACGCGCTGCTCCTTGAGGAAGATCGTCTTCAGGCTGCTGTACGAGCTGCTCGATACCAGCAAGCTTTGCGCCGCTATCATAGCCGCAAAGTTAAAGCCAGAAGCTTCGAGGAAGGCGACCTTGTTCTTCGGCGCGTTCAGTCCGCCAAGAATTCCAACAAGTTGACGCCGAAGTGGGAAGGCCCTTATCGGGTGAGACGAGTCACAAGGCCTGGCGCTGTCCGCCTTGAGACCGAAGATGGCATTCCAGTGAGCAACTCCTGGAACATAGAACATCTTCGTAAGTTTTTCCCATAAGGCGCGGTTGCCGGAACCCGTTCCGGCAACCACCTTTTGTACAAGTCTTGCCGCTGTTGCATGTAATCCTTTGTACAAAGCCGGGCGCAGATCCCGTGCATAAGTAAAACCCCATGTGCTCCGCACAGCTTGTCCATTTCATGCGTTAGTTCCTTTCTTGCATGCGATTATCTGACACTTTGTGCAGCACCTACATCCGGTAAGCAGTAACGAGCCGAAGAGCTCCATATTATTATTTTCTCTTCTTTCTTTTTCTTTTAAAGGAAAAGAAGGTTCTCTCGCACACAAGTTTGCCGGGGGGGAAGGAGAAGATTGTGGTATGGGCCAGGCGTCGTTCAAGCAAAGACTTGCCTTACCGGGAAGCAAATGACAGAAAAGCTAAGTTGCCAAAGTTTGAGCAATCACTTTTTAAATTTTTGAGTTATCTTCCTCGAACGACCCTGCTTTGTATGGAAAACCTGTGCGCGGAGGAACCAACTCGTGGCTAGTTGCGCCCTTACTTTGTTTCGAGTCCGCTCAACAGCTTAAGCGTGCTGCATCTAGTCGCGACAAGGTTTCTTGTCGGAAGCAGCGCCGCCAGCAGGCTGCTGAAGTCCCGCACTCAGCGCTCGCGGCTCGGGCGCCTGCGCCGACAAGTTCCCTAGAAGCGTAGGGTAAAAACATACAAGGGAAGGAATCTAGTAGAGGAAATAACATTGCAATTGATAGACAGAAATAAAGTTATATTACAAAGATAACTTGTCGCAGCTCTAACAGACTGTTTTCATAACATGATTAGCAGCGACAAGGGAAAAGAAGAAATGGGCGGCCTAATCTACGCGCCCGCCCTCGACTCTCTTGATTTCGCTCACCTTGTCCACAATGGGTGCGACAAGGGCCTTGAGTGCGTCCAGATCGGCGTCAGGCGGCAAGGACCTGAGGACGTTGGTGAAGCTGAGGCCTGGGTTGCGGAAGGCCACCTTCATCAGCACCTTCTGGAGAACCCCAGCGCAGATTTTGCGCGACTCGTCGGCCAGCTGCTTCGGGATCCTCTCCCGGAGCCGCTGGAGTGCCGTCGCCACGCCCTTGAAGAATAGGCTGAGCTTGGGCTGGGTTGAAGGCTCTCGTCGGAAGGATACCCAAAGTCCTCCATCCCCAGCTGCGCCAGCTCCTCGTTGATGACTGCGGCAGTGTTCACCAGACCCTCGGTCCAGTGCTCCACTGTGTCTCTGAACGAGTTCTGGGTAACTGCAATGCTCTCCAGCAGCGCCGCGTCAGCCTTGACCTTCTCCGCCAAGGTCTTCTCCCGCTCCTTGGCGGCCTCCAGCGTCTGCGTCAGCGTGGCCAGCTTCAGCTCCAGGTCTGCTTTGGAATTCTTGGCGGCGCTGAGCTCCTTGCCTCTTTCAGCGAGAAGGCCTTGCAGCTCACCGTGGGCGGCAGCATCCTTCTCGCGCTCACGCTTGAGCGCGGCAAGCTCCTCACCGCTCTTCCCAATGTCGGCCTCCAGCTGTGCCACCTTCTCCTCTAGCTCTTTCTTGGCGGCCTCTGCAGTTGCCGCAGCATCCTTTGCCTCCTTGAGCGCCCCGCCAAGTGCTCGCTCGCGCTCGGCAAGCTCTTCCTCGTAGCTGTCGAGGTGGGCCTTCCGCTGCACTAGTTCACCTTCTCGCGCAGACTGCTTCTCGGCAGCGAGCCTTTGATTCTCTTCAGCATCGGCCTTCTCGAGAAGAAAGGCCGTGCGCTCCTCGTCTACTCGCTCTCGCTCCTGCGCTAGGGACCGGAGAGCTTCTTGATTTTGTCCCCTGAGCTCCTCCGCGCGCTTCTCCATGTCAACTCCCGCCTTCGCGACAAGCGCTTCCCGGGAAGCCATCTTGGCTTGCCGGGTGCGGTAGAGTGACAGGAGCTTCCGCAGCAGCTGCTCCTCCTCAGCCTCGCCGCTGCTGCTGCCGGGCGCGTCAACCAATGATAGTCCAGCAGAGGCGAGCACCTCCCCGTCAAAAGTCTCCCCCTCGACCGGCGCCCTAGAGCTCGACGCCCAGGGTAGCTTGATGAAGATGTTGTCACCGGCCTGCAAGTAGGCGCCGGGCTGGGGCTCCTCGGAGCCCGGCTCCGCAGACGCGGCAGAGGGTTCGGCGGTCGGTGCAGCGCCCGGCGCTCCTACGGCCTCAGGGTCATCAGTGCGATCGCCCGACCCCTCGCCGGCTTCCGCAGCAGTAGCCCCGGCGGCCTCCTCGCCGGCGGTCTCATCAGCACTGGCACCTTCCTCGCCGGCGCCCTCTGTCTCCATTGGCTCAGCCGAAGATGGGTCTGAAGAACGAAGAAGGGAGGAAAATCAATCAAGAATCCAAGAAAGGAAAAACAGAAGAAGCAGAACCCAAGGGAAAGTTTCTGGGCAAGTGGATTACCTGCGCCAAGATCTTCAGTTGCGGCCTCGGTCGCCGCAGGATCAGCAGTGCCGTCCCTTGCCGGAGAGTCCCCCCTTGCCGGAGAGCGCTCCCTTGCCGGGGACTCCTCCCTTGGCGGCGCAGTCGAAGCAGGTGGCACTTCGGGACCGGCCTCCGGGCGCTCCTGATGAGGCTGCTCTGCTCCTGCACAAGTCAACAAGCAAGATATCAACAAAGGAAAAAGCACTCAAGCGCGCCCGGCAGCAGAAGGCTAAACTATGAACTTACGCTGGGGGCTGCGCTGGGGGCTGCTCCGAGGGGTGATTGCCGGGTCCGTCAAGGTGGTCTCGGGCCCACCTCCTGCCGACACGATGGGGTCATCCTCGATGACGATCACCGCGGCCTTGGCCCTCTTCGCCGCTCTCTGGGCCAGTGTTCTGAAAAGAAAGGAGTCCAGATTGGAGCAAGTCAGATACAAGATATAAACAGCAAGATTGAAGGATTATAAGAGCACCAAAGAAACTCACTCTTCTTCCTCCTCGTCGGAGCTGAGCGCGGAAAGATCGAAGTCCGGCCCTCCTCCGGTGCGGCGAGGTGGAGGAGTAGGATCCCTTGCCCGCTTGGCGGGGGCAGTGGCAGTGGCCCGGGAAGATCCCGCTCCAGTTGCCGCTGTTGCGTGAGGCGCTCCCGCGGCAACATTGCTTGCCGCGGTAGAGCGCGTCGCGCGGCTCGGTGGCTGTGGAGCCGGCTGCCGCCCCGCTGCGTCCCCGGCCCTGCGAAGGCGCCTCCTTGGCGGGGCCGGGGGCTCCGCCTGCGGCAAGCTCTCTGAAGGCTCAGCCTCCTCCTCGCCGGCCTCGCTCGACTCGGCTTCGGAACCGGCAGGCTCCTCCTCGCCCATGAACTCCGCGCGTTCGGCAAGGTTTGCCGCCTCTGCAGCCTCCGCCTCCTCCACAGTAAACCCAAACACACCCGCAGCAGCTGCGGCCGCAGCCTCTTCCGCCCTAGTAGCGATGAGCTGCAGCTCCTCGTCGGTGGTGTCACGGGTGAGGCTCTTCTGCTCGTCAGCGCGGACCGGCACTTCCTCCAAGGTGTCGAAGAACGCTCGCACAACGTCATCCGCAGGCTCTTGCCAAGTTGGGACGATGCCGTGTGAATCGCACAACGGCATCATGGCGCGGATCCGGTCAAGCGAAGAGTTATTGCACAAAGGAACTACGCCCCTCGGCAGTGTGAATGGGTGCTGGGGGTCGCGTTTGAATAATTCCAAGAGCATTGCATCCAACTCCAAGACAGTGAAGTTGTAGTTGAGGCCCGGCCGCAGCCTCATGATGTCCGCCGAATTCTTGAATTCCCAGGCGGGCCTCCTCCTCTCCTGCAGGGGGGCAATGCGGCGGCGGAGGAAATCTGCCCCGACAGCACCTACGGTGAGCCCGGCAAGCCTGAGGCGAAGAATCCTAGTGATGGCGATCTTCAGCCTCTCGTCTTCCGGGGCCACGTTGCTCCAGTCATTGCCGCGCACTATTGGAGTTTGGCGCACGGCGGTGAAGGGCTGCGGATCCTCCTCGACGATCCAACACCACTCCGCTCTCCACTCCTCCCACTTGCTGCGGAGCTCACCCTCCAAGTACGCATCCTTCTTGCCGACTCTCGAGATCCAAGCAATCCCTCCGGCAAGCGGCTCTCCTCTCTCTACCCGAGGCATGAAGTAATGGCGGAAAAGGGCTACACTAGGGTGGACTCCGACAAAGTTTTCGCACAAGTGTGCGAAAACTGCCATGGTCAGGACAGCATTGGGGGTGAAGTCAAGGAGGCGGAAGCCATATGTGTTCATAATGTCACAAAAGAACTCCGAGAAGGGCGGGCAGAGCCCGCAATAGAAGAATAGCGGGAAGAACGGGTACCCATTTGGAGCCGACTCCGAGGCAGCGGCCGGGAGTACCCTCGTGCGCGGATGCGCACGCGTCTCCGTCGCCCAAAAGAGGTAGAAGTACTCCCTCAGCTCCTGCACGCCGAGCTGGGGGGTGAAGATCGCCCGCTCCTTCCGCAGCGCCGCGAGCCGCTGCGCCTCGGCCGACTTCACAGCCCTTTCCCTTGTCGGCTTTCGGGGCCATGGCGGAGGTGGTGGAGAAGGTCGACGGCGTGGTGATGCTGGTGGCAATGGGGGGGGGCGGAGCGCTGCTCTCTCGGCTTCGAGAAGAAGGGGGGAGCGGCAGAGTTTGTGAAGAAGGAGTAGCAGCAACCAGCGAGGGGGAACGAACTGCCCCTGTTTCCTCTGCTTATAAAGAGGGACGGGGCGGACGTTTCGGCCTTCCTAATGAACAACCACCCACGATCTCTCCCATGATGCCACATTCAACGCGTGCCGTTATGGGAGAGTGCGGTGGATACGGAACAGGATTTGGCGTGGCCCAGCCCGCGTGTGCCCGTGCCCTGTCTTGGGCCTGGCCCAACAGCGCTCGGCACCGTGTCTGGCCCAGGCCCGGGGGCTCCTGTCGGTGTACTAGAATAGGGGTACCCTAGTACCCCGAACTTGTGCACGGGCAGTTGCAGCACCCCGCGGCAAAGGCTTGCCGGGCGAACGCCAAGATCCCCCAAGGTTCCCTTGGAGCCATCCAAGAACAAAGTATTTAAGCTAAGGAGACAAGACCCCGGCAAGAGGAGCTTGCCGGGAAGGCCAACCAAGGCACTCCAAGGAACTTGCCGCGACGCGCCACGCGCTCCGGCAAGGCAGCAAGGCCCCGGCAAGAGGAGCTTGCCGGGAAGACTAAACAAGGTACCCCGAGGCCCGGTGAGCGACGAGCTTCTGGACCCGGCAAGATAACAACAGCGGCAAGGCGCTTGCCGCGGCAGGAGGCCACTCTGCGCCCACACTCCAGCGCATCCACCAATGTGTCGCTCTGGGAGCCTCTCCGGGCGCGCGTGGCGAGAGGCTGTGCAGCCAGCCGTGCGCAGTGGCATGCGAAGCTGACAAGATCGCCATCGTGGCGAACGGTGGCGCCCCTAACGGTCCTTTTCTGCACTGTTCGGGCGACTCAGACGGGCATTTAATGCCCTTGTCCCCTGCCGTCAGGGTTAGGTAGGGTGCACTGTACAAGCAACTGTACCAACTACCTCGCTTTTTACGTTTTTACCCTCCTCTGCGTTGCCACCTGTCGGTGACCCCTTTAGCGTATAAAAGGAGGCCCATGCGCAACGTAGAGGGGGTTCGGTTAGGAGCCTCAGACAATCGGCTTCGATTCATTCGTAGCACAGGAAACATCACACACTCTCGCTCGACAGCAAGAACACCAGATAATACAACTAGACAAGCAGCAGTAGGAGTGTTATCTCTCCGGAGAGCTCCGAAGCTGGGTAAACCGCTCGTGTGCCTCGCCTCGATCCGCTCTTCGTGCGATCTCCGCCCCCGCCGAACTGAAAGGGGCCCGGTCCGCCGGCCCCATAGGTGTTCGTGGATCAGTTTCCCCGACAAAGAGCCTTCAAAGGCAACCATCAAGGTTGAGGATAACCCCAAAGAGATTTTATCACAAGAAAAAAAATTTGAGAGGAGAGTCCTTTTTAAAAGATTTTTAAATAGCTTCCTTCAAATCAAACAAGAAATTTGTTGAAAACCAAATATTTTTTTTTGGAGTGTCACAACATCTACCCCCTTAGGAAAAATCTCGTCCCTGAGATTTCAGCTAATCCTCAAATAGGTGTGGATGCTCTGTCCGAAGGAAATCCTCCCTCTCCCAGGTTGCTTCATTCTCGGTGTGATTACTCCACTTAACTCTGAAAAACTTGATCGTTTTCTGACGGCTCCTCCTTT
This sequence comes from Triticum aestivum, assembly GCF_018294505.1. NCBI lineage: Eukaryota > Viridiplantae > Streptophyta > Magnoliopsida > Poales > Poaceae > Triticum > Triticum aestivum. The sequence continues at coordinate 659,502,553 of NC_057810.1, forward strand.
CAGACTCCTCCAATATTTTTATCGGACGTTCCCTGTAGGTGAGGTCTGGTTGCACGTCAATGTCCTTGTGTGATACATGTTTCTCAGGGTTTCTTACGCACTTCCTCAATTGTGATACGTGGAACACGTCGTGGACGTCTGATAATTCTTCGGGTAAGTCTAGCTGATAGGCTACGGTGCCTCTTCGTGCAACTACACAGAAAGGTCCGATGAATCTGGGTGCCAGCTTTCCTTTAACTCTAAATTGTTGCAGGCCCCTCATAGGGGATACTCGTAGGTAAACATACTCACCGGGTTCAAAACTGACTTCCCGATGTTTTTGATCATAATAACTCTTCTGTCAACTTTGAGCTGTCTTGAGTCGGTCCCTGATTTGCTTAACCTTTTCCTCGGCTTCCTTGAGCATCTCTGGGCCGAAGATCCGGCTGTCTTCGGTTTCTGACCAATTCAATGGGGTGCGACATCTTCGCCCGTACAAGGCTTCGAAGGGTGCCATTTGTAGGCTGGCTTGGTAACTGTTGTTGTACGCAAACTCTGCATACGACAAGCTTTCTTCCCAACTGGTTCCATAGGTGAGGACACATGCCCTCAGCATGTCTTCTAGAATTTGGTTTACCCGTTTAGTTTAACCATCTGTCTGAGGATGGTAGGCTATACTGAATGCTAGTTGGGTTCCCAGTGCCTGTTCCCAAAATCTAGAGACGAACTGTGTGCCTCGGTTGGATATTATAGTCTTTGGGACTCCATGTAAACAGACGATACGGGAGAGGTAAAGCCTGGCAAGCTTTTGAGTGGTGTGGGTTGTCTTCACCGGAATGAAATGTGCCACCTTAGTCAGTCTATCTGTGATGACCCATATGGCATCATTTCCGTGTTGTGACCGAGGTAGTCCAACAATAAAATCCATTCCAATCTCGTCCCATTTCCGCTCGGGTATCTTGTTTGGCTGTAATAGTCCGGCTGGTTTCTGGTGCTCGGCCTTGATGCGTTGACATGAGTCACAACATGCAATGAACGTGGCTATCTCCCTTTTCATACCGTGCCACCAAATTTTTTCCTGAAGGTCCTTGTACATTTTTGTTCCTCCAGGATGGATTGAATATGGGGCGGTGTGGCCTTCAGCTAGGATTTGTTGTTTGAGGTCCTTGATATTTGGTACGCAAATTCTATCTCCATACCACAATATTCCCTTATCGTCTATGACAAACTCTGAGGCCCTGCCCATGCTCACTTTTCTTTTTATGCCTTCGATGCTGGGGTGCCCACGTTGAGCCTCCTTAATCTTTTCTACTAGGGTAGGCTGTATTTCCAAATTTGACACACTACCTTCGGTGACCATTATTAAGTTGAGTTCGGCAAACTCCTGCTGAAATTATGGTCTCAAATTTGGTAGGCTGTCGTTGCTCGGACTGGGGTTTCGACTAAGGGCGTCTGCCACTACATTTGCTTTTCATGGATGGTAGTGTATGCCAACATCATAATCCTTCACTAATTCCAACCAGCGTCGTTGCCGCAAATTGAGTTCTGGTTGTGTGAAAATATACTTGAGGCTTTTATGGTCTGTATATATTTCATAGCAGTTCCCAAGCAAAAAGTGTCTCCATTCCTTGAGTGCATGGATGACTGCTGCCAATTCCAGGTCATGAGTGGGATAATTTTCTTCATGTTTCCGTAGTTGCCTGGAAGCGTAGGCGACTACCTTGCCTTCTTGCATCAATACGCATCCGAGGCCCTTTCTGGATGCGTCACAATATACTTCAAAGCTCTGGTGTATGTCGGGCACAACTAATACTGGTGTTGTTGTCAATTTCCTCTTGAGTTCTTGGAAACTTTTCTCGCATGCTTCGGTCCATACAAACCTTTTATCCTTGTTGAGCAACTGGGTCATTGGTTTTGCTATTGTGGAGAATCCTTCGATAAATCTTTGATAATATCCTGCCATCCCCAAGAAACTTCGTACATCCGTTACGCTGGCTGGTGGTTTCCAGCTAAGTACGGCCTTGACCTTTTCCGGGTCTACGGCAACGCCTTCTTGGGTTAGCACGTGGCCTAGAAAACTGACCTGTCTCAACCAAAATTCACATTTGCTGAATTTGGCGTACAATTGATGTTTCCTTAGTTCTCCCAGTACAATCCTGAGATGCTCAGCGTGCTCTTCTGGTGTCTTGGAGTATACCAGAATATCATCAATGAACACCACAACAAATTTGTCCATAAATTTCATAAATACTTTGTTCATGAGGTAGACAAAATATGCAGGGGCGTTCGTCAGTCCAAATGGCATTACTGTAAATTCGTATAAGCCGTATCTTGAGGTAAATGCTGTCTTGGGAATATCCTCTGTCCGTACTTTTAATTGATGATATCCTGACCTCAAATCAATTTTCGAGAATACTTTGGCTTGTGCGAGCTGGCCAAATAAGTCATTTATCCTTGGCATAGGATACTTGTTTTTCATGGTGACCATGTTGAGCGCTCGATAGTCTATGCACAATCTTAGTGTCCCATCCTTTTTCTTGGCGAATAATACCGGTGAACCCCAAGATGAGGAGCTGGCTCGAATAAACCCTTTGTCCAGTAATTCCTTTAATTGCTTCTTTAATTCTACTAACTCGGAGGGTGCCATTCTGTATGGCTTCTTGTATATGGGGGTGGTTCCAGATGCTAGCTCAATGATGAATTCTATTTCCCGGTCTGGCGGCATGCCTGGTAGTTCCTCGGGAAATACGTCGGGAAACTCACATTCCACTGGAACTTTGTTTAACTCTGAGATATCCACCTTGTTCAACCTTGGTTGCCGTGATATCTGTCTTTCCTGAGCTGGAATCTTTATTGTCTTCCCGTGATGATGGGTGAGGATCACAGTCCGATTGAAGCAGTCAATAAATCCTTTGTTGGTGGTTAACCAGTCCATTCCTAGGATAACATCCAGTCCTTTATTTTCCAATACGATGAGGTTTGCATGAAACTTTAGTCCTCCAAGATCAATTACCACACCTTGGCATTAATTTTGAGTAACTTGCTTACTCCCAGGGGACTTGATGATCATTGATTTTTCCAAGGGAAGCAGCGAAAAATTATTTTGCAAAGCAAATCTCTTTGAAATGAACGAGTGAGAAGCTCTAGAATCAAACAAAGCCGTGGCAGGCATTGTGTTGACAGGAATGTACCGAGTACGATATCCGGGGCATTCTGTGCTTCCTCTCTGGTCACGTGGTTCATGTGACCCTTCTTGTGGTTATTATTGGGGTTGAAATTGTTTCGCTTGGGCGCGGCATTATTACCATGGTTGTTTGGCTTTGGGGCCGAGTTCCTTGGCTTGGGACACTGCTTAGCATAGTGTCCTTCTTCTCCACAAGCGTAATAGGTAACACCTGGGCGATATGTGAACTCCTTGTCTCTTGCGTGGAAATTCTTGATAGGATGTGGAGCATTGGCGGTGGGTTTGTGTACCCCACCCTTCTGAAAACCAGTCTTGCTTCGTTGGTTGCGAACAAGTGTAGCCTGGTCCTTCTTGCGCTTGCGAAAATCCTCCAAGTTGCGTCGCTCATTTTCCAAGGTAATAGCCTTATCCACCAGTGTTTTGAAATTTGGGAAGGTGTGTACGACCAGCTAGCATTTAAGCGCTGGCGCCAGACCGTCCAAGAATTTCTCCATCTTCTTGTTTTCAGACATACGTTCTTCGTTGGTGTAGTGAGACAATAGTGTAAACTAACTGTTGTACTCAGTCACCATCATGGTCCTCTGCTTGAGGTCATCAAACTCCCTCTTCTTGATCTTCATAATACTTCTGGGGATGTGCGCCCCACGAAAACCTTCCTTGAATTCCTCCCAGGTTATATCATTTTCATTGGGGTGCATGTGTAGAAAATTCTCCCACCATGAGGCAGCTGCTCCAGTGAGATAGTATGGTGCATAAAGCACTTTCTCACGATCTGAACACTATGCAATAATTAACTTTCTCTCCATGTCTCGAAGCCAGTCATCGGCCTCAAGAGGATTGTCAGTATGAGAAAATGTTGGGGGACGCGTCTTTTGCAGCTCTGATAATTTGGATTGCTGTTGATACGGACCATGGTGATTTCCCATGTTGATGACTTGGTTCATCATTTCCTGGTGCTATTGCTGACTTTGTTCATAAAGACGGCATACTTGAGAAAATGCGGCATCACTGCCCTGCTGACTTGATTGTCCCTGTGTGAAGTTGTTGCTTGTCTGCGTACCATAATTCTCTTCTGGCAGACTTGGCATGGAGCGAGTCCAAGGGCGATGCATTTTCCACTCTGGGGGTATTTTTTGTAAAAAAATTGTGAGAAAAGCTGCAAGGCAAAAATAATTCTTTTGCAAGACGAAAAATTAAGAGCTCCAATATTTTTCAAGGAAATATTCGATTGCGCACGGAGAAGGACCGCTTAGTACATATCTTACACGCAAGCATAATTATACAATGCGTCACTCAGGGTGTGCGTACACAACCCTGACATGTTATTAGGCTAGTGCACTTCTCCAGTTCCTACATATGCGCAAACAGACTACTTCTCACAACCTATGTACATATCATACATATCATACATGCTGACACTCTGCACGGCAAGCTGGGCGCACTTAGTCGGAGATGGTGAGAACTTCCCTTGGCCTGCCCAGGGTAAGGCCCAGTGGAGTTGGAGACTCAACCTCTTCCTCAATAATAGGCTCCAGACGTGAAGCACTGAGCTGTGGAGCTGGAATGGGTGTGGTAGGCAGTGCAGCTCTGACTGGGGTAGGAGCGATGACTTGGTCAAATTCTTCAGGAGTAGGTAGGCGGCGAGCAGTGGCGAGTGTGGCAGGTGTGTGAGATGCCGAGGACGAGACGTAAGTCAATGGTGGAGCTGTATGGAGAAGTTCCCTCCTGTTGGCGGAACAGCTATGCACAACGGACATGCGAGCAGCCACGAGGTCGTCCACAAGGTTATCAAAAGCGGCCTCAAGCGCCTTGAGATATTCAACCAGCATCTCAATAGCCTCATCCCTTTCTCCTCTAGGGCAATCAAATGCGTAGTGACAGGTGTAAGGCACGTGGCAGGGGAGGTAGCGGTAGCGACGAGTCTTCATAGAAGGAAGAACATCCCGAAGGCGAGCTATTGCCTCACGGGCAGCCATCTGCATAGCATGCCTCTTCGTAGGCATGGCTCTGCCCACAAACCGGAAGCGGCGAGACTCAATATGCCCTCCCTTGAATTGCACCGCGGCCTGGTGCATGGACAGACTATCGTTGATCTGGTGCCGGTAGAGCGTGAACTCCGGACGAGTCGAAGGCCCAAACGCGGTTTTGATGATGGAAGTGAGGAGCTTGACGAACCCCTCAGGTACGTTGGCGAACACTAGCGATTCACAGTCGACGCCAGCCATCTACAAAAGTAGGCAAAAATTCTGAATGGTCAGATCATAAATTTATGCTGACTGTCAGAACAATGACTACATTTGCAAAATATTAAAATAGCATTAGTTACGCTAATAACCGATTAGCAATCGCACCTAGTGGCTTCCTACAGTCAGCCTGGCTCTGGTACCAAGTTTGTCATGACCGGTTTTTCAATAAAAAGCTTATTGAACAACCGACCTTTATTGCAGACTAGTATAGGAAAAATCCTTCTTACTGGTGGACAAAACTTGATACAGAAATCCAGTAGTATTAAATATAGTACAGGGTTGAGCTGAGGTTGCTCAAAAATTTATTACAGGTACGCCAATATATTACATAATGGCGGATATGACACAAAGGCATGGTGGCATACTACTGGCTAGATATAAAAGTGGTGGTGGATATGTCACAGTGGAGTGGGTAACAAGACTCTTAGTCTTGCAGCTCATCGAGCGTCGCAGTGAGGCTTGAGGAATTTATTCGGGTAGTGGAAGCGGATATAACACAAGTGACCAAATCCAGGATCGTACGGGACTGACTGGGACTCCTCTAGGCGTCGGACTCGCTATCATACACTTCATCCATGAGATCGCCTTCGTCAACATCTGGCCAAATCAACAAGCCAAGTGAGTACTTTGAATGTACTCGCAAGACAGTTCGGACATAAGATATAACAAATGCAACACGATGCACCATGAGCAGTTAGCAATGCACACTCAAATAATAAATTTGCACAACATGATAAATAAAAGGAAGTCAGGCGGTAGTCCTCCCGAAATCCAAAGAAAATAACTGGAAGCCGATCTGGTGTCTGAAGCGACGCCTCGAAAGGTGAAATAAATAATTTAACGTGCCGCAGTCAGGCGTCGGGGCGACACCACATAAAGGGCTTATATTGAAAGGTAAATGATAGTGCGTGCCACAGTCGGACGTCTACGCGACATCTCGAAAAGGGCTTATAAAGAAAGTAAATAACAGGGGTGCCACAGTCGGACGTCTGAGCGACATCTCGTAAAGGGCTTATAAAGAAAGTAAATAACAGGGGTGCCACAGTTGGACGTCTGAGCGACATCTCATAAAGGGCTTATAATGACAGTAAATAACGGAGGGGCCATAGTCGGACGTCTGAGCTACATCTCGAAAAGGGCTTATAATGAAAATAAATAACAGAGATGCCACAGTCGGACGTCTGAGCGACATCACATAAAGGGCTTATATTGAAAGTAAGTAACAAGAGGGCCACAGTCGGACGTCTGAGCGATGTCGCAGAAAGGGCTTATATTTCATCATTCATAATTCAATAAGTTCATGAAGATATATCACTCACAGGAAATACTCAGCACATAATAATAAACGGGTGAGTCCATCCACAGGAATAATCATTTAGCCGGTCTTAACACTCATGTTTGTCCACCGGAGTTTTGTCACTGAGACTGATACTGACAAGGATAGGATGAACACAGTCGTTGATCAAGATATGATTACTTGAATGATTTTTGACTCTGCAGAGTTTGTACTATTTAACCACACCCAATGGATTTCAGTAGTCACGAGGGACTAGTTCCGTTTACGGTATTTCGGTAGAAACACATTTAACCAGTACACACCCATTTCCACCTCACGATGCCAGGAATCACCCTAGGCAACATTCAAGAAAACCTTGAGACGGGGAGGCTACAACCTTGAATAGCATGGGATCAAATTTATATACGCGCGCTCTAAGGGGTGCCCCCCTCTCGGTCCCAACCGGAAACACCCATGCCCCCTGACCCGATGACTGGCTTTAATCCAGGGCCATGGAACCCTCATCACGGCCTCTCTATTTGGTGTGTACGAGGAAAGTGGTTTGCAACTTACTAAACCATATTCTTTACAGAAAACATGTGGTAGCACGAAAGGAAACGGATGGTAACGTGTCTCGATTCATGTTGACCCGGGAGTTAAACAGTTTGGCGTAAGACTGGCATGCTTCAAAACGGCCATCTTACCACCTCTCATGTCACCACATGATCATATAAACTCACATCACAAGGTATATGGAGTTTTGAAGCTCACTTGCATCAACTTACCCTGTAACATACCACCTACTGCTATATGTATGAACATGCCATAAACTAGCTACTCAAAGCAACCATGCAACACACTCATCATATCAATGGTTCAAACATGCTTGCCTGGTTCGGAGTAGTCGGAGTCTAGCTCGGTGAAGTTCACGGTTCCGTCACCTCCTCCGGTATCTACGGGTTCACGGGGTCCTTCCGCACCTGTGGGTGGTGGAGTTGAGCGTCGACGAGCACCACGTCGATGGTGGCCTCTACTCCGGCGGGCGGCGGCTCGAGTGATGTTGGATCTTGTTGGAGAAAGCTGAGCGAATCGAGCCAGAGCCCGAGGCGGATCGGGGTGGCCGGAGACGAGGAAGGAGACCTCCCCGGGGTCCTTCTGGTGGCTTGGCGAGGCTCTGGTGAGGTGGAGTGGGTAGTGCTGGTCGAAAGCGAGCTCAGGGTGGCTATTTATAGCCGGCCCGAGGAGGTTCCCGCGGACAGGATAACACCGGTTATGATTACAGCGAGTCGGTGATCGGACGGGCGGATTAGGTGGCTGGGCATCAGCGTGGAGGTCTACTGGCTCCACTCACACTCTAACCTCGTTGGGATTAGGCCTACTTCGCGGTTATGACAGAACGGTGCTCCGCAGGCCAGTCGGCGGCACGGAGCGCGCCCTGTGCTTGCCAGGCCATGGCGATGGTGCTGCGGTGCGCGCAGGGGAGCAGACGGCCACGCGGAGGCCTCGGGTGATTTGGGCGGTTGTGGACGGCGCCGAAAGCTGTAACCGCTCCCTGACGGCCGCCACGGGTGGCTCTGCCACCGCAGATGTTGCCGGCGTCGGCGAGACACGCCACCACCAACGCCCACGCCCGACCAAGTGAACGCGCGGCGCATGGATAAGGTAGGGGTGCAGTGCGCAAGGAGCCAAGCGTGTGCACTGGTGAGATTGACGACAATCTCCGAAGAAAACGACACTTACGCCGCCTGAATCTCTGAACTTTCTGAACATGCCCAGAAACAGTGCCTGCCAGGTGTTCGACGAAATGAAATTGGCATGTGGGGAATTTTCCTTGAGCTGATCTTTGGTGGGGTGGCCTCTCAATGCATCTGGGGGTTGCCTGATTTTTGGTAGAATTTTTTGAGAAGGGAAAATATGAATTTCACCAAAAATGATGAATCTGCTCCAAACTTGCAGTGAATGAAACTTGAAAAATTTGAACTGGGGAAGAGTGGATCTTGATGAATCTAGGTTGTGGGTGCTAAGGACTAGCCAGAGGAGTTGGTTTGAGATCAAAACTCAAAGGGAAAAAGATACTTCCTTTGTAAACCACCTAGGTCCAAAAATAAAAACAGAAATAGTTTTGGGGTAAAATAAATGGAATATAAATTCAAAAATGAGTTGAACTTGCTGGGATTGACTACTTGACTTGACCCAAAGTGAAGGGAGGTATTTTGGGGAAAAAATTTAATGAGAGATATGGAGAAAGGTGATGGTTGGAAATAAAAGAAATAAATCTGAAGTCCTTAGAATTTTCTTTTTAAATGAAAAACTCTAAAAAAAGATTGTGGTGAGTTAACACCAAAGAAGAGCCTTCAAAGGCAACCATCAAGGTTGAGGATAACCCCAAAGAGATTTTATCACAAGAAAAAAAATTATTTTGAGAGGAGAGTCCTTTTTAAAAGATTTTTAAATAGCTTCCTTCAAATCAAACAAGAAATTTGTTGAAAACCAAATAAATTTTTTTTGGAGTGTCACACTATGTGTGTATTCTGTCATGCTTACTTCTGAGTACTTATTCCGCTGCAAGTAGTTCTTCGCTAAGGAAATTCCTCACCGGCAAATTCCTAAGTGAAGAATTCATAAAAATCGCCTATTCACCCCCCCCCCCTCTAGTCGATATAACGCACTTTCAGTCTTGGGGGTGGCTGTCGCCCATGCGTCGCCCCAATGGAATCTTGCAGGAGGCACCGCTCGTGCTTCCCTAGTGCAGCCTTGGACATGCAGCACAAGCGCCCCATTGCTGCCACCACCTCGTGCCACCATATATCTTATTAGGTTAGGAACAATCACGTCAAACATGTACCATTAGGATCCTCACGCACACCAGACGATATTGTTGATTTTATACCTTCTTCCTCCCCAACTATCTTCTCATCTTCGCCGTCCCAATCCAAACTCACCTCCTCATCGATGACGCATTTGACTCGCAACCTTCCACAAAGTTAAATTAAGAACAACACAATAAACAAGCATCTAGTTGATCGATCTCATCTCACGATCCAAGTGGCCAAGCCCATGTACAATGCACATCAACAGCAATTCAAACGCTTGCTTGCAGACGGATAGTATAGAACAATATAGAGATATTTATATATAGTTAAAAGCAGGTGTGTTGCTATTACTCTTAAATCAATATAAAGTTACTATGTATTTACTATCTTTTTCTCTCAAGCTTCTACAACAAAATTAATCAAGCAGTGAATTTTGGAAAAAATATATATGAGCACACGTTACAATCTTAATCTCGTCATATGTTTTCTGTTCTTTGAAGATGATCAACACTAATAGTGAATTTGGACATAAGAAAAGTTGAGGAACATTAGGCACTCTCCAGATCCTTTGCTCATGGCCTACAGACAAAATAATAACAACGATTCAAATATAGAGATCAAAGTTCAGAACTTCAGAACCCCAATGGATGGCATTTCCTCCCATTCCGATTGAATGTTTCTTAAAGGATGGTATAGTTTGGAACTATGGCCTTGATGTGAAAGCTTTCAAGGTAATCACTCATGGCCTACAGTACATGCCTTTTGTGAGTGCACTCTTTGCGGACCTTTCTTTCTGTTTGTCCGTCACACCAAGAATGATACTCCCTCCATTCCAGAAAGTAAGGTGTATTGATATCCTCCAAGTCAACCATTCGAATGTTTTACCAAGATTATAGAATAAAATATCAACATCTGAAAAACCTAGTAGAAAAAATATGGAACTACTTGTCATGACGGATCGAATGATATAAATTTGGTATAGTGGATATCGATATATTTTCTAAAAACTTGGTCAAACATGCACTCGTTTGACTTTTGAGAAAACAATTAGACTTTATATACAGGAAGGGGGAGTATGATTTTTTCAGTTGTTCCAACTAACAAAAATGAGCTTCTTGAATAGATGAAGAATTTATGACAGAAAAGGAGATAAGGACAAGACAAACTGGACTAAGCCTTGATTAGGTAGAAGGAAACCCCAAACAGAGTTGGCACGATCTGAAAAGGCTCTAGGCTGGCACAATCCTATTAACATACCAGGACCAACTTGCGATAATTCACCTATCTGGATATATACGCCATAAAACAATAACTACATGGTTATCTTTCCAAGAAGTTCTATACACAACTTATAATAAAATAGCTCAGTTCATCTACATGACTTTTGCTCAGATCGATGGTGGCACATGACAGAATGATACACATAGCCTAAGCAAGAAGATTTAGAATAATCCAAAGTGGAAGGCAATACACCAACCATTAATCAACCAAGAATAGTCAAAAAATTCAGAGCGTGTGTCATACTCATACCAAATGGAGAAAGATTGAAATGAAAAAATGTTTTTCTGTGAAGGAACAAAATTAAGAAATGGATAAAGTTAGAGGCTTGGTCCTTTGTGAAAAAGAACTGGGCAGGAAGTACAAATCTAACCTTGGAATGAGGATTGATTATTCATGTCTATCATCCCAACAAAGCATTCTCTCAACGCTTTCTCTCCAATGTAGTGTGCTAGCACTCTACAATGCAAATCAAATCATGAATATATTAGTATGTAAATACGATAAATAATATAACTCATGTATATGCATTAGATACTTGCCACGTGAAGATACTGTTTTCTATGAGTATAATGACATGCATGGAAACATGAAACTAGTACGGATACAATCATTTAGACCCATCTCCCTCTCCCTCTCCATCGCTCCCTCCCTCCCTCTCTCTCGTGCGCGCACCATTGGTGATACAGCATAAAGAGAAAAGAGAGACTAAAACGCATGAGAGCTAGAGGATGTACATTTTATCTACATTTTTCATATATACAGAGAAGTAACCATGGATGCCAATGTTAATGCAGTAAGGAATCTCTTAGTATCTTACTATGATCTAGGATATATTGAAACAAAAAACAATATTGAAATGGAAATTACCAAAATCTGGTACATGTCATTGCTAAGAACAAATTGCATGATTGATAAACTACATCAATTATGTCACAAGCTATCAGGCACTTCCAAATCATAATGAGTTTCACATTTAGTGTACATGAAGAGTCCAAGCGGTTAAGATACGATCTAGAAAAATGTGCATTAACTGAAGTACTCTCAATCAAATTAAGCAATTGACTTCAAAATTATGGGATTATAGAGAACCCTCCAATGATAAAGAACATTTTGGGTTTAAAAATAAGCACGATCAGGACTAACCTGCCAAAAGACATTTTAGAACCTCTCTTAGTATCTAAATATATTCATCATTCGGCATCTCTTTGACAGTTTCCATATTTTCGTTTGACTCGAGGAAATTAATTAACTCAACAGTATATTGCAGCATGTACTTTGACAATCTTTAAAAACAGAAGAAAAAAAATCATGTAAATCCCATGATTAACGATATGCAGAAACAAATGATGTTGAAGCATGCTCAGGAAACTGTACCGTCAAAGCAACAGAACCTTTCTACTTTAGTGAGCTCTGAATAATATATCTAACAATGGTAATGTAATTGCTTAAAAGAGTTACTCCCTCTGTTCACTTTTATAAGGCCTTGAAGACATTTCAGACATTGTGCAACCTAGTTTATTTTGAGTTGTCTGAAATGACTTATAAAACTGAATGGAGGGAGTAGCTTTGTTAAAGCACCTAATATCCAACTTCAGCTTTCTTACGGAAGAACTGACCAAGTATTTTCTAGACAGCAATTCAAAAATATTATAGCACATAATAACAGGAAGCTTTGCCTACTTTTACAGATATTGAATTAGGAAAGGGTGAAGATGATGCACAAGTAATGTCTAATATTCACACAATAAGCAATTATGTATGCATGAGATATTGAGGGTTTGAGCAGAGATCTGAATTGTACTGGAGCTTCCTCTTCTAGTTCCAACTATTACGAAAAAAATATGTTAGACATCAGCTTGCTTGTTTCTTTGATTCTTCAGTGGAGAGAAATCAGAGAATCAGTCAGCACAAATGCTAGCCAAGGAGCAGACCTTAATCCCAGAGTGTGGCGCACGTGAGGGGGGGTTACTGGGGATGAGCAGTCAGCCATGGAGGCAATAACAGGAAGGGTGTCCATCGCTCGTGCATCGCCTAGACAGATCTTGGGGGAGGCTCTCTTCCCCTCGTTTGCATCTCTTTCCTGATGAAATCACTTGCATAGCTTCCTTTTGGAACCTTCGAAAGCATAGAGTCGTACCTTTAGCATAAATATGACCATATGTAAGAATATTTTACTCGCAAGAACATAATTAACTTTCTGAACACCACCATGATACATTAGTATCTGGAATGTTTGAGGGAAAAAGGAGTGTGAAATGAATACCCCCAATTATAAGGGTCCTCTTCCTGAATAGCTACTACTGCTGCTTGTTGCATATCTGATCCTGGAGGGAATGTTGCTAGTTCACACTCATCTGCCAGAGTAAATGAAGTTCCGTATAACCAAATAAGTCAATATGAAGTAAATGAGACGAAAATGAAGAGGTGTAATTTAAACCAAGTACTTATAAGTAGTTGTCACTCATTGCTATCTAACAAAAAAAATGATAGACATCTAGCAAAAGCTCAAAAGTGCCTTACCACCTTTCATAAAGAGAAATATTTCCTTACCAAAAAATTTCCAGTTGCTCTTAATGTTGTCAACGCCAGCAAAATGAAAGCTTGGCAACAAATGCACATGAGTCAAACATTCCTGCTGAGGCCTGTACCATAGGTTCCAAATTGCAATCAGCATGAGATACTGTTGAAAAAAGGCAATGCAATACATCTAGTAAATCAACTCTTAAGACCTAGTATGCAAATGCACGTAATCCTCCACGAGAGTCAATGTCCACTGTGCCATCATGGGCACCGTAATTGAAAAGCACAGGAAATAGACAGGTAAGTTCCAAAGATGAATATGCATAAACCCCGCCAGATTTTTAGTTGTGTAAATCAAGCAGCATAATTTACCTAAAATCACGAATGTGCAATTCGTAGATGGTTATGTCAGAGCAGGAATCAAGTTTTGGCTTCTCATCGGCCAATTCACCCCGGGAAGCTGGCTTCAATGTTTCATTGTTAATGTCAACCAACCAGGTATGCGCTCCATTTGCAGAAAGGCTGATCAAATACACAACAAGCTAGTTTCTTCCTCTCCCTAAACTTTTTTCTTCTGCGGAAAGTTCCTCTCCCTGAACTACATAACTGAAATGCGCACAGCCACATACCCTCTAGCATAAAGGTCACCAGCTAAATATTTCAGAATTTGTGCCCTAGTTGGATGATACACGTCAACTTCATATAAATGGTATCGGTTTTCCCACTCTCTTGGTCAAGTAACACTCCAAACACCATTTGACTCCTTGAGCTGCCGTCTCTAGAGCAGGGCCGGCGGACCATCTAAGAACCACACACTCACATCCTGCAAGATATATTGGGGACATTTTACATATAAGCGGGAATAGTACAGAACCGGAGGCGACACTTGAGATGGTAAAATGTGTCGTCTTTAGAAGCCAAACATGTGTTATAGGAGCCCAAAGGTGCAGGCTCACAGAGTCCTCGCTGAAAACCGCACCGAGCGGTCCTGTGTATGCAAACATGTCATCCAGCACGCTGGGTAATTGCAGTCCAGTAACATCTACGTGTTTCCCTTCAGCTGCACACAAGCAGTATGTAAGGATCTTGCTCTGTCTCAGAACTTGTCTGAAGAATTTGACACTCATCTCTGAATCTGCATGTAAGGGTGCAAAGAATCGAGAATTACCACCGAAAGAAGCGACGACCAGTTGGCATTTCACAAGGCTGGCGACATCAATAGAGCTTGGAACTCTGAACGCTATGTAATTGCTGATGAAAGGGAACTTCTGGGTCACCTGAAACATGTTGCGAATGGCACTCTAGGTTCAACAAACTAAAAAAATACATCACTAAAGTGGGAAGCCAGCCACGGCCAACAAGAACTAAACTCCTATCCAATTTCGAATTCGTGCTCTTGACTTTCCACACCGCAACCTCGAGCCACCATCAACATCCATCCCCGCATCCACCCCTACCTCCTGCTGCCGCCTACATTGTTCTTGCTCGTCGGGGATGGGCCACAATCTCCTCTACGATGGCCACAGACAGATCCACGGGGAGGACACAATCTTCAAGGGGCACTCAACCAAGCACGTCACCCTCCACATTCATCATATCCCAACCCTAACAGCGGCAAGACCCTCCATTGGTCCATGAATCAGGCTCGTAGCGTCCAGGTTCGTTGCGATGAGTCCGTAGTCGACGTCTTGACTTTGGCTATCCCCACGGCAGCACCATCGGATCTTGCTTGCTTTTACCTTCACTTTGTCTCTCCCCAAGGAAACACCACCACCCAGCCAATCACCACCACCGCTTGTCCAGATAGAATCATGAACAATCCCCATGGCAGTGCTATAGGATCACCTTGGCGACCTCGACAGCAACCGCCTAGTCTAAAATCTAAGCGAGCCAATTTCTATAGAAACCAGTAGAAGCAAGGCACATGGCTCAAATATGTTCATTTTTTGATGCACGCGCCTCTCTGGAGATAAAGAGGAGAAGCGGCGTGCTTGCCCTGCCGCCCACCAGCTCCGGGTCTATAGCTCACCTAGCTAAATACTCTGCTTTGCCACCGGGCCAAATTTTTTTTGCACATTTATAATACAGTTGAGTGGGTTAAAACTATTGCAAAACAACACACACTTTTATAATCTCTAAATACATATTTAGTTCGGTCCATATGTATATCTGAAGTAATTTATCAACGTCTCCTCGTGCATAGGACCCAAATACTGTACGTCCGAAATCATGAAAAATTGACATGTTCGCTAGAATTCCACGACGGCATGCAAAATCACAAATAAGTATTATCTAGTTGTATAAAGAGAAATTTCTTTGCGAAAAAAATGATATAGCTTGAAACTGAACCTCAACAAATGGGGAAAATATAAAGACACCAAGTTTCAAGTAATTCATTGCAGTTTCAGTTCTTAGTTTAGGTGCAGCTCACACAACAACCTGCAATTATATACCTATTACAGAATTATTTTGAAGGCATGTTAATATTTAGAATAAAAAATAACCCCACGGGAGGGTAACTAATTTATACCAATCAGCATGCTAGCTCTCTCATGACCATAATGCTGCCATAACCCCACTGCAGCACGCCTTGCCCACCATGACAATATCATCAATTGCTAGTATTGTTAACTGTATCCATGCCACTATTGTTGCATGGATGCTGCAAATAATTCATCTCCAGCTATATTCAGTACCATTACATTTTTCACTTAGGAAACATGCATGCAACAATGTATTTCACGCACAAATCCAAAGCCCATTACTAGTAGGACTACATTTTGCTCATTACCAGCAAACTGAAGAGAGTATATTTTGGCCGCAATACCACGATTCCGTTAATCATCCTTTGATAAGAAAATTAATACATCAATTTTGATCCTAAAAAAAGCTAGTGAACATTACCCTACCAACTTATCTATCTCTAGATGTCAATTTGGATATTCCATGCTCACCAAAGAAGAAGAAAATGGAGATGTTTTATACTGCATATCACTATGCTCATGTAGAGTTGGAGATAACAACTTCAACAAGTACAGAGATGTTAAACTAAGAATTTGAAAATAGAAGGCTAAAACTACTTGTTCCTCCGATCCTGGAAGTATATATATCTGATTAATTTGACTACAGTTTGTTACAATAAAAAAATAAAATATTCCACCATGTTACCACGATATTATCGAGTCAAGCAAGAATGACATTTAGCACAGCAAGCTGAATCTTTTCAGCATTCTTCTCATGAACCAGTGTACTATAAAGCAAAATATACAATCATCTTATTTTACGATTTAGTACATATACACTGAAGCAGCACCAAAGTGGGTAAAAGCAACAAAGTTTAATCACAATCCATTAGGAAAATATACTGTTTATAAATAGGATTTCATCGCAACAAAGTGTACGTTTAGCAAGTATTGTAATTTCGGGAGCCATTATCATAGCTCATCAACACAAAGAATGATTATTTGCACAACAGAACTAACAAAGCATCCCATATGTATACATACATAAGTAGAAAGACGAACAAGATAGCCCCATTGGTTTATTTTCTGAAGGTATGTGCACTGATAAAAATAATCAAACCCTGATCATGCTACATATGTTTACCATTCCACACAGAGTGATCGAATAGATAATTTATGAAAACATGACAAGATTTGTTAAATTTGGCATGAACAGATCCTTCAACACAGAGTAGCATATAATCCAATCGCCAAAGAGAGAGAAAAAGACTGAGCTGAGTAGCCCTTAATGAATGAGCTATACCTGCATCACCTAGAAAGGGGAAACCGTTAAATGAGTTCAATTGTTTACCTAGGTTGGAATTCCAAGACCTCGGCTAGCTTGTTCATGAAGGTGTACTTCCATTATCATTTGCCTTAAATATAGGGAGGCATGCTGCAGGCCATCATAATTTAAATCACAATAATTGCAGTAGATCCAGCCAGTAGTTTGAGGATGCCAAAGAATATGAATGTACTAACTACCAGAACCATTATCCGAATCCCTCTAAAACAAAAAGATCAAACACTCCAGCACCAAAAATGTGGAAGATGTGATTGTGCAGAAGCCCAGCATAGACAACCATGGCACCCATCCTCATCTCATCACAGAACCATAGACCAAACCAACAAGATTCAGTGACTAATCTAGAAATTATTGAACAAGGGAAACTGATAATCTTGCATGGGGTTTCACCCGGCCATGTAGCGACCAGACCTCAAACGGTCTGATCTCTATGCATCAGTGTCATCCCTGGATCGGTAATGTTGACACGCACAGTACTTGAGGATTTATAACAGAGTAGCAATCACACACTTATTACATCGAATGTCTCAAAAGAGAACTTAATACAATAAATATGGCTTCAGGCCATCTAAAACGATAATTAACAACAGAAGGCTTGGAAGATAAAGTGAGTACATCAACTCCAACGGCATCACTGAGTGAAGGACAACGACCTACGGCACCTACTCGTCGTCTGAAAAGTTTGCAACATGAACGTTGCAGCCTGAAACAGGTCATCACATGGAATGTGCTGGCAATGTAACACATAGAGTAATGAACAGAATAAATACTATCACTACATGCATATATGGCTAGTGTAAATTTCTATGGATACAGTTTTGCATAAAGCCAATTTTTCTCTACAACAAAGGAATAAATTTTATTTAACTATCATGGTGGTTGTTACACATTGAGAAGGTTCCTCCAACTCATCCCAATTAAACATCATCATTAAACACAGTCAAGTTGTATTTAGAATGTTGAGATCAACATGATAATCCAAGAACTAGGCACTCAAAACGTCCATAACCGGGGACACGACTAACCATGATTAGTTTATACACTTTGCAGAGGTTTGCGCACTTTTCCCCACAAGACTCGAATACATCCATGATCGGAGATTCGAGACATAGTCTTTCAGAAGCATTAACTCTCTACTCTGGATAGACAGTACCACCTACAACCCACTACATCTGCTAGTCTACCTCTTCAAGAGTTTCACACAACTTACTCAACTATGCCAGAGCCCATATTGGCTTGTGGATACACACGGAAGTTGCTAGCATGAATAATCTTATGATCCCTTTGAGCCTGGGTGGCGGACCGTAGGACGATCACACGGGTACTCCGGGATATCCTAGGACAACACTGGATTCTCCAGGTGCCCTGACAACCACTGGGAACTCCAGGGTGCCTTCAAGCAATCCACCCAGATGTGTATTTAAGTAGCCACCTCAATTCAACCATTAATTAAAAAAACTTACATATGTCATGAATCACTCGATCCAAACCACGTCTACGAGCATAGCATAGCAATATAAGCAACGTAGAAGTAACTCCCAAAGGTTTGGTAATAAACAGGTAAATAGGTAATACCTCATCTACTTCCCAAAACCCACATGTTAAATCAGATCCTAACCATGCAATTGTTTGAAGATTGATCTAATCCAATAAAACTGGGTAGTAAAGAGGTATGATTAAAGTGTTACTTGCCTTGCTGATGATCCGTGAAACCTAGAGACTCGTAGTAGCATGCTTCGCACTCCGGGTACTCAATGGAAAACAAACAAGCATACAATAAGCACTCAACCAGAAGCACGGGTAAAACTCAAAAAAGAGATCTAACCAGAAAGTTCAACTTAAGAACTCCAGTTTGCAAAAAGAATCAAATTGAATGAAGCAACGAAACTCAAACTGCGAAAGAAATAAGCTCCATTTACTAATCTGGACTTAAGTCAAATTTTAAGTAGCAAAATCTTGTTCTAGTTGGTTAAACAGAAACAGGGCTTCAAGACGAAACTCTAGGCGCTTGATTCGCCTGATCCCGATAAACGAGCGAAAAGATAAACTAAAACAAAAATCAGGGCAGAAATTGCGATCGAAAATAATCGTGGAAAAACCCTGGAAAAAGAAAAACTGACGAACAGGCTAACGAACGAACGTTCACTGTCTGTGGCTAACGAGTGAAAACCGTTCATTAAAACGAATGTACGAACGGGCGTTCGCTAATTAACTAAACAGGAAAAAAATAAACTGATCTAAAAAAATAACCGCGGGTTCTAAAAAACCTGAACTGTTTTCTAGTGAAAACCGGCGGCGGTGGCGGCTACCTCGACGAGGTCCGGCGAGCGGCAGCAGCAACTCCGGCAGTGGTCGGCGACGGCGGGCGGCGGCAGAGTCGGCGGTGTCGGCGGTGGCGAGGGGCGGTGGCATCGGCAGCGGTTGGTGGCGGCGGCCGTGGCGGCGCGGATCGGCGGCGGCTAGGGTTTCGAGGGCGGGCGGCTGGGCTGGGGGGTCCGAGGCGGGCCTTTTTAAGAGGGTCGACCGGAGGAGTCCGGGTCGGGTATGGCCCGGCTAAGTCGGTTCCTTTTTTAAAAAAAATAATTCCACGCGCAAAAAAACAAATAAAAGAAATACTAAACAGACTCCAAAAATCCTGAAATAAATTTTCCCTGTCCTCTAAAAATATAGCGGACAAAGTGAACATTTATTTGGGCCTCTAATGCAATTTTGAAAAACGCATATTTTTCCTAATTCAAAAAAATAGCGATAAAACTCCGAATAAAATTCTTATTTGATTTTAATATTTAATCTCCAATATTTCTTTATTTTGGGAAAGTCATTTTATCCCCTCTCTTTTATTTTGATAAAAGAAATATTCGAAGAGAAAATAATTAAAATCAAACGATCCTCTTTTCAAAATTTGAGAAAACTCAAATATGAAAATAACGAAATCCCCAACTCTCCCCTTGGGTCCTTGAGTTGCGTAGAATTTCTTCGATCAAGCCAAAATGCAATAAAATATGATATGCAATGATAACCTAATGTATAACATTCCAAATTGAAAATTTGGGATGTTGAAAACCTACCCCCCTTAAGATGAATCTCGCCCTCGAGATTCGGGTTGGCTCGAAAATAGGTGTGGGTGGTCCTTCCGTAGGTCTTCCTCTCGTTCCTAGGTGGATTCATCCTCGGTATGGTGGCTCCACTGAACTTTGCAGAATTTGATAACCATGCTGCATGTGACTCGGCTGGCAAACTCGAGAATCTTCACCGGTTTCTCCTCGTAGGTCAAATCGCTATCCAACTGAATCGCTTCCAGTGGCACTATATCTCTCAAAGGGATATCGGCCATCTCTGTGTGGCACTGCTTCAACTGGGAAACATGGAACACATCGTGAACTCTTGACAATCCTTCGGGCAATTCCAACTTGTAAGCAACTTCTCCCATACGTTCCAAAACTTTGTATGGTCCCACAAAACGTGGTGCTAACTTTCCCTTATCTCCAAATCGCTTAACTCCTCGAAGTGGGGACACATGAAGATACACTCTGTCTCCGACTTCGTAAACTGTCTCCTTGCATTTAGAATCTGCATAGCTCTTCTGTCTGGACTGGGCTACCTTGAGTCTATCGCGAATCAAGTTAACTTTCTCTTCAAACTCTTTAATCAAATCTGGTCCAAACAACTAACGGTCTCCAACTTCATCCCACAACAATGGTGTCATGCACCTCCTTCCATACAAAGCTTCGAAAGGGGCCATCTTCAAACTGGCTTGATAGCTGTTGTTGTAAGAGAACTCTGCATATGGCAAATTGTCGTCCCAACTAGATCCATAATCTAGCGCACAAGCTCTCAACATGTCCTCCAGAATCTGATTGACTCTCTTGGTCTGTCCATCTGTCTGTGGATGAAAGGCTGTACTGAACTTTAGCCTAGTACCCAAAGTTCCGTGCAACTGATTCCAGAACTTTGAGGTAAACTGGGTTCCTCTATCTGATACAATGGTCCTCGGAACTCCATGCAGACATACGATCCGGGTCATGTATATCTTTGCCAACTTAGCACTGGTGTAAGTGGTCTTCAGTGGGATGAAATGAGTTACCTTCGTCAAACGATCGACTACAACCCATATCGAGTCATAGCCTGAACAAGTCCTGGGCAATCCCGTGATAAAATCCATGCCTAGCTTATCCCACTTCCATTCGGGTATCAGCAATGGCTGTAGCAATCCTGCTGGCTACTGATGCTCTGCCTTCACTCTTTGACATACATCACAAACTGCTACATACTCCGCAATAACCTTCTTCATTCCGGTCCACTAGAAACTATCCTTCAAATCTAGATACATCTTGGTATTTCCTGGGTAAATCGAATACGACAAATCATGGGCCTCTTACAGAATCAACTTCCTGATCTCTAGGTCATTAGGCACATATACGCGGTCCTCAAACCATAAGGTGTCGTGCTCATCCTCACGAAATCATTTAGCCTTTCCTTTGCTCATCCTTTCCTTTATCTCGTCAATCTCCTTGTCAGTCTTCTGAGATGCTCAGATCTTATCCATCAAAGTAGACTGAATCTCCAATGCTGCAACATAGCCTCTCGGAACTATCTCCAAACATAGCTCATGAAGATCCTCTGCTAACTCCTTGGGTAACTCTCCAGACATGAGTGTGTTGACATGACTCTTGCGGCTCAACGCATCAGCTACTACGTTAGCCTTTCCGGGATGATAATGTAACCTCATATCATAATCCTTAATGAGCTCCAACCATGTCCTTTGCCTAAGAGTCAACTCCTTTTGCGTGAAGATATACTTCAAACTCTTGTGACCCGTGTACACCTCACAATGGTTTCTGATGAGAAAGTGTCTCCAAGTATTCAACGCATGCACTACGGCTACTAACTCCAAATCATGGGTAGCATAATTCAACTCATGGGGTTTAGGCTATCATGAGGCATATGAAACAACTCGTCCCTCCTGCATAAGCACTGCTCCAAGTCCTCGACGAGAAGCGTCGCAATACACTTGATAATCCTTGCGTTGATCTGGCAGAATCAACACTGGAGCTATAACCAAGCGTTTCTTCAACTCCTGAAAACTGGCCTCACATTCCTCAGTCCATTTGAACTTGGTGTCTTTCTTCAACAACTCTGTCATGGGCTTTGCAATCTTTGAGAAATTCTCAATGAATCTCCGATAGTATCCTGTGAGTCCAAGAAAACTTCGGATCTCTCCAACTGACGTGGGTGCTTCCCAATTTTTCATAGTGACAACCTTGGTAGGGTCTACTGCTATTCCTTCTCCGGATATAACATGTCCGAGGAATCCAACTTCCTTCAACCAGAACTCACACTTGTTGAACTTGGCGTATAACTGATGTTCTCTGAGCTTCCCAAGTACCAAACGCAAATGCTCCTTATGCTCCTCTTCATTCTTCGAGTAGACCAATATGTCATCAATGAACACCATGATGAACTTATCCAAAAACTCCATAAACACCTTGTTCATCAGGTTCATGAAATAGGCAGGTGTGTTAGTCAGACCAAATGACATAACGGTGTACTCATATGGCCCATACCTCGTGGTAAAAGTTGTCTTACGTATATCCTGCTCTCGAATCTTCAGCTGGTGGTATCCTGATCATAGATCAATCTTGGAAAATACTTTAGCTCCTTGCAACTGGTCAAACAAATCATTGATCATCGGCAGTGGGTACTTGTTCTTGATTGTCACTTCATTCAATCCACGATAATCAACAACCATCCTCAATGATCCATCCTTCTTCTCCACTAGAAGCACTGGTGATCCCCAAGGTGACGAACTTGGGCGAATATAGCCTTTATCCAGTAACTCCTTAATGTGCTTCTTAATTTCCTCCAAATCCTCTGCGGGCATCCTGTACGCTCTCTTAGATATTGGCCCTGTTCCTGGCAAAAGCTCAATAAAAAACTCAATGTCTCTATCTGGTGGCATGCCTGGCAACTCCTCCGGAAATGCGTTAGGGAAATCCTTCACCACTGGTACTTCCTCCTGTACAACTCCTGATAAGGAATTCACTTGAGTCCTCTTCGGCACATGCCGGGATACATACTTAATCCTTCTTCCTTCTGGGGTGGTAAGCAAAATCAACTTACTGGTGCAATCAGTGTTACCTCCATACTTTGATAACCAACCCATGCCTAATATTACATCCAGTCCTTGCGACTCAAATACTATTAGGTCTAAGGGGAACATGTAGTTACCAATCCTTAATGGTAACCGATCACACCATAGACTAGCCATATACTCTGCTCCTGGCGAGGTTACTAACATGGGTGACCTAAGGGCTTGGGTTGTCAGTTTAAACTTATCCACAAATCCCCTTGATATGTATGAATTTGATGCACCAGTATCAAAAAGAACGATTGCAGTAAATGACTTAACCAAAAACTTACCTATTACTGCATCGGGTTGCGCTTCAACCTCCTCCACGCTAACGTGGTTCACTTGTCCCCTGTTGAAAGGGTTGGGCTTCTTCCCAGAGCTTCCATTACCATTTCCATTATTTGCTTCAGAACACTCCGTGGCGTAATGTCCATTCTTCCCGCACTTGAAACAAGTAATGTGACTTAAATCCTTCTTGGCGGGCGTTGCTGGGTTGGAACTGTTCTGACCATTACTTCCTCCATTACCATTCCCATTCTTGGGGCCACTATGGTTGTGCGAACTTCCTCCAATGTGATTGTGACCTCCATGGTTATGTTGAAGTGGTCCTCCTGAGTTCGGGATAAAACAGGGTCTCTGCTGAGCTCCAGAATTGTAGTTCCCTTGTCCATACTTCCTCTTGCGGTTGTCAATCTGCTGTTGCTTCCCATCAATCATGAGAGCTCTATCTACCAACTCCTGGTAGTTGTTGAAGGTTGCCACCATCAACTGCATGCTTAGCTCATCATTTAGTCCTTCCAGAAACTTCTCCTGCTTAGCTGCATCTGTAGCAATGTCATCTAGAGCATAACGTGCTAACTTACTAAAATCATCCACATACTGGCCCACTGTGCGTCCTCCTTGGTGCAAGTTGCGAAACTCGCGCTTCTTCATGGCCATAGCTCCTGCTGAAACATGGGTTGTGCGGAAGGCTTGCTGAAACTGATCCCATGTGACAGTGTTGACGGGGTAAGTGGCTGTGAAATTCTCCCACCATGATGATGTGGGTCCATCAAGCTGATGTGCGGCAAAACACACTCTCTCCGCATTTGTGCATCTTGCAGTGGTCAACTCCCTTCCAATCTTGTGGAGCCAATCATCTGCAACAATCGGCTCGGTGCTACTAGAGAACACCGACGGATTAAGCCTTAGAAAATGGGCTAAGTGATCAACAGGTGGTGGTGGTGGTGGGTTGTTGTTGTTGTTGTTGTTCCTCTGATTCTGATTCTGGACTAGTATCTGCATCAATGCATTATGTTGTTGGATCAACTGAGTGAGCTCCGATGGGAAAGCAAATCCATTGTCGCGTCTCGGAGGCATCTGAGGGTTTAGAAAAGATGAGAAAAATAGAATAGAATGAGGTCTAGAGGGAAAACACTACCCATATGCACATGAGACAAACACAATCATATCACTTCAATCAATTCAAACAAGGGCATACAATCGGTCTAACTATCGTTACAGAAGTGCTCGGACTATACTATATACATGGGGGAATACTACTACTGATATGGTGGTCAACTAGAAAAATTGATCGGTGGAAGACTCCATGATATCTGCTCTAGCTTCATCAACAAAGTCATCATCGCTATCGTCGGGGTCCGAGTCGGTGTCGTCGATGATGATGTAGTTCTCCGGACTGGTAGAATCGTCGTCTTTGCCTCCTAGAGCGAGGTCTCCCATGAAAACTCCTAGCTTCTTTGTCAGATCGTCATTCTTCTCCACGAGTATCGTCATTTCCTCCTCATATCCATTGCATGTAGACTTGAGTTCCTCCTCCAGCTCCGTGATCCTGGTCATTGCCTTCTTCAGATCTATCATGCATGTGCACATCTAGTTCTCATGGCGACGAATGTGCTGGTTTAACTCCTGGATGAAAGCTACAATAGATCTATCCTTCCTGGTGCTGATCATCTCCCATGTCTCATCTCGGAGCCCACAAATCTGGTAGATAGTATCCTTGAGATCCTTATGGTAAACTTCTCAAATGCGTCCCATGGTGATGTGGGTTGCCATGCTCTTTCCTAGACTCCAGGTTGGTGCATCAAAGGAAAACTTTATGGGCTTAGTGACTGGCATGAACCTCCTTCCTAGAACTTGAACTCGAATCATCCAACGCTCCTCTTCTGGTAAAGTGGCGATGTAGGTCCCAGTGAAGCTTGATATTCTGATGTTCAGGTATCTAGTGACTTCCTTCAAGTGTCGTCCAAAAGGTGTATCTTCATCCGGTTGCGTGAACTTGTTCCTTGCATCCGCCATCCTAAAGAGTAGAAAAGGGAGAGGAGTCAGCAATGAGAAGAGAGTCGTGATCTAGGGCTTTAGCTTAGTGGTCATGTCCGACATTCAGCGTGTGCTCTAATACCATCTTGTAGCGACCAGACCTCAAACGGTCCGATCTCTGAGCATTAGTGTCATCACTAGATCGGTAATGCTGACACGCACAATACTTGAGGATTTATAACAGAGTAGCAATCACACACTTATTACATCGAATGTCTCAAAAGAGAACTTATTACAATAAATATGGCTTAAGGCCATCTAAAACAATAACAGCGGAAGGCTTGGAAGATAAAGTGAGTCCATCAACTCCAACGGCATCACTAAGTGAAAGACAACGACCTATGGCATCTTACTCGTTGTCTGAAAAGTCTGCAACATCAAGGTTGCAGCCCGAAATGGGTCAGCACATGGAATATGCTGGCAATGTAACACATAGAGTAATGAACAGAATAAATACTATCACTACATGCATATATGGCTGGTGGAAAGCCCTATGGTTACAGTTTTGCATAAAGCCATTTTTTCCTACAATAATGGAATAAATTTTATTTAACTATCATGGTGGTTGTTAAACATTGAGAAGGTTCCTCCAACTCAATCCCAATTAAACATCATCATTAAACCCAGTCAAGTTATATTTAGAATGTTGAGATCAACATGATAATCCAAGAACTAGACACTAAAAACGTCCATAACCGGGGACACGGCTAACCATGATTAGTTTATACACTCTGCAGAGGTTTGCGCACTTTTCCCCACAAGACTCGAATACATCCATGATCGGAGATTCGAGACACAGTCTTTCAGAAGCATTAACTCTCTACTCTGGATAGATAGTACCACCTACAACCCACTACATCTGCTAGTCTACCTCTTCAAGAGTTTCACACAAACTTACTCAACTATGACAGAGCCCATATTGGCTTGTGGCTGCACACGGAAGTTTGTAGCATGAATAATCTTATGATCCCTTTGAGCCTGGGTGGCGGACCGTAGGATGATCACACAGGTACTCTGGGATATCCTAGGACAACACTGGATTCTCCAGGTGCCCTGACAACCACTGGGTACTCCAGGGTGCCTTCAAGCAATCCACCCAGATGTGTATTTAAGTAGCCACCTTAATTCAACCATTAATTAACAAAACTCACATCTATCATGAATCACTCGATCCAAACCACGTCTACGAGCATACCGTAGCAATATAAGCAACATAGAAGTAACTCCCAAAGGTTTGATAATAAACAGGTAAATAGGTACTACCTCATCTACTTCCCAAAACCCACATGTTAAATCAGATCCTAACCATGCAATTTTTTGAGGATTGATCTAATGCAATAAAATTGGGTAGTAAAGAGGTATGATCAAAGTGTTACTTGCCTTGCTAATGATCCGTGAAACCTCGAGACTCGTAGTAGCACGCTTTGAACTCCGGGTACTCTATCGCAAACAAACAAGCATACAATAAGCACCTAACTAGAAGCACGGGTAAAACTCAAATAAGAGATCTAACCAGAAAGTTCAACTTAAGAACTCTAGTTTGCAAAAAGAATCAAATCGAACGAAGCAACGAAACTCAAACTGCGAAAGAAACAAGCTCCGTTTACTAATCTGGACTTAAGTCAAATTTTTACAGTAGCAAAATCTTGTTAAAGTTGGTTAAACAGAAAGAGCTCTTCAAGATGAAACTCTAGGCGCTTGAATCGCCTGATTCCGATAAACGAGCGAAAAGATAAACTAAAACGAAAATCAGGGCAGAAATCACGATCGAAAATAATCGCGGAAAACCCCTAGAAAAAGGAAAACTGACGAACAGGCTAACGAACGAACTTTCGCTGTTTGTGGCTAACGGGTGAAAAGCGTTCGTTAAAACGAACGTACGAACGAGCATTCGCTAATTAACTAAATCGGGGAAAAAAATAAACCGATCTAGAAAAAAATAACCACGGGTTCCAAAAAAATGAACGGTTTTCTAATGAAAACCGGCGGCGGCGGCGGCGGCTACCTTGACGAGGTCCGGCGAGGGGTGACGCGAACTCCAGCGGTGGTCGGCGACGGCGACGGGCGGCGGGGTGGCGGTCGGGTCGGCGGCGGCGAGGGGCGGCGGCGTTGGTGGCGGTCGGTGGCAGCGAGGGGCGGCGACGGCGGCGGTGGCGGATCCGGCGGCAATAGCGCGGATCGGTGGCGGCTAGGGTTTCGGGGCGGGCGGCTGGGCTAGGGGGTCCAGGCGGGCCTTTTTAAGAGGGCCGGCCTGAGGAGTCCGGGTCGGGTATGGCCCGGCTAAGTCGGTTCCTTTTTTTTAATAATTCCGAGCGCAGAAAAACAAATAAAAGAAATACTAAACGGACTCCAAAAATCTGAAATAAATTTTCCCCGTCCTCTAAAAATATAGCGGACAAAGTGAAGATTTATTTGGGGCTCTAATGCAATTTTAAAAAACGCATATATTTCCTAATTCAAAAAAAGATAGCGATAAAACTCCGAATAAAAGTCTTATTTGATTTTAATATTTAATCTCCAATATTTCTTTACTTTGGGAAAGTCATTTTATCCCCTCTCTTTTATTTTCGTAAAAGAAATATTCGAAGAGAAAATAATTAAAATCAAACGATCCTCTTTTCAAAATTTGAGAAAACTCAAATATGAAAATAACGAAATCCCCAACTCTCTCCGTGGGTCCTTGAGTTGCGTAGAATTTCTTGGATCAAGCCAAAATGCAATAAAATATGATATGCAATGATGATCTAATGTATAATATTCCAAATTGAAAATTTGGGATGTTACACGCCAAGTGAATTGATAACAAGTAGTAAGAGTATAAACCACGGCATGGTATATCTCACCAATTATCAAACCTGAATTGCGTTGGTGTAGGAGAGCCACATGATGCCGATGATTGTGATGTACTTGATCGTTCCCATCATCCTCTCTCGTCTCCACTTCCACTATTTCCAACGTGCTCTCCTTGTCATCAATTCATCCCAAACACTGAACCAACCATCCATGCGTTAGGTTCTCCACAATGTTCTCTCGAGAAATTGCAGAGCAGAGCCAGATGGCTTAATGCAAGAGACTACCCTGACTTGGATTAAATTAGGGTGATCTAGGACATGACAAACAACCAGCAATCTGCCGCAAGAGGAGCCATGTGGAGGCCTTGACGACACAGGCAGTAGGGCGTCTACCTCGTAGGCTCCTAGCTCGCTATTGTCAATGCCATAGTAGTTGACGGAGACGCACGGCAGGGAATGAGGTGTTCGTGGCCGCCAATGGCGAGTTGCTTGACGAGCTTCGGCACCCACCGTCGCAAGGACTGCTGCTGCTGCACCGACGTTGAGGCTCTATGGTGGCTCCCCTGACCGGATTTGGCCAAAGTGACCACCGGAGTGGCAAGGCTTGGCCCCCTCTCCGCCAGATTGGGTCAGGGAGGGGAAGTCCTGGCCTTGGACAAAGGAAGGAGGGAGAAGAGGGCGGCGTGAGGCCACGAAGGAGTGGTCGGCGTCACAAGGCTGCCAAGGAAGGGTTGGGTGTTCCTTGCAAAGGAGAGGACGACAGCGTGAGGCCGTGGAGGAGTGGCCGGCGTCTAATGTGACGGCGACAGCGAGGCACGAAGGAGTCGCCGGCGACGGCGAGGCGCCGAGGAGTTTCCAGCAACGGCGGGGCGCCAAGGAGATCAGATCGAAGGAGAGAGGCAGTGGGAGGACGATGAGGAGGGACAGTCGTTGGCGGGATCTGATCTAGGGCATGCGTCAATAGGCGCTCGAGGGCAGGAGGCCTCGCTCGTACGCACGCACGATCTTGTCGCGGGTTTTTTTCGCTGGTTAATTTTTGTAGGGTTTTTTTCGCTAGTTAATAGTCGTAGATTTTTTCTTCGCTTGTCTTGGGTGCGATTGGAGGTTAGACTCTGAAGAGCGTGGGGGCGGGTGGGGGACTCGGTACGAGGTTTTTTTGATTCGTGGGGGCTCAGCGTGAGGTGGGAGGAGGTACCAAAAAACCATGGTAGGTGGGACGAAAATTAATCGTGGAACGGAGACTACCAACTGAGACATTAGGAGTAGAGATATGGTTAGTTCATAATTTTTGCTGAAAACTTGAATGCTGGCTTTACATATTTGCAACAACAAGATCAAACAGAGTTTGTTAAAGTTTTTCTTTATCACTTTCAGTTTGTCAACTGAATTGCTAGAGGACAAGCAAAGGTTTAAGCTTGGGCGAGTTGATACGTCTCCAACATATCTACTTTTCCAAACACTTTTGCCCTTATTTTGGACTCTAACTTGCATGATTTGAATGGAACTAACCCGGACTTACGCTGTTTTCAGCAGAACTGCCATGGTGTTATTTTTGTGCAGAAATAAAAGTTCTCGGAATGACCTGAAAATCCACAGAGACAAGTTTTGGAATTAATAAAAAATATTGGCGAAAGAATCAGCATTAGGGGGCCCACACCCTGTCCACGAGGGTGTAGGACGCCCCCACTGGGGTGCGCCCCCCGCCTCGTGGGCCTCCTGGGACTCCACTGACCTCAACCCCAACTCCATATATTCACTTTCAGGGAGAAAAAAATCATAGAGAAGGATTCATAGCTTTTACGATATGGAGCCACCGCCAAGCCCTAATCTTCCTCAGAAGGGCTGATCTGGAGTCCGTTCAGGGCTCCAGCGAGGGGAATCCGTCACCATCGTCATCATCAACCATCCTCCATCACCAATTTCATGATGCTCAGTGCCGCGCGTGAGTAATTTCATCGTAGGCTTGTTGGACGGTGATGGGTTGGATGAGATTTACCATGTAATTGAGTTAGTTTTGTTAGGGTTTGATCTCTAGTATCCATTATTGAAAGGATCGATATAGTTGACTAGAGGCGGGGTGAATAGGTAATTAACAATTTTTAGCTTTTCTTTACCAAATTAAACTTTGCATCAAAGTAGGTTGTCTAGATATGCAACTAGGTGAGAAACCTATATGATGCAACAACAATAAGCACACAAGCAAGCAAAGGATAGAACACAATATATCTTGCACAAGTAAAGGTAGGAGATAACCAAGAGTGGAACCGATGAAGACGAGGATGTCTTACCGAAGTTCCTTCCCTTTGAGGGGAAGTACGTCTCCGTTGGAGCGGTGTGGAGGCACAATGCTCCCCAAGAAGCCACTAGGGCCACCATATTCTCCTCGCGCCCTCACACAATGCGAGATGCCGTGATTCCACTGTTGGTGCCCTTGGAGGCGGCGACCGAACCTTTACAGAAAAGGTTGGGGAAATCTCCACAACTTAATTGGAGGTTCCCAACGACACCACGAAGCTTCACCACAATGGACTATGGCTCCGCGGTGACCTCAACTGTCTAGGGTGCTCAAACCCCCAAGAGTAACAAGATCCGCAAGGGATTAGTGGGGGGAATCAAATTTCTCTTGGTGGAAGTGTAGATCGGGGCCTTCTCAACCAATCCCTAGAAAATCAACAAGTTTGATTGGCTAGGGAGAGAGATCGGGCGAAAATGGAGCTTAGAGCATCAACAGAGCTTGGGGATGGAATAGGTAGTCAACTAGAGGAAGAAGACACCACTTTATAGTCACGGGACAATTCCAACAGTTACCCACTGATACGTCTCCAACGTATCTATAATTTTGGTTGTTCCATGCTATTATATTACCCGTTTTGGATGTTTATGGGATTTACATTACACTTTTATATCATTTTTGGGACTAACCTACTAACCGGAGGCCCAACCCGAATTGCTATTTTTTTGCCTATTTCAGTGTTTCGAAGAAAAGGAATATCAAATAGAGTCCAAACGGAATGAAACCCTCGGGAGCGATCTTTTTGGAAAAAACGCAATCCACGGGACTTGGAGTGGAAGTCAAGCAACAGACGAGGCGGACACGAGGGTGCCCGGCGCGCCCCCTGGGGGTGGGCACGCCCCCCACCCTCGTGGGCCCCTCGAGCGTCCACCGACCAACTTCTACCTCCTATATATCCACGTACCCCAAAAACATCCAGGAGCACCATGAAAAACTATTTCCACCGCCGCAACCTTCTGCATCCGCGAGATCCCATCTTGGAGCCTTCGCCGGCGCTCCGTCGGAGGGGGAATCGACCATGGAGGGCCTCTACATCATCTCCAAGGCCTCTCCGATGAGTTGTGAGTAGTTTGCCACAAACTTTCGGGTCCATAGTTATTAGTTAGATGGCTTCTTCTCTCTCTTTGAATCTCAATACAAAGTTCTCCTTGATCTTCTTGGAGATCTAATCGATGTAACTCTTTTTGCGGTGTGTTTGTCGAGATTCGATGAATTGTGGGTTTATGATCAAGTTTATCTATGAGAAATATTTGAATCTCCTCTGAATTCTTTTATGTGTGGGTAAGTTATCTTTGCAAGTATCTTCGAATTATTAGTTTGGTTTGGCCTACTAGATTGATCTTTCTTGCAATGGGAGAAGTGCTTAGCTTTGGGTTCAATCTTGCGGTGTCCTTTCCCAGTGACAGCAGGTGTCGGGGATATAACTACTGAGTATAAACCGCTCAGGAGGGGCCAGGTTATGCTCATCCATATTGAAGCCCATGAAGACAAGGAATATGGCGCTTTACTACAGAGACTTAGAGGCCCAGAGCCCAAGGGCGGATTAGGGCCCATAGACATAAACCGCCATGAGATATGTAAATTGTCTTGAAAGATAGGGAAAGGTAGAAACCGAGCCGGACACGTGTATGAGCCGGCCTCGTTATTCTGTAAACCACCGAGCGTCAACCTGTGTATATAAAGGGACGACCCGGCGGCAGGGACAACAAACAACAACTCGAGAGATAGGTAAAGCGGATTCGCTCTCTGCTCATCGAGACCCCATCAATTCCACCACAACTGGATCGTAGGCTTTTACCTTCACCGCAAGGGGCCGTACCAGTATAAACTCCGCGTGTCCTTTGTCTGGTTTAACCCCTTTAAGGTAATCTCGTTGCGATGGCTCCACGACTAAGTCCTCTCACTAGGACATCTGACGTGATAATTCCATGATAGTTAGCGCCCAAAGTGGGGCTATCGCACGATGGTTTCGAGTTCTTGAAGGGCAACTTTGAAGGACCCAAGGGATACGCGGTTGGCCGGATGACCAAGAGTCGCCGCGGCAAGCTCTACATCAATGACGCAGGCTGGGGCCCCGAGGTCGGCTCAATCGAGTACGGGTACCGGGTCCCCTTTGGACGAATTCACGTCTTCATTGGCAAGATCGGCGAACCGGGCCCTGAGCTGGACATCTGCACCGACCTCGTCGAGACGGCTCAGCATGCAAGCCCTGCCCGGGTTCAGCCTGCCATGAAGCATGCGTTCGTGGGATTCATCCATGGTGCGGAATCTAAACCGGTGTCCGACGGTGAGACGGTCATTTATTCTGATGGCGAATCATCCACCGGCGAGACCGAGTCGCTGTACCAACTACAAGATGGCCAGTTCGGGTTTGTTCCGATGGCGACAGTATTCCAGACCCCCTTGAACCGTCAAACCGGGTTGCAATCTTCATGGCCGGTATGCAGCCCACATTGCAATCTTCAACTGCAGCAGTGATGACTTCCGGATCGGCAGCCGGGGCAGGAGGCCCCGCACGCTGGCCGGCTCAAGTTCTGTCCGGTTTATTGGACACCTGGAAGACATTGTTGACCACAACAGTTACCCCAAAGACTCAAGATTGGCATAAAGCAGAGGTCATAAAGCTGCGGGATCAGATAACTCAGGCCAAGGAGGACTTGGCAGCTGAGGAAACCAGGATGGCTGATGAGCGGGCCGCTTTAGATGCCCAGTCAGAGCGGATTCGGACAGAGAATTACTGGCTCATGCTGGACCAGAATGCTTCGAACGACGTGTTGAGGAGGAGGCACCGGTCCCGTCTACCGCCGGTTTATGAAGCAATGAATCTCTTCAACACGCCAGAAGCAGGACCTAGTAATCCGGCAGTAGTAAACTGGACTGAAGCACCTGGGACAGGAGTGCCAGATCAGCCACGGGTGACGGACCCGCCTCGACGAACAGATAACCCTCCGCAATACATGCCGACCCCGTCGGGTCACTTCTCCACCCCTTTGGACAATATGATTGCTGCGGCGTCTCGATTGGCAGCTATTCCAATGGAGGGCAAGTCTCCAGCGGCGGTTGAGACGCGGCGGGCCAGGGATCTCCTTCAAACCGCTATGGTACATCAGTAGGCCTATTCATATAGCCGAGACAGAATCCATTCAACCCCTCGCCCGAGCAAGACTTACAGCAGGCACATTGACGAACCGGTTGTGTCAAGCAGCGCACAGAATTGTGACGCCCCTCGAGGGTCTAATCCGGCGCGTGGTGGTGCAAATACTCAGGATGTGGTGGATAATGGTAGAGCGCGGTGGGAGGCCGAGTTAGCAACGCAATACACGAATCATCAGCCTACTCCGGTTCGACCGACGACGTCAGTGGACCGAGGACTTGCTTTCAGCTCTTGGGGGGTGCCGTGTCTCACCCCGGCTCTACGCAATGTGCGATTACCCAAGGATTTCAAGGGCCCGCATAAGGTGCCTAATTACACCGCTGATTTACCCCCCGAGTCATGGGTTGAGAGCTATGAGATGGCAATGGAGATGCTGGATGTGGATGAAGCGGCATGTGCGAAGTACTTCACCATGATGTTGGATGGAACGGCTCTCACTTGGTTAAAGAGTCTGCCCGTTAATTCCGTCGGTTCATGGGCCGAGTTGAAGGCCCGGTTTATAGCAAACTTCAAGGACACGTGCAAGCAACCCATGTCAATTGTGGATCTGGCCGCTTGCGTCCAAGGAGAAGGTGAATCAACAACTCATTGGGTGCGCCGGGTTTCGGAAATCCTGCATTCGTCGGACCGCATCAATGCTGACTCGGCAAGCATAACATTGGAGGGAAATTGCTGGTTTAAGCCGCTGAAGTTGAAGTTGGGATGGCTCAAGCGTCACTGCAATGACATGGGAACACTGATGCAGCTTTGGTTAAGTATGCCGATTCTGATAGTACCAAGGATCCCGAGTCTGACGATGACAAGCCGGAGAAGGGAAAGAAGAACGCGGTGCGAAAGGACAGCAACATAACCAGGCAAGCCATGGGAATAACAGTAAGCGTAAAGCGGACAATAATTCCGATTTTGTGGCTACCACCAACGTACAGGGTAATAGTCAGCGTCGTAAGGGTAAACCGCCCCCGTGGAGTGGAGGATCAGGTATGAATCTGGAGCGCCTGTTATATCAACCTTGTCCAAAGCACGGGACGCAAGAGAAGCCAGCTACGCACCTCTGGAAGGATTGCTTTATTATGCGAGAGTTCAAAAATTCAGATCTCTTCCGGTATGATCATGGACCGTCCGGCGGTTCAGGACCCGGGTTTCACGGGCCGGGTTATGGCGGAAGTAACTCGGGTTCAGGGTTTCAAGGTAATCAAGGTGGACAGGGCAATCAAGGCAATTAGGGCAACCAAGGTGGTTATAATCAACAGGGGAGTCAGGAACAGCAACAGTCGGGTTACCAGAGTCACCCGAAGCAGTTGAATGGTCGACAGTATCATCTCTTCACTACTTGCCTATGCAAGCGCGATCAGAAGCTTCATAAGAGGGCAGTGAATTCCATTGAACCGGCGGTGCTCCGTTATTTGCGATGGTCTGAACAGCCTATTGTGTGGAGTCGAGAAGATCATCCACCCTGGGTTGATAATCTGGGTCATCTGGCATTGGTGGTAGCACCGCAGGTTAGAGGTTATAAGTTCACCAAGATTCTCATGGATGGAGGGAGCTGTATCAACGTCTTGTATTACGAAACCTTCCAACATATGGGGTTACCGGATAAGAATCTTAAACCGTCGAACACCATTTTTCACGGTGTGGTGCCTGGTAAATCGGCCTACCCGGTCGGTAAGATAGCTCTGGAGGTTGCTTTTGGAGATAATCATGATTCAAGATCGGAGACATTGACTTTCGAAGTGGTGAAAATCAGGAGTCCATACCATGCCCTGTTTGGACGGCCTACTTATGCTAAGTTCATGGCAAGGCCGTGTTATGTTTATCTGCAGCTCAAGATGCCGGGTCATAAGGGGACCATCACCGTGCACGGAAGCCGAAAGGTCGCTTTGGAGTGTGAGGAAGGTGATGCGGCTTATGCTGAGTCGGTTTGTGCAACAGAGGGGTTAAAATTCTATAAAGACAATGTTGATCCAGCGGATATGACTTCTTTGAAGAAACCCACTACAGAGCATTATCCGTTGAAGTTTAAATCAGCTGATGAGACTAAGTTGGTTGATTTTGTTCCTGGCGATTCATCCAGACAGTTTAGCATCAGCCCTAACTTGTATCTGAAATAGGAAGGCGCGCTCATCGAGTTCATCCATGAGAATCGGGACATTTTTGAATGGAAGCAAGGTGTACCGAGGGAACTCACTGAGCACACTCTTATTATTGATCCCAAGTTTAAACCGGTCAAGCAGTTTCTTTGCCGCTTAAATGAAGAGAGACGCAAGGCCATTGGTGAGGAGGTGGCCTAGCTCTTGGCAGCAGGGTTTATTGTGGAGGTTTTTCACCCTGAGTGGTTGGCTAACCCGGTGCTGGTACTCAAGAAGAACGGCACTTGGCGTATGTGTGTGGATTACACAGATTTAAACGAGGCATGTCCAGCTGATCCCTTTGCCCTCCCCCGTATTGATCAAATCATTGATGCTACGGTGGGTTGTGAACGTTTGAGTTTTCTGGATGCTTATTTGGGTTTTCATCAGATCAAAATGGCAGTTAAGGACTAGGAGAAGACGACTTTTATAACTCCCTTTGGAGCCTTCTGCTATGTATCTATGCCTTTTGGGCTCAAGAATGCCCAAGCGACTTATCAGCGGTGTGTGCAGAATTGCCTTCATAATCAGATTGTGCGCAATGTTCATGCTTATGTGGATGATATCATGGTGAAATCCAGGAAGGCGGAGACGCTAATATCTGATTTGAAGGAGACCTTTGATAACCTCCGTGTTTATAAGATGATGCTTAATCCGGCCAAGTGCGTTTTTGGTGTACCAGCAGGCAATCTCTTAGGTTTTCTGGTGTCTAACAAGGGCATTGAAGCTAATCCGGAAAAGATCAAGGCTATTATGTACCTGGCTAAACTGGCATGTATCAACGATGTTCAATGACTTGCGGGTCATATTGCAGCGCTAAGCCAGTTTATCAGCCGGTTGGGAGAGAAGGCGATCCCTCTATACCAGATGATGAAGAAGGCAGACAACTTTGTTTGGAGTGATGCTGCTAATGCGGCGTTTGAGGATCTGAAGAAGCAGTTAGCTAAACTGCCTGTTCCTGCTGCCCCCATTGATAAAGAACCATTGCTTTTATATGTGGCTGCTAACGCCCGGACTGTCAGTGTGGCTATTGTGGTGGAGCGCAAGGAAGTTGGTAAGGAGTATCCAGTTCAACGGTTGGTTTATTATATTAGTGAGGTACTTACCGAGTCCAAACAGAGATATCCGCATTGGCAGAAGCTGGTGTATGGAGTGTTTATGGCGAGCCGGAAGCTTAAGCAATACTTTCAGGGCCATCCCATTACTGTGGTCAGTTCCACTCCTTTGGGAGATATCATTCAGAACAGGGAGGTGACTGGCCGGGTTGCTAAGTGGGCTATCGAGCTTGGACCTCACGGGGTAAAATATATGCCTCACACAGCTATCAAGTCCCAAGCGCTTGTGGAGTTCATCAACGATTGGACAGAGTTACAGGCACCGGAGGATAAACCGGATAACACATACTGGACTGTTCACTTTGATGGATCCAAACAATTGGAGGGCTCAGGGGCTAGAGTGGTTGTTACTTCCCCTCGAGGTGACAAATTTTGTTATGTTCTCTGTTTGATGTTTCCTTGTACTAACAATGCAGCTGAGTACGAGGCCTTGCTCCATGGTCTTCGGATGGCTAAGGAGATGAACTTAATACGAGTACATTGCTTCGGTGACTCTGATTTAGTGGCTCAGCAAGTATCTGGTACTTGGGATTCTAAAGAGCCGTTTATGGTGGCTTATCGGCGTGAGGTGGATATCATTGCCGATCACTTCAAGGGTTACCAGGTCGAGCACATTGATCAGCGCGAGAATGAAGCGGCGGACGCTTTAAGCCGGCTCGGATCCCAGCGTAAACCGGTGCCGCCCAATATTTTCTTGACATTCTGCATAATCCGTCGGTCAAAATACCAACGGAGGAGGATCTGGCTGTTCCTGGCCCGGAGGCTCAATTGGTAGTGGTTCTTCATGCTATCCCAGATTGGGCAGTGCCATACCTGGCGTATATGACCCGGGGCAAGTTACCCGAGGACGAAGTTCTGGCCAGACAGATAATCTGGTGGTCTAAGTCCATGACTATCGTCAATGGCGAGTTACATCATTGCAGTGTCTCACGGGCATTTCAGCGTTGCATTTCTCCTGAAGAAGGCTGTGAAATCTTGCATGAAATCCACGAAGGAGATTGTGGTCATCATGTCGGTTCAAAATCTTTGGTGGCTAAGGCTTTCTGACACGGTTTTTACTGGTTAACAGCTCATGCTGATGCGGAGGATCTGGTCAGAAAGTGTGATGGTTGTCAGAAGTTTTCACGCCGAGCTCATGTTCCGGCCCAGGAATTGAGGATGATTCCAATCACCTGGCCGTTTGCAACTTGGGGGTTGGATATGGTTGGGCCTTTTAAGAGTTCCAAGGATAAGAAGACCCACCTTTTGGTGGCAGTTGATAAATTCACAAAGTGGGTGGAGGCGGAGCCAGTGAGCAAGTGTGATGCGGCCATGGCGGTTCAATTCATGAAAAAGGTGATTTTCTGCTTTGGCTTTCCACACAGTATTATAACAGATAATGGCACGAATATCTCCAAGGGTGCTATGGAAGAGTTCTGTCAACATGAGCACATCTGGCTTGATGTGTCTTCAATGGCTCACCCCCAGTCTAATGAGCAGAGAGAGCTAATCAAGAAATCCTGAAGGGTATCAAGCCCCGGCTTATGGTCCCTTTGCAGAGGACGCCGGACTGTTGGGTGGAAGAGTTGCCTTCCGTTTTATGGAGCATTAACACCACCCCCAATAGATCTATGGGTTACACACCCTTCTTCATGGTTTATGGAGCAGAAGCAGTTCTCCCAAGTGATATTCGCCATGACTCGCCATGAGTGGCAGCTTATGTTGAAACGGACAATGAAAGAGCACGCCAATATGCATTGGACCTGTTAGATGAAAAATGGGATATTGCGGCAACTCGTTCAACGATTTATCAGCAAGACCTGTGGTGTTATCACAGCCGCCGGGTTAAAACCAGGGCTATTTAAGATAACTTAGTGCTCTGGCTTATCCAAGATCAGACTGACATGCACAAGTTGTCCCCACCTTGGGAAGGGACCTTTGTGGTCAGCAAGAATCTGAACAACGGGTCATACTACCTTATCGATGTTCGAGAGCACAAAGACTCACGCAAATCGAAGGAGGAGACCCGCCGGCCGTGGAATATAGCTCATCTTCGGCCTTACTATACCTGAGCCATAGGCTCCTATCATCTATATATTTTTGACAATGTACATATCATGATCAATAAATAAACCGGCATCCTTGCTAAAGCGGGGCCTCTATTGTTACGTCTTATATATCTTCTTGGTTACATGGGGGTTTATGCTTATAAAGCGGAGTTCTCCATTAAACCGGCTTATAAAGCCACAACAAAGCTTGGGGTCTTCACATCCAAGGGACCAAAGAGAGTCTGTTGCCATGCACAGCTCAAACATAGGTACCCACTGAGCACAACTCACAATGTTACCTGGGGGCTCTTTGTGTATAGCAACAAAGAGTTTTAAAGGACCCTTGTAAAAGGCTATCAAGCCAGGCTTGGAAGCCAGGTGTATTCACCTAAAACCCCGGGTTAACCTGCCTTCATCAAGTAAGCCACTCCATCCAGGTAATCCTGGTATGACCCACCGAACGTTTGACAAGTCAATCTTATACAGACCCTGAACTTGCCAAAGTTAAAATGACAATTGGTTAATGTGAGGCCCATCTTAAAAGGCTTTGTAAAATGGTTTAACTCAGTGGCCTGGCAGCCCATGAAAAGCCTCGAATTTGGGCCTGGCAGCCCTTGAAAAGCCTCGACTACAAGTTTTTATTTGCTTCTTATTTGTCAAAGTTTTTCTCCTTTGATTAGGTTTTGAGGTAAACCGGTGTCTATTGACTCGGCCTGACTATAAGTCATCAATATAACCCAGTGTTTGTTAACCCGGTGTGGCTTTCAACTATCAGTTGTTAGTACATAACCAATTATAAACCGGTGTTTGTTAACCCGGTCTGGCATTGACTATAAGTCGCCAAGATGATCATCCGGTGTTTATCATAACCCGGCATGACTTATTCTAAACCAGCACAACATGGTCGGAGTTGTCAGCATTCAAGATTTGGGTCATCACCCTTACTACAAGAACGTTGGTAAATCAACGATGTGATTCAATATCACAGGTATAATGTGTTTCATATTTCATTATCTTTACCTCCTTGGTTATAAACTCTGGCTTTATATTGGGTATCATAACCCGTCCGGCGGTAAACCGCCAGGGAAATTTTAAGTTTATCACAAGCAGAAAACAGGATTGCATAAAACTTCTAATGAGCATAAGTCGGCATAGCACTATCTGGACAGATTAAAAGTATCAGGCAAAATGGCTATGCGCGATGGCATAACACACCAACGGTTTAAAACTAGCCTATTACAAGGCAGCAGGTGCCCAAAATAATAATTGTTTGTCGCTGATATCTCGGCGTGAAAAGTTAACCCGGCCTCCGGATTATGACTCTTCCTCAGGTTGATGTGAAGGTTGCGGATCATCTTGCGCCGGTTCACCCTCCGCCTCCTCACCCAGTGGCTAGAAGTCAATGGTTGCCCAGTCAATCCCAACTAAAGGACAAAAGACAGCTTCATCACTGATAAGGTCGGACGGTTCAACATCAGGGGCATAAGTATGCTTACGGATTGGTGGGATAAGATTTTGCGCTTCCTGAACCGACGCATCAATCTGTTTCTTGTCTGCGTCATAAATCGACCTGTGGAAAGACAAGTCAGTCTCTTCGGCTAGTTTACTTGCAAGAGGACGCATCTCCTTTGTCAAAGCTCTAAGGGCATCATTGTCAAATTCTGACCCATCTTCTTTTTGGCTGGGATAGTCGTTCCCAATATCTTCCGGATCAAGATCAGCTATCCAGGCCTTAGCCCAAGTCAGTGCAGATAGTGCACCGGCCCTTGCAGCAGATCTCTTCACCTCCTCTAGTTGGGCAGGCGTCATGGATAACTTGGCCAATGTATCCTTGATTAAAGTTGGTAGCGGTTTATTGTACAAAGCTGTGCAGATCACCCGTTGAGCGCCGGTATATAGCTGCTCTATCAAGGTATAGGCAGCCTTCCGCTTTTTGCGCATGTCTGAACCGAGATGGGCAACACGGCTACCTGCAATGGTTACAATATTATTGTTAAACCGGTGATTTCAAGGATGTCTAAATACAACCCAGGAAGAAGGTACTTACCAAACACAGCAGAGATCATAGCGTTGATTTGCCGCTTTAAACTGGTCAGTTCTTCTGTCACCGGTTTAAGGGCTGCTTCAGCATCCTCTGCCCTCTTGAGCAAAGTTGCTTTTTCAGCCTCCCAATCTGCTCGTTCGCCCTTGAAGCCATCCTTCAATTGTTCCATGGCTGTTAAAGCGCCCTTCAGCTCTTCCTTGGCCTTGGAAGTTTCGGCTTGCTGGGATTTAATGTTCTCTTGGAGGTCGGCGATTTGAGAATCCTTTTTGGTCAGGTCAGCCTGCAAGAGACAATTAACAAGTAGATGATACATCTTTGAAGTCCCAAGTGTCGGTGTCAAAACCGGCGGATCTCGGGTAGGGGGTCCCAAACTGTGCGTCTAAGACTAATGGTAAAAGGAGGCTGGGGACACGATGTTTACCCAGGTTCGGGCCCTCTCGATGGAGGTAATACACTACTTCCTGCTTGATTGATCTTGATGATATGAGTATTAGAAGAGTTGATCTACCATGAGATCAGAGAGGCTAAACCCTAGAAGCTAGCCTATGGTATGATTGTTGTTGTTTCCTACGGACTAAACCCTCCGGTTTATATAGACACCGGAGGGGGCTAGGGTTACACAGTGTCACAGCCCCATTTCAGGCCTTGCTTATCTTTGCATTAGTATCCATGCATCATGTTTAAATTTTATGAAACTTGAAATGGGGATTGCCTAAACCCTAGCACCAAATGAATTCAAATAGGTTCAGCCTAAAAATATTTTCAATGAACCTAAAATGCCCTTCTTAAATGTTCATCATTTTTGTTTTGGTCCAGAACCTCTGACAAAAATGCTGCACATTTTTCCAGGCCATTCTAGATTATTGAATTAAATCATACAGTATTTGTTCTTGGACATTTAAATGCTATAAATAATTTTAAATGTCCAAATAATCTTGAAGGTAAATGAGGGCTGCTGGAAATAATCCAAACAGTGCCCACAAATATTTTCAGCATTTTTGAAAATGCTTTGGCATTTTTAATAAAGCCAAAACAATTGCAGAAAATAGAAAACAGAATTTAAAGCAGAGAGCAGAGGACTTACCTGGCCACAGCCCACCTGGCAGCCCACTTGGCAGGCCCAGCACTGTGCTGGCCCATGCCAGCCAGCTGCTTCGTCCTCGCCAAGCAGGCATAGAGGTGACGCCGACGAGCGCGAGCTCGCCACGGCGCCACCTGCTTGCCGCCCGCGCCCCTGGATGTCTGGACGACCTCCACGTCGTCACCCCGACCCCCTGGACCCCTCCATTCACCCCAACGCCTCTCCCTCGCCTGTTCCCCGCCATGGCCGAAGCCTCCATGGACGCGCCGCCGTAATCCCGCGCCCACAGCCACCGCCTCACCTCCCCGACGCATCCCAAAGCTCCGCCTCGACCTACTCATCCTCCTTACCGCGCCAAGCGATGCCGGGAGCCCTGTAAAGGCGCCGACGCCGTCGTCTTCAACCTTGGTCCGCCGAGATCGCCGATGACCATGCACCCGCTCCGTTGTCTCCCCGAGCTTTCCGAGACCACCGCTGCACTCCCCGTGAGCTTCTCCTTCGATCCCCTCCTCCCCCTTGCTCGTTTGTGCCGTGTAGTCACCGCCCCTTCGCGCCCAAGAGCACTCCGCCTCCGGCCATGTCGCCGCCACGGCCACAGCTGCTGCCACACGCGTCCAAGCGCATCACCGCCTTCAGCTTGCTCCCAGGAGCCGAGCGCACCCATCCGCTAGCTCTGCCGTGCCCCCTAACACCGAACCCGAGCTCGCCGTACTCCAGTCGCCGCCGCGAGCTTGACTCCGGCGAGCTCACTCCACCCTAGCTCCTCCCATTTGCTCTAACAGCTACGCGTGAGCCCCAGCTACTTGCAGGACCAAACCGCGATCGATTTGGTCGACCGTGGGCAAAATCCGAGCACCTACGCCGTCTCTGGCGTCGCCGGCGATGAGCCGTGGACCAAGTTCGGCGAGGTTGACTCGTTTGACCTGGGGTTTGACCCCCCCCCCCCAGGGTCACTAACGCGTGGGCCATGCCCCTATTTAGTTTAGTGTGAGTTTAATTAGCACTAATTAACTTAGTTAATTAGTTGACTCACTGACAAGTGGGTCCAGGCTCTAATTAACCTAGGTTAGTGCTAACCTAACGCTAACTAACTCTGTTAGTTAGTTGTTACACTGACATGTGGGTCCCAGCCGTCAGGTTTGACCTGGGCTGGCGCCTTTGACCTGCTGACGTCACCCTGACGCAATGCTGACGCAATAAGTATTTTCTGGATTTATTTTTATACAGGAAATTCCAGAAAATGCTCTAAACTTCTAAAATTCATAGAAATTTAACCGTAACTCAGAATGAAATAATTTATATATGAAAAATGATCAGAAAAATCCAATCTATCCATCTGCACTGGTTTCATGCATGTTTAATCTACTTAATCTTGCTGTTCATATCAAAACATGATAATGCACTTTATGAATTCATAGTTTGAGTTTGAATTTGAAATCTTTGGTTCAAATAGGCTCAAACCTTTCTGTTCTTAGCTGCATTAGCCCAAATCACAGCATATTGCCATGTCATGATCATGCATCATATTGTGCATTGCATTGATTGTGTTTCTTCATTGTTTGTTGGTGCTTGTCCCCTCTGAGTAGACGTGTACCGACGATGTGATCGATGACACCGATGAAGAACTATTTCATCTTCGGAAATGCCAGGCAAGCAAAACCCCCTTGTTCATTCCGATACAATCCCACTCTCTCGCTCCTGCTCTCTTTTACTGCATTAGGACAACAACGATTCATCTGTTACTTGCTGCGGTAGCTGAACCCCTTTATCCTCTGCATGACCTGTCATTGCCACAGTAAATAGATGAAACCCACTAGCATGAGTAGGAGTTGTTTGAGCCCTGTTGTGCCTACTCATTCATGCTTGTTTGTCATGCCTGCTACTGCTTAGAGTTGAGTCAGGTCTGATTCATCGAGGGTGAATTAGAGGTGTGTGAACATCTCCTACTTTGTGTGAGCTAAGTGTGTGAACACGATTTGGTAAAGGTAGCGGTGAGAGGCCATGTAGGAGTACATGGTGGGTTGTCTCATTGCAGCCGTCCTCAGGAACTGAGTTCTGTGTTTGTGATCCATGAAACAGATACTACCACGCATTGGGCCCGAAACCAATGGACCCTCTCGGCTTCTTAATCACCCTTGTCCTCTGTCCAGGAGTTGCAAGTAGTTTCTGGTGTTTGTAGTATGCTGGAGGCCGTGTGCAGCGCTGACCGGAGGGGTGGGCTGTGATGCGGTAGGCATGTGGCCGGGTATACCGGGCGCCCGTTTGGTGTCATGGAACCCTGTACACATCATTTGGGGCTGTGAGCGAAACCCCGGCCGGATCTCCTCGCGGATGGAACCCGAATAGGTGATAAA
Organism: Triticum aestivum; assembly: GCF_018294505.1. Lineage (NCBI taxonomy): Eukaryota > Viridiplantae > Streptophyta > Magnoliopsida > Poales > Poaceae > Triticum > Triticum aestivum. The sequence continues at coordinate 659,547,094 of NC_057810.1, forward strand.
CCTGGACTAGAGACTTGAGTGTTTAGGTAGGCCGTGGCCGACACCCACGTTGGTCTTCCGCTTGAAGGTTGCCGAGTACATGTCGTGTAAACGGCGGTAAGTGGTGAGAGCGTGTGTGAAGAAGTACACCCCTACAGGGTTAACATCATCTATTCGAATAGCCGTGTCCGCGGTAAAGGACTTCTGGGTTGCCTGTATAGTTCATAGACAAGTGAAAGTGGATACTCTAAAATACGCAAGATAAGCGTGAGTGCTATGGATGGCGTTCTCGTAGGGAGACGGGAGCGGATCCATAGTGGTGTATTGATATGGTGAATATGTGGACTTGTGTGCGCCACCTCAAAAGAGTTACTTGCAGTCGTAGTTTAGGATAGCCACCGAGTCAAAGTTGGCTTGCTGCAGTTAAACCCCACCATCCCCTTTGTTGATAATGATGCATATGTAGTTAGTTCTGATGTAAGTCTTGCTGGGTACATTTGTACTCACGTTTGCCTATTTTATGTTTTTGCAGAGAGACTTCAGTCTCACTAGTAGTTTCGCGTGGACTTCGACGTTTAGCTTGTTACCTCAGCTACGATCTTGTGCCCTCGGTAGGATCTGGTAGACAGTCAGGCTTCTCAGCCTTTTTCATTTATAGATGTCTGTACTCAGACATGATAGCTTCCGCTTGTGTTTTGACTTGTATGCTCTGAATGTTGGGTCATGAGACCCATGTTTGTAATATCTTGCTCCTCGGAGCCTATTGAATAAATACTTGAGTCGTAGAGTCATGTTGTGATGCCATGTTGTATTTGCACATATCGAGCATATTGTGTGTATGTTATTGAAATGCTTGGTATGTGTGGGATCTGACTATCTAGTTGTTTATCCTTGGTAGCCTCTCTTACCGGGAAATGTCTCCTAGTGCTTCCACTGCGCCATGGTAGCTTGCTACTGCTCCGGAACACTTAGGCTGGCCGGCATGTGTCCTTCTTCGTTCCTGTGTCTGTCCCTTCGGGGAAATGTCACGCGATGAATACCGGAGTCCTGTTAGCCCGCTACAGCCCGGTTCACCGGAGTCCTGCTAGCCCAGTGCTACTGCCTGGATTCACTCGCTGATGACCGACACGTTCGATGTTGGGTCATGGATGCCTGTCCCTGTAAGTTTGTGCCACTTTGGGTTTACGACTAGCCATGTCAGCCCGGGCTCCTTATCATATGGATGCTATTGACACTATCATATATGTGTGCCAAAAGACGCAAATGGTCCCGGGCAAAGGTAAGGCGACACCCGTGGGAATACCGTGCGTGAGGCCGCAAAGTGATATGAGGTGTTACATGCTAAGTCGATGTGGCATTGAGTTGGGGTCCTGACACACAGGGTCGGTTTACAGAGAAGGAGATCTACATCTGAATCGCCAAGCTTGCCTTCCACGCCAAGGAGAGTCCCATCCGGACACGGGACGAAGTCCTCTATCTTGTATCTTCATAGTCCAATAGTCCGGCCAAAGTATATAGTCCGGCTGTCCGGATACCCCCTTATCCAGGACTCCCTCAGTAGCCCCCGAACTAGGCTTCAATGACGATGAGTCCGGCACGCAGATTGTCTTTGGCATTGCAAGGCGGGTTCTTCTACAAATCCGGTGCACCTGTCGCAGCGGATAGTGTCCGGCCTCCCAGTAAGGTTGTACTCGTCGGCTTCTGTGCTTCAATAATGGCCACCTCCACGTGTCGATCAAAGATGAGGGGCCGGGGCATTTTTACATTTTCCACCCTAATACCGTAGGTGAGCCATCTATTTGAGGAGACGGGGATCTTCAGATCCAAATCACACCATCTTCCCCCAAGCAAGAATTCCGCAGAGCGCGTCCAAAAGAGGCCATCCCATCATGACCGGTCACCGCAGCCCTGCTCGCCGCTCCCCTAGCTTGAAGCCAGGGGATTGGGAGAAGTGTTCCATCCCTCACAGCCGCCTAATAGAGCTGCAGACCAAAGGGTTCCTTCCGCCCGCATACATGGTCCCCATCCGATCCGGACTAGCCACCTATAATGGCAGGGAGCAAGCGGAGAGATTCCCTAACCCATCTCAGGGGGAGCGAGTATGCCTCGTCCCATATCTGCTAAGAGGCGTCGGGTTTCCAATCCACCCATTCCTCCGCGGGCTCCTGGAGTTCTACGGTCTCCAGTTGCATAATCTTACCCCCGCCTCCATAATGCACATCGCAGGCTACGTTGCCCTCTGCAAGCTGTTCCTGGGCTGTGAAGCTCATTTTGAGCTATGGAAGAGGTTATTTTTCCTCGTCCCCCACAACCAGGAGGGATCTATATATCAAGTGGGCGGAGCCGAAATATGGCGCATCGCCCAGACCGGATACTTGTTCGGTAAGAAGGCGTCCGAAGACTAGCCCTCGGAGTGGTTTTATGTCGATGACTGAGGGAGTCCTGGATTAGGGGGTATCCGGACAGCCGGACTATATACATCGTCCGGACTATTGAAGCGTGAAGATACAAGACTCAAGACTCCATCCCGTGTCCGGATGGGACTCTCCTTTGCGTGGAAGACAAGCTTGGTGATCCGGATATTATATTTCCTTCTTTGTAACCGACTCCATGTAAACCCTAGCACTCTCCGGTGTCTATATAAACCGGAGAGGATGGTCCTTAGAAGGTCGATCACAATTACAAGCATACCATCATAGGCTAGCTCCTAGGGTTTAGCCTCTACGATCTCGTGGTAGATCTACTCTTGTACTACTCATATATTCAATATTAATCAAGCAGGAAGTAGGGTTTTACCTCCATCAAGAGGGCCTGAACCTGGGTAAACATTGTGTCCCTTGCTTCCTGTTACCATCAGCCTAAGACGCACCGATCGGGACCCCCTACCCGAGATCCGCCGATTTTGACACCAACATTGGTGCTTTCATTGAGAGTTCCTCTGTGTCGTCGCTTCGAGGCTTGATGGCGCCTTCAATCGTCAACAACACGGTCCAGGGCGAGAATCTTCTCCCCGGACAGATTTTTGTGTTCGGCAGCTTCGCACTGCGGGCCAATTCGCTTGGCCACCTGGAGCAGATCGATAGCTACGCCCCCGGCCACCAGGTCAGGTTTGGAAACCTGAACTACTCGACCGATATCCGTGGAGACTTGATCTTCGACGGAATCTGGCATGTGCGAGGAGCGCCAGATAGTCACGACGAGCACGGCCTAGACCTACTGTCGGACAATGCTCAGGATATCACCCCTACAGTAGCCCCGGATCTAAATCCGGAGCAGGTTGCATTGCCTAAGGACGGAGGGGTGGGCCCCACCCTGCAGGCCGCATACTCATCGGCGGTGGAGCCGAACACAGGCCTCACCTCTGTGAAGGCCTGTAACCCCGGGCCCCCGGACTCGTATCCGGTTGTTGGTTCCGGTCCGCACACCCTCGAGCCAGCCAAGCCAGGTTGGGCTCCGATAATGGAGTTTACCGCTGCGGACATCTTCCAGCACTCGCCCTTTGGCGATATGCTGAACTCATTAAAGTCTCTCTCTTTGTCAGGAGGCTCTGGGCCGAACTATGTCCGGCTTGAGTGGGAAGTAGGCGACGAAGGGATTCACTACCCACCCACCACCCACTTCATTGCCACGGTCGATGATTTAACTGACGTGCTTGACTTCGACTCCGAAGACATTGACGGTATGGACGAGGATGCAGGAGAAGTACAGGAGCCACCTCCCGCAGGGCCGTGGACAGCCACCTCTTCATACAATATATATATGGTGGACACTCCGAAGGAAACCAATGGCGATGAGGCAACGGAGGATAACCCCTCAGGGAGAAAAGCAAAGCATGGGCACCGTCGGCGCCACTCCAAGCCCCGCCACGGCAATACCGGCACCGGAGACGAAGACAATCCGGACAATGCCAAAGATGAATACAACCCCGATCAGCCTACCTTCAAGCAGAACAGACTGGCCACGATGGGATACTTGGAGAGGGACAACTATACACCCCCCCCCCTTCGAGGACGATATAAGCCTCGGCAATGACGAATTCGGTGTGCCTGAAGATCCAGTGGAACAAGTTCGCTTCAAGAAACGGCTCATGGCCACGGCAAAGAGCCTGCAAAGGAAGCAAGAACAGCTTAAAGCTGAACAAGATTTGCTCGTGGATAGGTGGACCAAGATCCTGGCCACCGAAAAATACGGACTCGACCGCCCCGACAAAGGGCACGCGTGGCACAACTGGCCACCTTAACCTGAGCAGGATAACCCAAGGCACACACCCTGACGTCCACATATCACTACGGTCCAAGACAGTAAGAAGGATACACGAAGAGGCATCCTAAAGCCTCGGTGCAGCGGTCATAAGCGTCAAGTCAAGGAAGCTGGTGCAAAGCCCAGCAACTCCCAGTCCGGTCAACGGACAAAGAGTAGCTCAAACCTATCCGGCCCGAGCCACATACTTGATCGACCATGCGAAATTCACGGTACTTCTAGAAGGATGGAAAAGCATACCAATAGAGAATGCCGGATCCTCAAAACAAAGCGGCTGGTCGTTCGCCGGAAACAATGAAGGGAGGCATCTAGTCAAGAGACCCCCCAAAGCACAACAGTACGGCCGATCGCCCCCTGTCGGTGTCAAAACCGGCGGATCTTGGGTAGGGGGTCCCTATCCGAACACGGGACGGAGTTTTTACCCAGGTTTAGGCCCTCTCGGTGGAGGTAAAACCCTACTCCTGCTTGATTAATATTGATGGTATGGGTATTACAAGAGTTGATCTACCACAAGATCAGAGAGGCGAAACTCTAGAAGCTAGCCTATGGTATGATTGTTGTTCGTCCTACGGACTAAAACTCTCCGGTTTATATAGACACCGGAGAGGGCTAGGGTTACATAGAGTCGGTTACAATGGGAGGAGATCTTCATATTGTATCGCCAAGCTTGCCTTCCACGCCAAGGAAAGTCCCTATCCGAACACGGGACGGAGTCTTCAATCTTGTATCTTCATAGTCCGGGAGTCCGGCCAAAGGTCATAGTCCGGCCATCTGGACACCCCCTAATCCAGGACTCCCTCAGTAGCCCCTGAACCAGGCTTCAATGACGACGAGTCCGGTGTGCAAATTGTCTTCGGCATTGCAAGGCGGGTTCCTCCTCCGAATACTTCATAGAAGATGTTTGAACACAAGGATAGTGTCCGCCTCTGCAAAAATAAGTTCCACATGCCACCGTAGAGAGAATAATATTTACACAAATCTAATCCGTTGACGTATTCCGTGGCGTGACATCAATCCACGGCCAAGCCTTAATTCATTTTAGTGTTCCACCTTAGCGCGTTTAGCGAGGCAGTTTCTTCGGCACGTCTTGTCAAAGCAGAGATCGTGTCCCCTTATTTCGGGAGTCTCATCAATACGGGCGTGGGTAACCCAACCGCGCCCTTTGGTATGACTCTCTAATTGAAAGCGAGTCCCAAATGGGTACGGGGAAGGCTCTTGGTATTCAACTCCTTTATAAAGAGACCAAGGCTCGATTCCCTTTTCTTTCAATCCAATCGAATCCGCCCCTCGCTTTGAGTTCCAACACCCAAGGCTTCTAGTTTTAGGCGCTTCAGACCTCCGACGATGTCCGGCTCCAACCTTCAAGGCCGGTGGGTGCCTTCCTCCGTTACGGAAGAAGATGTGCGAAAGCTGAGAGATGCCAGGTATCTAACTGGCGAAATCTCGCATAGGCTGCCTGCTCAAGGGCAAGCCATTCCTTCTCCTCAGCCCGGTGAGAGCATGGTGTTCACATCTCACTTCCTTCGGGGGTTAGGTTTCCCGATTGATCCCTTTGTGAGGGGGGTGATGTTCTATTACGGGCTGGAATTTCACGACCTAGCTCCGGAGTCCATCCTCCAAATTTCATCATTCATCGTAGTGTGCGAAGCCTTCCTCCATATCACCCCTCACTTCGGATTGTGGCTTAAAACCTTCAAAGTAGAGCCGAAGATGATCGAGGGGCAGCACGCCGAGTGCGGAGGAGCTATCATAAGCAAGATAGTCGGCACTCCATGGCCCGAGGGCACTTTCCAAGAAGAGTTCGACTTATGGCAACGGGACTGGTTTTATATCACAGCCCCCAGGGGCACCACATGGGTGGCACCACCAGCTTTTCGCTCGGGTCCCCCACCATGGCGAGCGTCATGGGTCAATGAAGGGCTTATCTGGGGGCCATCCAAAGACGTGCCCCTTCTGCAGGACCGCATTCGAGATCTCCTAGAAAGAGATATTACCTTGACTGTGGTGGCGCAAGTTATGCTGATTCGCCGCACGCTACCCTACAAACGTCGCCTTCTCCGCCTGTGGGAATTTAATCCAGAGGGACCACGAGTCCTCCAACATTTTACGGGCGCAACGCCCATGGAGATGTACAAATTGTTCTTCGGACCACAAGCAAGGTGTCCGGACTTATCCGAGGACGCAGGTCTGAGCTGCAATCGCTAGGATGTTAAGGTAAGTAGCCCCATATTTGGACACACCATCCGTATTTTCATCATAAAGTGGCCCTTTAACAGATCTATCCTTTGAACAGGAGTGGATAGCGAAGGCAAAGCTTATCAGGTGTCCAGCCCCCCTGCCCGAGACCGCGCCGGATCCCATGTTAACCGGGATGCTGCAGATTATGCTTTCGGCAGAGGGTGAAGAGGGGAACCAAGGAGCTACCGCCTCCACGAAGGAGACTGTCAAGAAGGGAGGAATCGATAATTCCCCCAACCTGGGAAAGAAAAGGAGTGCCTCTGAAGACCCGGAGGAGATGACCTTGAAACGGGGGAAGAAATCTTTGTCAGAGGATCCGGCGCCGGAGACTGCCCCGGCCGCATTGCACCCTCAAAGGGATCAGCTTTCCTCCGAGCCGTAAGTAAAGAGAGGGGATCAAAAATAAGTGGCATCCCTGTTTTATTTCTGAGGAAGATAACCGAAATATTACCTTGCAGTTCGGATCTCAACCCTTCTCAGCAGAGCTCGTCTTCAGGGGATCTCTGTCCGGAGATGATAGAGAGCGAAACGCCTCCCCTAGCTGCACCGACTTACAAGGCAGGCGACCCTGAGGTGTCGTCTCGGTGGGTTTCTCCAAGTCTGGATCCTGAAAAAGGTCGTCGGGCTAGTCCGGTGCCCTCTGGTGCACGGTTGGAGAGGCTGAGGGATCTGCTCAGGTGTGCATCCATCTCAGAAGAACACCGTATGTTGATGAACACAGTGATAGGAAGGATTGCATCCGCGGAAAGCGGATTGTACGAGGCCGCCAGGAGTTTACTGACAAGCTTTGAGGTACGTGAAAAGGTGTACCTATTGGTAGAGCCGCATAGGATGCGCCCTGTATAAATAGTAGCCCCTGAGACTCTTTGTGTCGTCAAGAGTGATGGCGCACAGAGGATCAAAAACCCAGGTATAAAATGTTACCTTTTTATGAAGGTGGCGAGGCGTTCGGTGGCTAGCCGGACTAATGAATCTGCCGAGTTAAAGCGGCAACTGGACATGGCAGATGACGACATCACGCTTGTAAATAAGCGGCTAGACGAGGCACAAGGTATGCTCCACAGATATCTGATAAGAGGAGTTCGATGCTCGTTTCTTACAATATATATGCTTATTGCAGATAGTGCTGCTTCCGTGGAGAACCTTCGGGCGGAACTTGCCCGAGCCAAGGAGCAAGCAAGAAAAAGTGATGCGGCTGCCATTAAGGCGGCTGAAGAGCTGAAAGCCGAATAGGCTGCTCACTGCCAGAGTAAGAAGGCAATAGCCGAGATGGCTGTAAAATTGAAGGATGCTGCCGACCGCTGTAAATTTCTCGAACAAGAAGAAAGGGTGGCTCAGAAGGACCTTGAGAAGATCACTGCCGAGACCAAGGATGCTCGCTCTACGATGAGAGCTATGAAGGAGGAGCTGCGTCAGGCCGGAGATATCACGGCTGGAAAGCCCTATATGCTGCGGATGAAGTTCGGGGATCCTAGGTATGCTCCGTTAGACAGGTAGTAAAGTGCGGAAAACACTTATCTGGATGTGTCAGCGAGTGCGGCGGACGCAAGCGAACACTTCCAAGGTCGAGGTGACCATAATTTGGAAGAACTGTTTTGGTCGCAATTCCACAAGCCAGAGCGCCCACTTTCGGTACCCGGCCGTTTGGATGCCTTTGCGGAGCTGAACAGGTTATCCGGACTCGCCATGAAGTATGTCGCGAGTCGTTTGTGTCCGAGGGAGCCACAGCCGAGAAGCTATTTTGGATTGGTGCAGCAGTTCCTTGGTTCTATGCCGCATGTCGATGCAATGAAGAGGTTGGCGTGTATAGAGGGTGCACAAATGGCTCTTGCCCGTGTCAAGACATACTGGGCAGATATGCAGGCCAGTTTTGTCGCATCCCAGGATTCGGACGAAGGCCGGGTGTCTGCCAAGCACTACCTTGAGGAAGTTCTTCCGGGCGCTTGTTTAATAGAAGCGCAGTGCTCGAAGAATGTTTTGTTCGAATAGCAGGTGCTATTGTAAAAGAAATATTTTGATAGAATATAAAAGCTTTTTATACTTGTGCTTGCAAGAATTATAACACCTCCTGTGCGGCCGTTAATGTATATGCGTATATAACCTGAAAGATGGCAGTCGTTGGCTTCTGCCCCCATGCATATAATGCGGGGGTGTTCGCAAAAAATGCGCCTTTTCACACTTAATCCAACGTCTTGGTCCTACAAAGGAGGTGATAGCACGGCGAACGAGGCAACCGGACTATAATGCTTTATCACTTTCACTTAGCCATAGGAGTTTGACATTGGGGCTACTCAATAGCCCCTGGAGGCACCGTGCTCTCCCGAATCCGGGGCGCATGTGTGCCTGACCGGGAAGCGGTCCTTCGTTAATGCGAAGGAATCCTAGAGATTCCGAGAGTCATCGAGTGGTTGACCAGTCTCTCGCTATATCATGACAGTCAGTTTTCGGCTTTCTCTACTGAGGTGCTCGCCTGGCCGAACCGGGGCACAATCACAGTAGTTCTCCTGGTGCCGCGTTAGCCGATATAACGGAACGTAAGGCAGCAAAACACAGGAGCGGGGCAAACCCAACATTTGACCAAGGACATGATTCGGAGCTGATGCATATAAGGCCTAACTCGCAACGCCGAAAACTCCCTAAGGTATTCGGTCTTTAAGAAGACGGGCCGAAACAGAGCCCTTGGTAAAAAAGCCCCTGGTGTCCAGGTATGCGCAAAATTCTGGCGTGGCCACATGCCAAAACGCCAGCCTCCTCCTCGGTTATGGCGAAAACCGGGGGATGTTTTCAACAAGAGACAGTAAAAAAGGTTTACGCAGGGTCTTAATCTGAAAAGAATCCTTGGAACGGGTCCCTACTGCACGTCTGTGCCTGTGTCTCCGTTGTGCCATATCCTGGACGGGCGTAGCATGGTGTTCATCTGCAAAAAAGAGGAACTTTAGTAAATAAGCGTGCGAGAAATCTATATTAGAATAAACAAAATATAGTTGGAGCAAGAAGGGAGCCGCATTGTCTCCTGGCGTAAACACGCGGAGCCCCTTGTACAGGGTTATGTGGCTATTAAGTCCATGTGTGTTGACGCCGGACTCGTCTAGCCGTGTCCGGAATAGTAGGGCTAGATTAGTGCGCGGCTGTCCAGGCGGCCGCACACTTACCTGTACTTTGGGGGTCAATTGTCATTCCCCTGTGATGAGATGATGCCTCATGGGCAAGGCATTTTAAGTGTAAGGGATGCATAATGCGGTATTGCGTTAAAGCGGGCGAAAGCTTCACGTCCCAGTAGCGCTTGATAGCGACTTACGAATGGGGCGATGTGGAAGGTTAGCTTTTCGCTTTGGAAGTTGCCGGGTGAGCCGAACGTGACTTCCAACGAAAGGGAACCCATACTCTGGGTATCTGGACCCGGCGTGGCTCCTCGAAAGGAAGTTTTGCCACGGCGGACTAGCGCTGGGTTGACCCCTAGTTTGTGCATTGTGTCCTCATATAACAGGTTTAAGTCATTGCCGCCGTCCATAAGGACTCGTGTAAATTCTAGTCCGTCAATAACCGGATTCAAGACCAAGGCAGTCCAGCCTGTGTTCCGGGCCCCTCTGGAGTAATCCCGATGATCAAAGGTGATTGGTTGTAACAACCAGTGGCGGTGCTCCTCTGGGGATGGCTGTATGGCACGTGTCTTCATAAGCGCCGTTCTGTTTTGCCCTTTTGTCATATGAAGTGAATTTACTGTTTTGACTTCTTGTGGGAACTTCTTTTGTTCTCCGGTGTTCTCCTTGTGGGGTGTGTCATCATCCTCGCTTGGTGTGCCGATCCCCTTGTGTTCGGCATTGAGTTTGCCGGACTGCTTGAAAACCCAACAATCTCTGTGGGTATGGTTTGCAGGTCTCCCGGGGGGTGCTGTGGATTTGACATATTTTGTCCAGGATTTTGTTGAGGTTAGACAACTCGTCCCTGTCATCTTTGGGCGGCGGCTTTTTCTTATTTTGCCGAGAGCTTTTGAATCCGGCGTTGAATGCCGTGCTCGTTGGGCTGTTATCCTTGATTTGGCGCTGTTCTTTGTTACGACGCGGTTTCCCGTTTCCATCTCTGGGTTCGGATGTACTCGGGTCGCTGGTGCTGCTTCTTGCCAACCAGCTATCCTCTCCTGCGCAAAAGCGGGTCATGAGGCTTGTTAATGCGGCCATCGTTCTTGGCTTTTCTTGGCCGAGGTGTCTGGCGAGCCATTCGTCTCGGACGCTATGTTTGAAAGCTGCTAGGGCCTCAGTGTCCGGACAGTCGACTATCTGATTCTTTTTAGTAAGGAATCTGTTCCAGAGTTTCCGGGCTGACTCTCCGGGTTGCTGATTTATATGACTCAGATCATCTGCATCCGGAGGTCGGACATAGGTCCCTTGAAAATTTGCCCGGAAAGCCTCCTCAAGCGCTTCCCAACTTCGCATGGTGTTTTCGGGGAGGTTTTAAGCCAATGCCGGGCTGGCCCTTTGAGCTTAAGGGGTGAGTATTTGATGGCATGAAGGTCATCTCCTCTGGCCATGTGTATGTGGAGGATATAATCCTCTATCCAGACTCCGGGGTCTGTTGTTCCGTCGTATGCTTCTATGTTCACGGGCTTTTATCCCGCTGGAAATTCGTGATCCAGCACCTCATCGGTAAAACTTAAGGGATGTGCGGCGCCCCTGTATGTAGGTGTGCCGCGATGTTCGGATATTTTTTTGCATTGCATTGCTCGCTGGAGCTTGCTTTCTTGGGCCATAGATGGATCTGGTTGGGCCGGTTGTTTGATGTGAATCCTTAGGTGGATCGCTAGACGTTATGAGTGTGGCGCCCTTTGTCGCTTTAGATCGATCGTTGGGTCGTGTATCCGACCTGGTGGCTTCCTTATTTTTTGACTGTGGGGGCTTTATGGCCTCTTCATCAAATTCCAGTAGTAGTTTCCGCTTCGGATAGCTCTTTGTGTGACGACTGTTGCCGTACTTGTGTGTAGTATTGAGTACTTTGTTCCATCTGATCCTGAGTGCATCTTCTGCTGTTTTAAGCCTCCACTTCTGCTTTTTCAGGCTACATGCAGTGGCGACGAGCCTTTGGTGGAGGTTCTGATGTTCCAGCAATTTGTCCGGCGTGAGGTCGTCCGGACTATTATCTTTCCCGGGGATTGGTTGTTTGGATTGCCCGTCCTGTTTGGACGGTTGCTCAATGGCATGTTCGTCTTCTGTTGATTCGCCCTGCTCTATGGTTGGGTCTTCGTCGAGGCGGGGCTTTGCGTGGCGCTTACGTCGCTGCTTTGATTGTTTTTCGAGGGAACGATCCCTGTTTGCGCCCTTTTGATCCTCGTTGTTATCCCTTTTGGATGTGTCCACCATGTATACATCATATGATGAGGTGGCTTTCCAGTGCCCTATAGGTGCTAGTTCTTGGTCGTCTCCTTCATTGGCGTCCATACCATCGATGTCTTCGGAGTCGAAGTCGAGCATGTCGGTTGTATCATCGACAGTGGCTACAAAGTGGGTGGTGGGTGGGTTTCGAATTCCTTCGTCATACGTATCCCAACCCTGCTGACCATAGTCCGGCCAGGGCTCTCTTGACAAAGAGAGAGACTTTAGGGAGTTCATGATATCACTAAGGGGCGAGTGTTGAAAGACGTCCGCGGCGGTGAACTCCATGATCGGAGCCCAATCGGGTTCGATCGGAAGGGGTGCGGAAGATTCGGAGTCCGGAACGGAGTCCGGCACCTTGGAGTCACGGGCCTTGCAAAGGACTAGGCTGGTATTCGGCTCCATCGCCATAGAGATTGCAGCTCCTGGGGCGGCATCCAACCGTCCGTCCCTGGTTAGCGCAGTCGGCTCCGAGCTAATGGTCGGAGCGGACACCTGAGCGGCACTTTGGGCGCTGTCCGACGGCAGAGCTAGATCATGTTGGGGAACGTAGCAGAAATTCAAAATTTTCCTACGTGTCACCAAGATCTATCTATGGAGAAACCAACAACGAGGGGAAGGAGAGTGCATCTACATACCCTTGTAGATCGCTAAGCGGAAGCGTTCAAGTGAACGGGGTTGATGAAGTCGTACTCGTCGTGATTCAAATCACCGATGATCAAGTGCCGAACGCACGGCACCTCCGCGTTCAACACACGTACAGCCCGGTGACGTCTCCCACGCCTTGATCCAACAAGGAGAGAGGGAGAGGTTGAGGAAGACTCCATCCAGCAGAAGCACAACAGCGTGGTGGTGATGGAGGAGCGTGACAATCCAGCAGGGCTTCGCCAAGCACCATGGGAGAGGAGGAGGAGGAGAGGCAGGGCTGCACCAACGAGAGGAGAAGTTCTCATGTGTTATGGGCAGCCCTAGGCCTCTATTTATATAGGGGAGAAGGGGGCTGCGCCCCCTTTAGGGTTTCCCACCCCAAGGGGTGCGGCCAGCCCTAGATGGGACTTGGGGAGGCGGCCAAGAGGGGGAGAGAGGGGAGGCGCCCACTAGGTGGGCCTTAAGGCCCATCTGGACTAGGGTTTGCCCCCTCCCACTCTCCCTTGCGCCTTGGCCCCCTTGTGGGGGGCGCACCAGCCCTCCTAGGGGCTGGTCCCCTCCCACACTTGGCCCACGCAACCTTCTGGGGCAGGTGGCCCCACTTGGTGGACCCCCGGGACCCTCCCGGTGGTCCCGGTACATACCGATATCGCCCGAAACTTTTCCGGTGACCAAAACAGGACTTCCCATATATAAATCTTTACCTCCGGACCATTCCGGAACTCCTCGTGACGTCCGGGATCTCATCCGGGACTCCGAACAACATTCGGTAACCACATACAAGCTTCCTTTATAACCCTAGCGTCATCGAACCTTAAGTGTGTAGACCCTACGGGTTCGGGAGACATGTAGACATGACCGAGACGTTCTCCGGTCAATAACCAACAGCGGGATCTGGATACCCATGATGGCTCCCACATGTTCCACGATGATCTCATCGGATGAACCACGATGTCAAGGACTTAATCAATCCCGTATTCAATTCCCTTTGTCTATCGGTATGTTACTTGCCCGAGACTCGATCGTCGGTATCCAATACCTTGTTCAATCTCGTTACCGGCAAGTCACTTTACTCGTTCCGTAACACATCATCCCGTGATCAACTCCTTGGTCACATTGCGCATATGATGATGTCCTACCGAGTGGGCCCAGAGATACCTCTCCGTTTACACGGAGTGACAAATCCCAGTCTCGATCCGCATAAAACAATAGATACTTTCGGAGATACCTGTAGTGCACCTTTATAGTCACCCAGTTACGTTGTGACGTTTGATACACCCAAAGCACTCCTACGGTATCCAGGAGTTACACGCTCTCATGGTCAAAGGAAGAGATACTTGACATTGGCAAAGCTCTAGCAAACGAACTACACGATCTTTGTGCTATGCTTAGGATTGGGTCTTGTCCATCACATCATTCTCCTAATGATGTGATCCCGTTATCAACGACATCCAATGTCCATAGCCAGGAAACCATGACTATCTGTTGATCACAACGAGCTAGTCAACTAGAGGCTCACTAGGGACATATTGTGGTCTATGTATTCACACGTGTATTACGATTTCCGGATAATACAGTTATAGCATGAATAAAAGACTATTATCATGAACAAAGAAATATAATAATAACTTTTATTATTGCCTCTAGGGCATATTTCCAACAGTCTCCCACTTGCACTAGAGTCAATAATCCAGTTCACATCGCCATGTGATTAACACTCACAGGTCACATCGCCATGTGACTAATACCCAAGAGTTTACTAGAGTCAGTAGTCTAGTTCACATCACTATGTGATTAACACTCAATGAGTTTTATGTTTGATCATGTTGCTTGTGAGAGAGGTTTTAGTCAACGGGTCTGAACCTTTCAGATCCGTGTGTGCTTTACAAATCTCTATGTCATCTCCTAGATGCAGCTACCACGCTCTATTTGGAGCTATTCCAAATAACTGTTCTACTTGGAGCTATTCTAAATTATTGCTCCATTATATGTATCCGGTCTCTCTACTCAGAGCTATCCGGATAGGTGTCAAGCTTGCATCGACATAACCCTTTACGACGAACTCTTTTACCACCTCCATAATCGAGAAAATTCCTTAGTCCACTAGTTACTAAGGATAACTTTGACCGCTGTCCTGTGAGCCATTCTTGGATCACTCTTGTACCCCTTGACTGACTCATGGCAAGGCACACTTCAGGTGCGGTACACAGCATAGCATACTGAAGAGCCTACGTCTTAAGCATAGGGGACGACCTTCGTCCTTTCTCTCTATTCTGCCGTGGTCGAGCTTTAAGTCTTAACTTCGTACCTTACAACTCAGGCAAGAACTCCTTCTTTGACTGGTCCATCTTGAACACCTTCAAGATCATGTCAAGGTATGTGCTCATTTGAAAGTATTATTAAGCATTTTGATCTATCCTTATAGATCTTGATGCTCAATGTTCAAGTAGCTTAATCCAGGCTTTCCATTGAAAAACACTTTCAAATAACCCTATATGCTTTCTAGAAATTCTACGTCATTTCTGATCAACAATATGTCAACAACATATACTCATCAGAAATTCTATAGTGCTCCCACTCACTTCTTTGGAAATACAAGTTTCTCATAAACTTTGTACAAACCCAAAATCTTTGATCATCATCAAAGCATACATTCCAACTCCGAGATGCTCACTCCAGTCCTTAGAAGGATTGCTGGAGCTTTGCATACTTATTAGCATCTTTCGGGATTGACAAAACCTTCCGGTTGTATCACATACAACCTTTCCTTAAGAAAATCGTCGAGGAAACAATGTTTTGACATCCTATCTGCAAGATTTCATAAATAATGCAGTAATCGCTAATATAATTCCAACAGACTCTTAGCATCGCTACGAGTGAGAAAATCTCATCGTAGTCAACTCCTTGAACTTGTCGGAAAACATCTTAACGACAAGTCGAGCTTTCTTAATGGTGACATTTACCATCATTGTCCGTCTTCCTTTTGAAATCCATCTGTACTCATTAGCCTTACGACCATCGAGCCGTTCTGCCAAAGTCTACACTTTGTTTTCATACATGGATCCTCTCTCGGATTTTATGGCCTCAAGCCATTTATCGGAATCCGGGCCCACCATCGCTTCTCCATAGCTCGTAGGTTCATTGTTGTCTAGCAACATGACTTCCAAGACAGGATTACCGTACCACTCTGAAGTAGTACGTATCCTTGTCACCCTACGAGGTACGGCAGTGATTTGATCCGAAACTTCATGATCAATATCATAAGCTTCCACTTCAATTGGTGTAGGTGCCACGGGAACAACTTCCTGTGCCCTGCTACACACTGGTTGAAGTGATGGTTCAATAACCTCATCAAGTCTCCACCATCCTCCCACTCAACTCTTTCGAGAGAAACCTTTCCTCGAGAAAGGACCCGATTCTAGAAACAATTCATATTGCTTTCGGATCTGAATTAGGAGGTATACCCAACTGTTTTGGGTGTCCTATGAAGATGTATTTTATCCGCTTTGGGTTCGAGCTTATCAATCCTGAAACTTTTTCACATAAGCGTCACAGCCCCAAACCTTTAAGAAACGACAACTTAGGTTTCTCCAAACGGTGTCGTCTCAACGGAATTACGTGGTGCCCTATTTAAAGTGAATGTGGTTGTCTCTAATGCCTAACCCATGAACGATAGTGGTAATTCGATAAGAGACATCATGGTACGCACCATATCCAATAGGGTGCAACTATGATGTTCGGACACACCATCACACTATGGTGTTCCAGGCGGTATTAATTGCGAAACAATTTCCACAATGTCTTAATTGTGTGCCAAAACTCGTAACTCAGATATTCATCTCTATGATCATATCATAGACATTTTATCCTCTTGTCACAATGATCTTCTACTTCACTCTGAAATTATTTGAACCATTCAATAATTCAGACTTGTGTTTCATCAAGTAAATATTCTCAACATCTACTCGAATCATCTGTGAAGTAAGAACATAACGATATTCACTGCATGCCTCAGCACTCATTGGACTGCACACATCAAAATGTGTTACTTCCAACAAGTTGCTATCTTGTTCCATCTTACTGAAAACGAGGCTTTTCAGTCATCTTGCCCATGTGGTATGATTTGCATATCTCAAGTGATTCAAAATCAAGTGAGTCCAAACGATCCATCTGCATGGAGTTTCTTCATGCGTATACACCAATAGACATGGTTCGCATGTCTCAAACTTTTCTAAAACGAGTGAGTCCAAAGATCCATCAACATGGAGCTTCTTCATGCGTTTTATACCATTATGACTTACATGGCAGTGCCACAAGTAAGTGGTACTATCATTACTATCTTATATCTTTTGGCATGAACATGTGTATCACTACGATCGAGATTCAATAAACCATTCATTTTAGGTGTAAGACCATTGAAGGTATTATTCAAATAAACAGAGTAACCATTATTCTCCTTAAATGAATAACCGTATTGCGATAGACATAATCCAATCATGTCTATGCTCAACGCAAACACCAATCTCGATGGTAGAGGGAGCGTGTGATGCTTGATCATATCAACGTTGGAAACACTTCCAACACATATCGTCATCTCACGTTTAGCTAGTCTCCGTTTATTCCGTAGCTTTTATTTCGAGTTACTAACACTTAGCAACCGAACCGGTATCTAATACCCTGGTGCTACTAGGAGTACTAGTAAAGTACACATCAACACAATGTATATCCAATATACTTTTATCGACCTTGCCAGCCTTCTTATCTACCAAGTATCTAGGGTAATTCTGCTCCAGCGGCTATTCCCCTTATCACAGAAGCACTTAGTCTCGGGTTTGGGTTCAACCTCGGGTTTCTTCACTGGTGCAGCAGCTGATTTGCCGTTTCATGAAGTATCCCTTCTTGCCCTTGCCCTTCTTGAAACTAGTGGTTTCACCAACCATCAACAATTGATGCTCCTTCTTGATTTCTACTTTCGCGGTGTCAAACATCGCGAATACCTCAAGGATCATCATATCTATCCCTGATATGTTATAGTTCATCACGAAGCTCTAGCAGCTTGGTGGCAATGACTTTGGAGAAACATCACTATCTCATTTGGAAGATCAACTCCCACTCGATTCAAGTGATTGTTGCACTCAGACAATCTGAGCACAAGCTCAACGATTGAGCTTTTCTCCCTTAGTTTGTAGGCTAAGAAAATTGTCGGAGGTCTTATACCTCTTGACGTGGGCACGAGCCTGAAATCCCAATTTCAGCCCTCGAAACATCTCATATGTTCCGCGACGTTTCGAAAACGTCTTTGGTGCCTCTACTTAAACCATTTAACTGAACTATCACGTAGTTATCAAAACGTGTATGTTCGATGTTCGAAACATCCACAAACGACGTTTGGGGTTCAGCACACTGAGCAGTGCATTAAGGACATAAGCTTTCTACTGTTCGCATAATTGCTACTATCAACTTTCAACTATATTTTCTCTAGGAACATATCTAAAACAGTAGAACTAAAGCGCGAGCTACGACATAATTTGCAAAAGGTCTTTTGACTATGTTTAGGATAATTAAGTTCATCTTATGAACTCCCACTCAGATAGACATCCCTCTAGTCATCTAAGTGATTACATGATCCGAGTCAACTAGGCCGTGTCCGATCATCACGTGAGACGGACTAGTCATCATCGGTGAACATCTTCATGTTGATCGTATCTACTATACGACTCATGCTCGACCTTTCGGTCTCCGTGTTCCGAGGCCATGTCTGTACATGCTAGGCTCGTCAAGTTAACCCTAAGTGTTTTCGCTGTGTAAAACTGTCTTACACCCGTTGTATGTGAACGTAAGAATCCATCACACCCGATCATCACGTGGTGCTTAGAAGCGACGAACTGTAGCAACGGTGCACAGTTAGGGGAGAACACTTCTTGAAATTTTGTAAGGGATCATCTTATTTACTACCGTCGTCCTAAGTAAACAAGATGCATAAACATGATAAACATCACATGCAATCAAATAGTGACATGATATGGCCAATATCATTTTGCTCCTTTTGATCTTCATCTTCGGGGCTCCATGATCATCATCGTCACCGGCATGACACCATGATCTCCATCATCATGATCTCCATCATCGTGTCTTCATGAAGTTGTCACGCCAACGACTACTTCTACTTCTATGGCTAACGCGTTTAGCAATAAAGTAAAGTAATTTACATGGCGTTGTTCAATGACACGCAGGTCATACAATAAATAAAGACAACTCCTATGGCTCCTGCCGGTTGTCATACTCATCGACATGCAAGTCGTGAATCCTATTACAAGAACATGATCAATCTCATACATCACATATCATTCATCACATTCTTTTGGCCATATCACATCACATAGCATACCCTGCAAAAACAAGTTAGACGTCCTCTAATTGTTGTTTGCATGTTTTACGTGGCTGCTATGGGTTTCTAGCAAGAACGTTTCTTACCTACGCAAAACCACAACGTGATATGCCAATTGCTATTTACCCTTCATAAGGACCCTTTTCATCGAATCCGTTCCGACTAAAGTGGGAGAGACTGGCACCCGCTAGCCACCTTATGCACCAAGTGCATGTCAATCGGTGGAACCTGTCTCACGTAAGAGTACGTGTAAGGTCGGTCCGGGCCGCTTCATCCCACAATACCGTCGAAACAAGATTGGACTAGTAACGGTAAGCATATTGAACAAAATCAACGCCCACAACTACTTTGTGTTCTACTCGTGCAAAGAATCTACGCAATAGACCTAGCTCATGATGCCACTGTTGGGGAACGTAGCAGAAATTCAAAATTTTCCTACGTGTCACCAAGATCTATCTATGGAGAAACCAGCAACGAGGGGAAGGAGAGTGCATCTACATACCCTTGTAGATCGCTAAGCGGAAGCGTTCAAGTGAACGGGGTTGATGGAGTCGTACTCGTCGTGATTCAAATCACCGATGATCAAGTGCCGAACGCACGGCACCTCCGCGTTCAACACACGTACAGCCCGGTGACGTCTCCCACGCCTTGATCCAGCAAGGAGAGAGGGAGAGGTTGAGGAAGACTCCATCCAGCAGCAGCACAACGGCGTGGTGGTGATGGAGGAGCGTGGCAATCCCGCAGGGCTTCGCCAAGCACCATGGGAGAGGAGGAGGAGGAGAGGCAGGGCTGCACCAAGAGAGGAGAAGTTCTCATGTGTTATGGGCAGCCCCAGGCCTCTATTTATATAGGGGAGAAGGGGGCTGCGCCCCCTTTAGGGTTTCCCACCCCAAGGGGTGCGGCCAGCCCTAGATGGGACTTGGGGAGGCGGCCAAGAGGGGGAGAGAGGGGAGGCGCCCACTAGGTGGGCCTTAAGGCCCATCTGGACTAGGGTTTGCCCCCTCCCACTCTCCCTTGCGCCTTGGCCCCCTTGTGGGGGGCGCACCAGCCCTCCTAGGGGCTGGTCCCCTCCCACACTTGGCCCACGCAACCTTCTGGGGCAGGTGGCCCCACTTGGTGGACCCCCGGGACCCTCCCGGTGGTCCCGGTACAATACCGATATCGCCCGAAACTTTTCCGGTGACCAAAACAGGACTTCCCATATATAAATCTTTACCTCCGGACCATTCCGGAACTCCTCGTGACGTCCGGGATCTCATCCGGGACTCCGAACAACATTCGGTAACCACATACAAGCTTCCTTTATAACCCTAGCGTCACCGAACCTTAAGTGTGTAGACCCTACGGGTTCGGGAGACATGTAGACATGACCGAGACGTTCTCCGGTCAATAACCAACAGCGGGATCTGGATACCCATGATGGCTCCCACATGTTCCACGATGATCTCATCGGATGAACCACGATGTCAAGGACTTAATCAATCCCGTATTCAATTCCCTTTGTCTATCGGTATGTTACTTGCCCGAGACTCGATCGTCGGTATCCAATACCTTGTTCAATCTCGTTACCGGCAAGTCACTTTACTCGTTCCGTAACACATCATCCCGTGATCAACTCCTTGGTCACATTGCGCATATGATGATGTCCTACCGAGTGGGCCCAGAGATACCTCTCCGTTTACACGGAGTGACAAATCCCAGTCTCGATCCGCATAAAACAATAGATACTTTCGGAGATACCTGTAGTGCACCTTTATAGTCACCCAGTTACGTTGTGACGTTTGATACACCCAAAGCACTCCTACGGTATCCAGGAGTTACACGCTCTCATGGTCAAAGGAAGAGATACTTGACATTGGCAAAGCTCTAGCAAACGAACTACACGATCTTTGTGCTATGCTTAGGATTGGGTCTTGTCCATCACATCATTCTCCTAATGATGTGATCCCGTTATCAACGACATCCAATGTCCATAGCCAGGAAACCATGACTATCTGTTGATCACAACGAGCTAGTCAACTAGAGGCTCACTAGGGACATATTGTGGTCTACGTATTCACACGTGTTTTACGATTTCCGGATAATACAGTTATAGCATGAATAAAAGACTATTATCATGAACAAAGAAATATAATAATAACTTATTTATTATTGCCTCTAGGGCATATTTCCAACAGATCATGCCCATCGAGACAGTGCGGCGCGCTCGGCCGTGGCTCGAATCCGTCGGAGATCAAGTCCTCGTGAATGTCGGCCGTGTAGTTTAAGCTTCCAAACCTGGCCTGATGGCCATGGGCATAGCTTTCGATCTGCTCCAGATGGCCAAGTGAGTTGGCCCGCAGTGCGAAGCCGCCGAACATGAGGATCTGTCCGAGGAGAAAAGTATTACCCTAGACCACGTTGTGGTTGAAGGTCGAAGAAGCCATCGGGCCTAAAGGCGACGACACAGAGGAACTCTCAAGGAAAGCACCAATGTCGGTGTCAAAACCGGCGGATCTCGGGTAGGGGGTCCCAAACTGTGCGTCTAGGCGGATGGTAACAGGAGACAAGGGACACGATGTTTTTACCCAGGTTCGGGCCCTCTCGGTGGAGGTAAAACCCTACTCCTGCTTGATTAATATTGATGGTATGGGTATTACAAGAGTTGATCTACCACGAGATCAGAGAGGCTAAACTCTAGAAGCTAGCCTATGGTATGATTGTTGTTCGTCCTACGGACTAAAACTCTCCGGTTTATATAGACACTGAGAGGGCTAGGGTTACACAGAGTCGGTTACAATGGGAGGAGATCTTCATATCGTATCGCCAAGCTTGCCTTCCACGCCAAGGAAAGTCCCTATCCGGACACGGGACGGAGTCTTCAATCTTGTATCTTCATAGTCCGGGAGTCCGACCAATGGTCATAGTCCGGCCATCCGGACACCCCCTAATCCAGGACTCCCTCACCCCCCATCGCACCAACCACAAAAATTCAATTGCCGTACCCCTAGACCTAGTAGTCCGGGAAAAGCACCCGTGGGTATGAATCCACAAATAACACCTTCTACAAGATGTGAGGTGCAAAGGCCAAGTCCATTGGCCCACCGCTCTAACGATTGTTTTCATATAACCAAAAAATGCCATGCCATCGGTTCATTCCCCTCATACGGTAACCCACCATATGCAAGCGGGATGAACCACGTTGACTAGATTCCATGTGGTAAACCATTAGGCTAACACCGGTGATATACTCACGCCTACATGGAAGGCCGAACCCCGCCCTTAGGGCGGAAATCATACAGCTGCCAGAGTAGCAAGTCGTGCATGACTATCAAAGTTTTAATATGACAGCCAACTATCGGGACACCAACCGATGAGTCTGCGCTGCTTCACAGTATAGAGACTGGAGTCACTAGGGTCCGATCAGGAACCCCTAGACCAACCACAAGAGGACGTTCGGCGGCCTCGAAACACTCGCCTTCACACACTAACTTTGATGCAGAATAGGATTGGCGGCGTGGAATCGGCCCGGACACTCAAGGACAGGACCATGTAGGTAGAAGGCAGTTCGGATTCACTCTCGATCCACTCACAGCCCCCTACAGTCCGGCCATCACAGGTTCCGCCAAAAACCATCTCTTTTCATAATCATAAATCACACTCATATGCATAGCCATATTATCCTGCTACAATGTGTAGACTTAAATAACACGTACCGGCCATTGTTTATCATCGACGCCTCTTTGCAACAAAACGGCAGCCACGCTTCGTGTTACGCCCAGTTATGCCAGAGGCTTCACAATAAGGCAATAAAGTCTGACCACCTTTTCAGTCACTCGGCACCCCGAACTTATAGCACTATATGCATCAGCTCCGAATCATGTCTTGGGTCATTGGTTGGGTTTGCCCGGCTCCCATGTTTTGGTACCTTACGTTCCGTTCCGTCGGCTAAGGTAGCGCTGGGAGAACTACTGCGATTACGTCCCGGTTCTGCCGGACGAGCACCTCAATAGAGAAAGCGAAAAACTGGCTGTCATGATGCAGCGAGAGCTGGTCAGCTGTTCGAGAGGTTGTAAAATCCTTTAAGATTTATTCTGCATAACGCCATCATAAATGCAGATTGCGACGGATCGGTCTTCCGATCAGGCGCCAATAGAGCCCCTAGTTCGGCCTTCCGAACACTAGGGGCTGCGCCGACCATACTCGAACTCCTATCGCTAAGTGAGAGTAGTAAAGCCCTATAGTCCGATTGCCTGGTGCGTGGTGACAAACACCTCCTTAAAAGGACCCAACCATGGGATAAAGAGTGTTCAGTTATATCCCGAACACCCCCGTATTCTTCACGTGGGGGCAGAAGCCGACGACTGGCCAACTCTCAGAATTTACATACAAATAAACAGCCGCACAGGAAGAACACATGTTCAAACAAAACAGGCAATATATAATAAAAGTGCCATTATCCCATATTACAAATATTGGCATGAATGCCCTCAGGGAAATATAATGTCTTTGGTGCACTTATCCGCCGCCAGGCAGGCCCCCTTCAGTACGCATTCATAGTACAGTTCGGGCTTGCGGTGCTCCTTACCCTCCGGTGGCCCCTCAGTCATCACCTTCTCCGCGTCAATCTTCCCCCAATGCACTTTTGCATGGGCGAACGCCATGCGCGCACCTTCTATACAGACTGGTCACTTGATAGCATCAAGCCGAGGACAGGCGCGCACAATTTGCTTCACGAGTCCGAAGTAACTGCTTGGAATTGGCTCCGCAGGCCATAGCTGGACAACCAAGTCCTTCATGGCTAGTTCGGCCGCCTGGTGCAGTTTGACCAGCTGCTTCAGCTGATCGATAAAAGGCACCGGATAGTTCGGCGCCAAATACTGCGACCAGAAGTTCCTCTCCACAGACTTCCTCTCCTCGGTCCGGTAGAATTGGGCAGCGTCTGATATGCTGCGAGGAAGATCCGCAAACGCCCCTGTAAAATCAAGAATTCAGCTTGTCGCTTAGAGTTCTCCCCACTATCATGTAATAATGGCCATGAATACAACAAGCCTTACCAGCCGCAACTTTCCGGTCCTCCTGAATGTCCCGTACAGCACCTCGGGCTTGAGCATCTTCCGCGGCTTGGAGAGCTTGGGCAAGTTCAGATTCTTTCCCTACTAGACTCTGCTCCAAGCTCTCGCTTTTCGTCACAGCCTCCTGGAGCTCCCATTTAGCTTTGATGACCCTGGCCTCGTGTTTTTCACGAAGCGCTTGTTCGGCGGCAGCCTTCTCATTGGCATCAGCCACCGCCTTCTTCAGTGCCTCATATTCGGCACTCGCTCCTAGGGCCTACAACACAAATACTTTTCGATAGGCACAATTACTCATTCATGCCTAATGCAAGACAATGTTTAAACATACCTTGCTTATCCTCTAATTACTTCTTCACACGGCCAAGTTCTTCCTCGGCCCTTTCCAGTCTCTGCTTCAGTCCGGACACTTCCACATTATGAGCGGCCGTCTTCTCCGCAGACGCCTATTTTTAAACAAAGGGCTATACATCATTAACAAAGGTTCCCACGACAAAAGAGGGTTTGATCCCCTTCCCGGCTCTCTCTCTTTCATGGGACAGTGTATCAGGGGCTGCTACTCACATTATGATGATTCTCCAAAGGTTCCTTAGAAACCATACCTCAAAAGCCTTTATAAGGCCAAGACAGGACTCATTTAGCCCGCTTTCGGCAGACTGAATCTTTCCAACCACCGTACCCATGAGGGTCTGATGTTCATCAATGATAGACGCGTTCTTCAACGGTGTCGATAGAACGCCCGGCAGCTATGCATGGACAGAGGTTACCAGCGGAGTAGGCAAGTCTCCCACCGTCGAAGGTGGCCGCTCACCCGATCCTAGAACCTTAGAGGTCTCCAGGACCTTATTCGACTGAGGGCCGAGCCCGAGATCGCCCCCATCGTCAACATGCCGTGGGGCCGCTGCCCCTATGTGTCCGGCCCCAGAGACATGCCCCCCTGCTCTGGGTCACTTTGAGACGACACCTCGGTGTCGCACCTGGACTATGGAGAAGAAGCCTCCGGAGGCGTCTCGCTCGCCACAACATCCGATCTTAGCGAATCCTCCGACGAGGACTGTCTGGCAGGAGACCTCGCTGGGTTGTACGAGATATTTCGATGATTAAAACTACTTACCCAGACGGCCCTGGATGCATACGATTTTTCCAGGGGTTGGGCCCTGGGATTCCACTCCGGGCTGTTATCGGCAGCCGTGGTGGATGCCTCTGGGAGGGAGCCTCTCCCCTTTTGGGCGATTCGGCCTCCAGGGACGGGGAAGCCGCCCGCTTATTCCCACTTTCAGAGTGAGGCTCGTCCTCCTCTGCTTCCTCCTCTTCGTCTAGAAAGAAGGAGCGTCGCCGGGGTCTTCAGATTTTACGTCCGAAGCCTCGCGGCGATGGAGGCCACTCCGGGTCTTCTTGACCTTCTTGGAGGCCTCCTTTTTCGGCGCCTCATAAGGCGTGGGGACCAGCATCTTTGTCAGAAGAGGTCCGGCCGGTTCCTCTGGCAGCGGGGCCGGACAATGTGTCCCCTCCACCTTATTTGTCCATCCCTAAAGTCACGAAACACGATTAAAATATCTCCCTCGTGACATGCCAACTGAAGCAGGGGGGACAGAGCGTGGCTGTAACTTACCGGGCTTGCAGAATGGGATAATTGATATCCGCGGTCCTCGGCGGAGCCCAGCCACTATTTGTCGGACTTAAAGAGCACCTTCCATATATCCTTGTGGGAGGAATCATAGAGCTCCCGAAGGGTTTGGTGCTTGGTCGGGTCGAACTCCCACAAAGTGCAGGCTCTGTGCTGGCAAGGGAGAACCAGGCGGACTAGCATCACCTGGACCACATCGATTTGTTTTACATCCTTGTCGACCATGCTCTGAACGCGCGTCTGGAGCAGTGACAGCTCATCGGACGAGGACCAGTTTGGGCCCTTCTTGGGCCAGGACGTGAGCCGCAGTGGGGCTCCGGATCTGAATTCAGGAGCTGCAAACCACTTTTTACCGCGTGGTTTGGTGATATAGAACCACTGCTATTGCCACTCCTTGACGGAGTCGTGGAAGGCGCCCTTCGACCAAACGACCTTGGGCATCTTTCTCACCATGGCACCGCCGCACTCGGCGTGTTCGCCGCTCACCACCTTGGGCTTCACATTGAAAATCTTCAGCCACGGGCCGAAGTGAGGCGAAATCCGGAGAAAGGCCTCGCACACGACGATGAATGTCGAGATATTGAGGAAGGAGTTGGGGGAAAGATCAGGAAAATCAATCCCATAGTAATACATGACTCTGTGAACGAATGGGTGAAGGGGAAACCCGAGCCCACGGACAAAATGGGGAAGAAACACGACTCTCTTGTAGGGCTCCGGAGTAGGGACAACCTGTCCCGCCGGTGGGAGACGGTGGCCAATCTTCTTGGCCAGATACCCGGCTTCCCAGAGCTTCTTAATATCCTTCTCCCAGACGGTAGAGGCCATCCACCTGCCTCCTGGTCCGGATCCGGGCATCTTTGGAAAACCTCTCTTCGATGAAAAAAAAGAGTGCTTGGGCGTTAGGGCTCGAACAGAGGGGAGTGAGCTAGCAGAAGGAGAAGGCGTGGGTAAAGAGGAAGAGACCTTATCTCTTTATAAGGTGGTAAAAGCTTTTTGCGCCTCCCCACTTGCCTGGTGGAACCCGCTCACCTCCCACTCGCCGCGATTAGCGGTGCGGTTGGATTACTCATACCCGTATTGACGAGAACCCCGTAATAAAGGGACACGATCTCTGCTTTGACAAGACGTGTCAAGTAAACTGCCTCGCAATATGCGCTATGGCTAGTTGAAGGATAACGGTTCGAATAATGACCCAACCATAATGACATGTTACGTCTAAAAAGTTGTCAGCAGACTACGTTTGTGAAATATCGTTCTCTCTTCGGTGATATATGAAGATCATTTTACAGATCCGGACACGGTCTACGTGTTCGATAATAACCTTGGAGTATTCAGAAGGAGGAACCCGCCTTGCAATGCTGAAGACAAGACTGCGCACCGGACTCATCGTCATTGAAGCCTAGTTCAGGGGCTACTGAGGGATTCCTGGATTAGGGGGTATCCGGACAGCCGGACTATATACATCGTCCGGACTATTGAAGCATGAAGATACAAGACTCAAGACTCCGTCCCGTGTCCGGATGGGACTCTCCTTTGCGTGGAAGACAAGCTTGGCGATCCGGATATTATATTTCCCTCTTTGTAACTGACTCCATGTAAACCCTAGCCCTCTCCAGTGTCTATATAAACCGGAGAGGATGGTCCTTAGAAGGCCGATCACAATTACAATCATACCATCATAGGCTAGCTCCTAGGGTTTAGCCTCTACGATCGTGATCGATATACTCTTGTACTACACATATCTTCAATATTAATCAAGCAGGAAGTAGGGTTTTACCTCCATCGAGAGGGCCCGAACCTGGGTAAACATTGTGTCCCTTGCTTCCTGTTACCATCAGCCTAAGACGCACAGATCGGGACCCCCTACCCGAGATTCGCCGGTTTTGACACTGACAATGACGTTCCCCTTCCGGACCCAGTCTGGACGGGCCTTCCTGAGTTTACGAATACTCCGCTGAAGAAACGTCAAAGCTGGCGCCCTCGGAGCCCCCAGGAGGAATAAAACAGGGAAGTCTTCTATCTGATGAGCCGGATACAAACCCTGGCCAAATCAGGATTGACAATAATCAAAGTTATGTCAATATGCATAATAAGGGGAGTGCAGCCACTTCAATATAGGGGAAAACCCATGTGGCACTTCAATGGAGAAGACGATGCCTCTCGCTGCGGTCGCAAAGGTCCAGACTCCGCCACATCTTTGGCGAGGATACTATCCGAATTGTACAAAGGAGAAGAAGAGGAGTTCCTCCGCATTAAACCGCGGGATGGATTTTCCTTGTATAACCCCCGAAGCTGGGTAAGTTGTCATCTTTTACTCGACTCTATCTGTTCTTACCTTCTTTGTCACAATCATTTACCTTGCCGTTTCAAAATAAGAACTAAGGAAGGCCGTGAAAGAGTTTAACAGCCCCTCTCCGCAGCCAGAGGATCCAGGCCGGGCTCTCGACCCTGGACTTGAAGAAGATCCGGACATATCCGTGGAATTCGTCGATGGGACTTTCTACTAGGAAAGCAGTGGTGGCTCTTTAGTGGCCATCATCGCGGATTATCCCGGACTGCTTCCCGTGTCACATGTAAGTAATGTTGAGGCTCCAACCTTCCCAAAGAATTCCTTTGTTTTGCCGTACCTTATGCTCACATGCCGTACTTTTATAGAAACGGCAGTCGGGACGCCATGCGGAACCCGCGGGGTCCTCTCAGCAAGAGGCACCTAGACAAGGTAGGCTTAAAAGGAAGGCGATTAGGAGCGAGACGCAAGCGCAGAGGTATTCATTAAACTTGCCCCATGGTTTATTTGGTCTTTTTGTCGAGGCACGGCGGCTTTAATTATGTCCTGACAGGAAACGCCGGACTATATCCGGGGACCCTTACGGCCACGCCACCAGCAGCCGGATTCCTGGACCGGATTCACGGGCGGAGGCTGATGTGGGGACAGTGCCAAACTGTCCCCCTGCGGAGGACACGGATATGCTTTCTGCCACAAATTCTGAAGTGGAGAGCGCCATGAATCACCGGCGCCGGTGGGCCATAATCCACGGTGGTATTTTTTCTGAAGAGGCGTTTAATACCTTCAATTCTGGACACGCATATATCCGCGCTGCTCAAGATGGACTTGCCAGAGCAACGGACCAGTATGTGAAGGATATACGGGTAAGAGAATTTAATAAGTATGTGTAGTAGTAGCCCCTGAGACTTGAAACAGTTGGCACAACTGATTTAAGGATCATTGGATGCATAGATTCTTGTAGAGAAGAATGCCCAGTTGTCTCAAGAGCTGGAGGAATGTAAGGCCCAAATGAAGGCCAATGTTGCCTGACAAGGGGAATCCAAGAAGGCTTCTTCTGGTAATAATTTCCTTGTACCAGTTTGTTTGTTCGGCATGGTTTATAAATCTGACGAAAAATTTGGCAGACAATCCCGGAGGAAATCCAAAGACTGTGGGAGATAATGAGCTGCATCTGTGAAGTTAGCTGAAGGCGGGCGAACGCGTGCTGACGCAGTCTATTCAGGAGAAGAATAAACTTCAAGATGCGAATCTCTGATTGAGCGTCGAATTGAAGGATGTTCGGGCTCAGCTCGCGGACTCCGTGAAGGAGAGCCGGAGGCTTCGACGCGGCATTTATAGTAAGTGCTTGAACGAAGTGTAGTATAGTTTGGCGAAGAGGCGTATTGACAGAGTTATGTGTGCAGGTATGGTGATGGGCCGTCCTGAAGAGGAGATGCCCGGTTCCGCAGGTGATATGCTGCAGGAGCTTTCACAACTGCATGAACGAGCTCGGCAGGTGATGCAGGGTATTGTCCAGGCCTTGTGGCCATCCGCTTCCCTACCAGGAGGCATGAGCGAACTTGTAGAGATGCTCAAAGGAGCATGGCGGCGCTTCCCATTATGGAAGGTATCGGCTTGCCGGCAAGGTGCGACAGAATCTTGGGCCATGATGAAGACGCGATACGTCAAGGCTGACCTGAACCATATGGCCGAAGTCGGACCGGTGGGGTCAGATGGACAAGAGATACCCATTAGTCTGGTATATGACCAAGTAGCATTAGCTGCAAAGTATTCCCAACGGGATTGTAAGCTAGATAGCCTGTTGGATGGTATAGAGGAAGAGTACAGCCATTCTAAATGATTATGTAATTTGAATGGGCTCATGTACTCCCTAGCCGGATTGAAAATCATTTGTCATGGCGGACCTTTTCGCTTCAGCCCCCAGATCCGACAGTCTGGGGTGTATCCGAATACCCACACAGTTATGAAAAACCGGGGTATGCGTGGAAACCAGGCATAGGGGTCACAAGTGCTTGAACAGACAAGTACCCAACTAGTTATGGTATATTACATGGATAGTAAGAAACATCTTCCAGAGGGAATAGTTTTGTTAGGGGTTCCTTTCTCTGGGTGCACATGCATCGATGTGCATGTCCGAACTGCGAACAGAAGCGCAGGAAACAAAACATCTGGGTATTTTTGTTGTAATGAACAAGAACATCTTTTGTTCACCGACCGAATATTCCCTTAAGAATGCTAGCTTTCCGCTTCACCCAGTCTGAGGTACACATCCGGCTCAACCGGCAGTAACAATCACAGAGGTGCTCCCCTTATGCCCTAGCCGAATTAACGGGAACGTAGGGCATAAATACAAGAGCCAGGCAACCCAGCATGGCCAAAACTTAAGTCATATCGATGCATATAATGGTGAAGAAAAGGCACATATGGAAATAAAAATGCATATGTGGCTGGCAAGAAGCCATTAGAGTAGTTGTATTTAGCTTTCGAATAGGAAGCCCCCAGGTATAGTGTGCACGCATAATGCGGCCGGAGTGCTCAGGGCATCCATACAGTTTTGAGGTTGTATATTAAAAAGGAAAAAAGGGTCAAGAAAGGAGGAAAGAGGACATAATTAGAGGGGCGGAGTTAAGGAGACAAACACTGAGTTTGGCGCTAGGCGTAGAATCTCCGGAGTCTGGCCGCGTTCCATGGGTTCGGCTCGAGTCTGTTATCAGATGCACTGCGCAGACGGTACGCTCCTCCGGTGAGGACTTTATCAATGATGAAGGGACCCTCCCACTTGGGTTTGAGCTTGTCCTTCTTCTTCTCAGGGAGGCGTAGAACGAGTTTGCCAATATTATAAGTTTTGGCCCGTACTTCTCTGCTTTGATACCTTCGAGCCTGTTGCTGATAGAATGCTGAACGGGCTTTAGCGACATCACGCTCCTCCTCCAAAGCATCTAAGTTGTCCTGACGATCTAGCTCGGCTTCCTTCTCTTCATACATGCGCACGCGAGGTGGGTCATGGATTATATCGCAGGGCAGCATTGCTTATGCGTCGTACACCATAAAAAATGGTGTGTATCCGGTGGTACGATTCGGCGTGGTCCGCAGCCCCCAGAGTACGGAGTCGAGTTCCTCGACCCAATGCGTGTCTGATTCCTTCAAGGATCGCACTAGTCTGGGTTTAATGCCGCTCATGATAAGACCATTTGCACGTTTGACTTGACCGTTTGTTTGGGGGTGATAGACAGAGGCGTAGTCGAACTTAATGCCCATTTTGCCGCACCAGGTTTTCACCTCCTCGGCTGTAAAATTTGAGCCATTGTCAGTAATGATACTGTGAGGGACATTGTAACGGTGTACAACCTCCGATATGAAGTCTATCACTGGTCCGGATTCAACCGTTTTAACTGGTTTGGCTTCTATCCATTTGGTGAACTTGTCCACCATGACCAATAAGTATTTTTTTTATGGCCTCCCCCTTTAAGGGGTCCCACCATATCCAGCCCCCAGACCGCGAAGGGCCAAGTTATGGGGATCGTTTGGAGAGCGGTAGGGGGCATATGGCTCTGATTGGCAAATAGTTGACAACCAACGCAATGTTGGACAAGGTCCTGTGTGTCCGCTCGGGCTGTCGGCCAGTAGAATCCTGTCCGAAAGGCCTTGCTTACGAGAGCTCGGGCTGCTGCGTGGTGCCCGCCTAGCCCGGAATGGATTTCGGCTAAGAGCTGCCGCCCTTCCTCTTCGGAGATGCATCGTTGGAGCACTCCGGTGGCGCTCTTCTTGTAGAGCTCTCCTTCATGGAATTTGTAGGCTTTAGAGCGTCGCACAATACAACGTGCCTCATTTTGGTCCTTAGGGAGTTCTTGCCTATTAAGGTAGGCCAAGAAGGGCTCGGTCCACAGGGCGATGATAGCCATTATTTCGTGGGTCGAAGATGTTATTTCGGTGGCAGAGCCTACGATTACGTCAGAAGGTTCAGAATCTGGGGTTGTCTTCGGAGCCGGACTAATAGTGCCGGACTCCCCTTCCCATGCCATGGACGGCTTGAACAGCCTTTCTAAGAAGATATTAGGTGGTACAGGGTCGTGTTTAGCGCCGATGCGGGCGAGGATATCGGCCGCTTGGTTATTTTCTCTGACCACATGGTGGAATTCGAGCCCCTCGAACCGAGCTGACATTTTGAGGACGGCATTGCGATATGCCAGCATTTTTGGGTCCTTGGTGTCAAAGTCTCCATTTACTTGAGATATTGCGAGGTTCGAGTCCCCACGCACTTCAAGGCGTTGAATGCCCATGGAGACTGCCATCCGAAGACCATGCAACAGAGCCTCGTATTCGGCTGCATCGTTGGAGTCTGTGTATAATATTTGGAGGATGTACTGCACCGTGTCTCCGATGGGGGATGTCAGGACGACACCTACTCCCAATCTGGCCAGCATCTTAGAGCCGTCGAAATGCATGATCCAATTTGAGTACGCGACGTACTCTTTAGGGAGTTCGGCTTCTGTCCATTCGGTGACGAAGTCAGCCAGTACTTGCGACTTATGGCCCATCATGGTTTGTATGTTATGTCGAACGGAAGGAGCTCAATAGCCCATTTAGCAATTCGGCCTGTTGCGTCGCAGTTATTTATTATGTCATTGAGTGGTACTTCGGAGGCCATCGTGATCGAACACTCTTGAAAGTAGTGTCGTAGTGATACGTCCATTTTGCATCATGCTTTTATATCAATATTTATTGCATTATGGGCTATTATTACACATTATATCTCAATGCTTATGGCTATTCTCTCTTATTCTACAAGGTTTACCATGAAGAGGGGGAATGCCGGCAGCTGGAATTCTGGCTGGAAAAGGAGCAAACATTGGAAACCTATTCTGCACAACCCCAAAAGTCCTGAAACTCCACAAAACAACTTTTTGGAATTATTAAGAATTTCTGAGTGAAATAAATACACCAGGGGGCCCACACCCTATCCAGGAGACAGGAGGGCGCCCCCCCCCTATAGGGCGCGCCCCTATCTCCTGGGCCCCCTGGTGGGCCTCCGGTGTCCATCTTCTGCTAAATCATCGCTTTTACCCTGGAAAAAATCATGGGCAAGCTTACAGGACGAAACTCCACCGCCACGAGGCGGAACCAATCTAGGGCTCTGGCAGAGCTATTCTGCCGGGGACACTTCCCTTCGGGAGGGGGAAATCATCACCAACATCATCAACAACGATCCACTCGTCGGGAGGGGGTCAATCTCCACCAACATCTTCACTAGCACCATCTCCTCTCAAACCTAGTTCATCTCTTGTATCCAATCTTGTATCCAAAACCACAAATTGGTACCTGTGGGTTGCTAGTAGTGTTGATTACTCCTTGTAGTTGATACTTATTGGTTTACTTGGTGGAAGATTATATGTTCAGATCCTTAATGCATATTATTACACCTCTGATTATGAACATGAATATGCTTTGTGAGTAGTTATGTTTGTTCCTGAGGACATGGGTGAAGTCTTGCTATTAGTAGTCATGTGAATTTGGTATTCGTTCGATATTTTGATGAGATGTATGTTGTCTTCTCCTCTAGTGGTGTCATGTGAACGTTGACTACGTGACACTTCACCATTATTGGGCCTAGAGGAGGGCATAGGGAAGTAATAAGTAGATGATGGGTTGCTAGAGTGACAGAAGCTTAAACCCTAGTTTATGCGTTGCTTCGTTAGGGGCTGATTTGGATCCACATGTTTCATGCTATAGTTAGGTTACCTTAATACTTTTGTTGTAGTTGCGGATGCTTGCAATAGGGGTTAATCATAAGTGGTATGCTTGTCCAAGTAAGGGCAGTACCCAAGCACCGGTCCACCCACGTATCAAATTATCAAAGTACCGAACGCGAATCATATGAGCGTGATGAAAACTAGCTTGACGATAATTCCCATGTGTCCTCGGGAGCTCCTTTATCATTATTAGAAATTGTCCAGGCTTATCCTTTGC
Organism: Triticum aestivum; assembly: GCF_018294505.1. NCBI lineage: Eukaryota > Viridiplantae > Streptophyta > Magnoliopsida > Poales > Poaceae > Triticum > Triticum aestivum. The sequence continues at coordinate 659,580,905 of NC_057810.1, forward strand.
TACATAAAGGATTGGGCCACCTTGCTGCACTTTATTTACTTTGTTTACTTGTTACTCGTTACTATTTATCTTATCACAAAACTATCTATCACCTACAATTTCAGTGCTTGCAGAAAACCTTACTGAAAACCGCTTATCATTTCCTTCTGCTCCTCGTTGGGTTCGACACTCTTACTTATCGAAAGGACTACGATAGATCCCCTACACTTGTGGGTCATCAAGACTCTTTTCTGGCGCCGTTGCCGGGGAGTGTAGCGCTTTTGGTGAGTGGAACTTGGTAAGGAAACATTTATATAGTGTGCTGAAATTTTCTGTTACTTGTCCTTATGGAAACTAATCCTTTGAGGGGCTTGTTTGGGGCATCTTCGCCCCAACCAGAAGAGCAAAGAGTTGCTCCTCAACCTACTGAACTTTATGAAAATATTTATTTTGAGATTCCTTCGGTATGATAGAGAAACTGCTAGCTAATCCATTTGCAGGAGATGGAACATTGCATCCCGATTTACACCTTATCTTTGTGGATGAAGTTTGTGGATTATTTAAGCTTGCAGGTATTCCTGATGATGTTGTCAAAAGGAAGGTTTTCCCTTTATATTTGAAGGGACATGCATTGACATGGTATAGGCTATGTGATGATACGAGATCTTGGAATTATAAGCGATTGAAGTTGGAATTTCATCAGAAGTTCTATCCTATGCATCTTGTTCATCGTGATCGTAATTACATATATAATTTCTGGCCTCGCGAAGGAGAAAGCATCGCTCAAGCTTGGGGGAGGCTTAAGTCAATGTTATATTCATGCCCCAATTATGAGCTCTCTCGGGAAATGATTATTCAAAAATTTTATGCTCAGCTTTCTCTTGATAATTGCAACCTGCTCGATACTTCCTGTGCTAGTTCTTATATGATGAAGACTATTGATTTCAAATGGGACTTATTGGAAAGAATTAAACACAACTCTGAAGATTGGGGTTCCGACGATGGTAAGGAGTCAGGTATGACACCTAAGTTTGATTGTGTTAAATCTTTTATGGATACCGATGTTTTTCATGGTTTTAGCGCTAAGTATGGACTTGACTCTGAGATAGTAGCTTCTTTCTGTGAATCTTTTGCTACTCACGTTGATCTCCCTAAAGAGAAGTGGTTTAAATATAATCCTCCTATTGAATTTAAAGTAGTCGCACCTATTATAGTTGAAGAAAAGACCATCACTTATAGTGATCCTATTGTTCCTACTACTTATGTTGAGAAACCACCCTTTCCTATTAGGATAAAGGATCATGCTAAAACTTCGACTGTTGTTCGTAAGAGTAATAATAGGACTTATACACCTCCTGAGCAAATAAATGTTGAACCTAGTATTGCTATAGTTAAAGATCTCTTGGATGATGATTTAGATGGGCATGTTATTTATTTCTGTGGTGAGACTGCTAATATTGCTAGGCCAGATACTAAGACACGTAGACCTGTCATAGGCATGCCTGTTATTTCGGTTAAAATAGGAGAACATTGTTATCATGGCTTATGTGATATGGGTGCTAGTGCTAGCGCTATACCTTATGATTTATATAAAGAAATTATGCACTACATTGCACCCGTTGAATTAGAAGATATTGATGTTACTATTAAGCTTGCTAATAGGGATACCATTAAACCTGTTGGGATTGTTAGAGATGTTGAAGTTTTGTGTGGGAAGGTTAAATACCCTGCTGATTTTCTTATTCTTGGTTCTCCACAAGATGCATTTTGTCCCATTATATTTGGTAGACCCTTCTTGAACACTGTTAAAGCTACATTTGATTGCAAAAAGGATGTTGTTACGATTGGCTTAGATGATATGACTCATGAGTTTAATTTTGCTAAATTTCGTAGGCAACCCCGTGATAAGGAATTATCTAGTAAAGATGAAATAATTGGTCTTGCTTCTATTGTCGTGCCTCCTTCTGATCCATTAGAACAATATCTGCTAGACCATGAAAATGATATGTTTATGAAAGAAAGAAGGGAAATGGATGAATTATTCCTTAAACAGGAACCTATTTTGAAACATAACTTTCCCGTTGAAATTCCTGGGGATCCCCCACCACCCAAGGGTGATCCCATGTTTGAACTCAAACCTCTACCTGATAATCTTAAGTATGCTTATCTCGATGAAAAGAAAATATATCCTGTTATTATTAGTGCAACCTTTCAGAGCAAGAAGAAGAAAGATTACTGAAAACTCTGAAAAAGCATCGAGCTGCTATTGGATATACTCTGGATGATCTTAAGGGCGTTAGTCCCACGTTATGCCAACACAAAATTAAATTGGAGGACGATGCTAAACCAGTTAGAGATCCTCAACGACGACTAAATCCTAAAATGAAAGAAGTGGTAAGAAAGGAGATAGTAAAGCTCCTTGAGGCAGGTATAATCTATCCCGTTGCTGATAGTGATTGGGTAAGCCCTGTCCATTGTGTCCCTAAAAAGGGAGGTATTACTGTTGTTCCTAACGATAAAGATGAATTGATCCCGCAAAGAATTATTACAGGTTATGGGATGGTAATTGATTTTCGTAAACTAAATAAAGCTACTAAGAAAGATCATTACCCTTTACCTTTTATCGATCAAATGCTAGAAAGACTGTCCAAACACACACATTTCTGCTTTCTAGATGGTTATTCTGGTTTCTCTCAAATACCTGTCTTAGTGGGAGATCAAGCAAAAACTACTTTTACTTGCCCTTTCGGTACTTTCGCTTATAGACGTATGCCTTTTGTTTTATGTAATGCACCTGCTACCTTTCAAAGATGCATGATGGCTATATTCTCTGATTTTTGTGAAAAGATTTGCGAGGTATTCATGGATGATTTCTCTGTTTATGGATCCTCCTTTGATAATTGTTTGAGCAACCTAGATCAAGTTTTGCAGAGATGCGAAGACACTAGTCTCGTCCTGAATTGGGAAAAGTGTCACTTTATGGTTAATGAAGGCATTGTCTTGGGGCATAAGATTTCTGAGAGAGGTATTTAAGTTCATAAAGCTAAAGTTGACGCTATTGAAAAGATGCCATGTCCCAAGGACATAAAAGTTATAAGAAGTTTCCTTGGTCATGCCGGTTTTTATAGGAGGTTCATTAAGGACTTTTCTAAGATCTCTAGGCCTCTGACTAATTTATTGCAAAAAGATATTCCTTTTGTATTTGATGATGATTGTGTAGAAGCATTTGAAACACTTAAGAAAGCTTTGATCACTGCACCTATTGTTCAGCCGCCTGATTGGAATTTACCTTTTGAAATTATGTGTGATGCTAGTGATTATGTTGTAGGTGCTATTCTAGGGCAAAGAGTCGATAAGAAATTGAATGTTATCCAGTATGCTAGTAAGACTCTTGATACAGCCCAAAGAAATTATGCTACCACTAAAAAAGAATTCTTAGAAGTTGTGTTTGCATGTGATAAGTTTACACCTTATATTGTTGATTCCAAAGTTACTATTCACACTGATCATGCTGCTATTAAATATCTTATGGAAAAGAAAGATGCTAAGCCTAGACTCATTAGATGGGTTCTCTTGCTCCAAGAATTTGATTTGCATATTATTGATAGAAAGGGAGCTGAGGACCCCGTTGCAGATAACTTGTCTAGGTTAGAGAATGTTCTTGATGACCCACTGCCTATTAATGATAGCTTTCCTGATGAACAATTAGCGGTCGTTAATGCTTCTCGTACTGCTCCTTGGTATGCTGATTATGCTAATTACATTGTTGCTAAATTTATACCGCCTAGTTTCACATACCAGCAAAAGAAAAAGTTCTTTTATGATTTAAGACATTACTTCTGGGATGACCCACACCTTTATAAAGAAGGAGTAGATGGTGTTATTAGACGTTGTCTGCCTGAGCATGAACAGGAACAGATCCTACATAAGTGTCACTCTGAATCCTATGGAGGACACCACGCTGGAGATAGAACTGCACACAAGGTACTACAATCTGGTTTTTATTGGCCTACTCTCTTCAAAGATGCTCGTAAGTTTGTCTTATCTTGTGATGAATGACAAAGAGTAGGTAACATTAGTAGACATCAAGAAATGCCTATGAATTACTCTCTTGTTATTGAACCGTTTGATGTTTGGGGCTTTGATTATATGGGACCTTTACCTACCTCTAATGGTTATACACATATTTTAGTTGTGTTGATTACATTACTAAGTGGGTAGAAGTTATTCCAACTAGTAGTGCTGATCATAACACTTCTATTAAAATGCTTAAAGAAGTTATTTTTCCGAGGTTTGGAGTCCCTAGATATCTTATGACTGATGGTGGTTCACATTTTATTCATGGTGCTTTCTGTAAGATGCTTGCTAAGTATGATGTCAATCCTAGAATTGCATATCATCTGCAGTCTAGTAGTCAAGTAGAGTTGAGCAATAGAGAGCTCAAATTAATTTTGCAAAAGACTGTGAATAGATCTAGAAAGAATTGGTCCAAAAAACTTGACGATGCACTATGGGCCTATAGAACTGCATACAAAAATCCTATGGGTATGTCTCCGTATAAGATGGTTTATGGAAAAGCATGTCATTTACCTCTTGAACTTGAACATAAAGCATATTGGGCTATTAAAGAGCTCAATTATGACTTCAAACTTGTCGGTGAGAAGAGGTTGTTTGATATTAGCTCACTTGATGAATGGAGAACCCAAGCTTATGAGAATGCCAAGCTATTCAAAGAAAAAGTCAAACGCTGGCATGATAAGAGGATACAAAAGCGTGAGTTTAATGTAGGAGACTATGTATTATTATTCAACTCTCGCTTAAGATTTTTTGCCGGAAAACTTCTCTCAAAATGGGAAGGTCCTTATGTTATCAAGGAGGTCTATCGTTCGGGTGCCATAAAAATCAACAACTTCGAAGGCACAAGTCTAAGGGTGGTAAACGGTCAAAGAATTAAACATTATATTTTAGGTAATCCTATTAATGTTGAAACTAATATTATTGAAACCGTAACCCCGGAGGAATACGTAAGGGACACTTTCCAGAACATTCCAGACTCCAAAAAGGAATAGGTATGTGGTACGGTAAGTAAACCGACTCCAAAACAACTCCAATGGCAATTTTTATCAGTTTTGGATTATTTAAGAATTTTAGGAAGAAAGAAGTAGTCCAAAAGGGACACGAGGCCCCCACGAGAGTGGAGGGCGCCCCCCCCCCCTTACTGGGCACACCCCCTATCTCGTGGGCACCTCGTGTGCCTTTCGGACTCCGTTTTCTTACACGTTACGTATTTTGGTCAGTAAAAATTCATTATATATACTCCCGGAGGTTTTGACCACCGTATCATGCAAATATCCTCTGTTTTCGTTTTGAGCTGTTTCTGTTGCAGATCTAGAGCACCATGACTGCACCCTCCTCCAACAATGAAGACAAGGATGCTTGGCTATTAAAGATAGAGCTGAAAAGAGAAGAACTAGAGGAGATCAACAACGATGAAGGGATCAAGAAGGCCATGGAGGTTCAAGCTTCGGCGGTGAAAGAAGAAGACATCCCTCAACCTGTACCTAACCTTTTCACTCCAACAAAGATTGAAGCTTTTAAGATGATTGAGTTAGCTCGCATGCAGAACAAGTATCTTACACAAGATAATATTCTATTGAAGGATCATATCGCCGGACTCAAGGGCATTATCCGCAAGCTGGAGGGGCTTTTACGCTCGATGTGCGATTATCCACCGTCATCATCACCACCTACATCACCTCTGAGGAAATAATCACAATGGGTATGGGCACTCCCCTTGGCAACTGCCAAGCTTGGGGGAGGTGCCCCGGTATCGTATCACCATCGCACTCTTATCTTTATTGTTTTATTTAGTTCGATCCATTTAGTAGTATCTTGATCTAGTAGATTGAAGTTTTGATATCAAGTAGTTTTGAATTTTGCTTAGTGCTCTCTTTTTGTAGTCAAGTCTGTGAGTTATCTATAATAAAGATTAGTGTTGAGTCAAGGGCTTTGCTTTGTTGCCATGATTTTGAGAAAAATAGAAAGAATAGAAAGAATAAAATAGTTCATATTGATCTTATGGATAGTAATAACTTCACACATAGAAAGTATGAGGCATAAAAGTTGTTGAGAGTTGATAAACGTAGTTTTGGTCATCGTTGCAATTAGTAGGAAGTGATAAGGAAAGAGAGGTTCACATATAAATACACTATCTTGGACATCTTTTATGAATGTGAGCACTCGTTAAGTATGACATTCTAAAAGAGTTGACGATGGACAAGGAAGACAACGTAATGGTTTATGTTTTCTCACATCTCAGTTAAAGTATGTTGTCATTGACCTTCCGAACATGTTGAGCTTGCATTTCCCCCTCATGCTAGCCAAAATTCCTTCCACCAAGTAGAGATACTACTTGTGCTTCCAATACCCTTAAACCCAGTTTTGCCATGCGAGTCCACCATATCTACCTATGGATTGAGTAAGATCCTTCAAGTAAGTTGTCATCGGTGCAAGCAATAAAAATTGCTCCTTAAATATGCATGACTTATTAGTGTGGAGAAAATAAGCTTTATACGATCTTGTTATGGAAGCAATAAAAGCGACGGACTGCATAATAAAGGTCCATACACAAGTGACATATAAATGTTGGAAATATGCCCTAGAGGCAATAATAAAAGCATTATTATTATATTTCCTTGTTCATGATAATTGTCTTTTATTCATGCTATAATTGTATTATCCGAAAATCGTAATACACGTGTGAATACATAGACCATAACATGTCCCTAGTGAGCCTCTAGTTGACTAGCTCGTTGGTCAACAGATAGTCATGGTTTCCTGACTATGGACATTAGATGTCATTGACAACGGGATCACATCATTAGGGGAATGATGCGATGGACAAGACCCAATCCTAAGCATAGCACAAGATCGTGTAGTTCGTTTTGCTAGAGCTTTTTCAATGTTAAGTATCTCTTCCTTAGACCATGAGATCGTGTAACTCCCGGATACCGTAGGAGTGCTTTGGGTGTACCAAACGTCACAACGTAACTGGGTGACTATAAAGGTGCACTACAGGTATCTCCGAAAGTGTCTATTGGGTTGACACGGATCGAGACTGGGATTTGTCACTCCGTATGACGGAGAGGTATGTCTGGGCCCACTCGGTAATGCATCATCATAATGAGCTCAAAGTGACCAAGTGTCTGGTCACGGGATCATGCATTACGGTACGAGTAAAGTGACTTGCCGGTAACGAGACTGAACGAGGTATTGGGATACCGGCGATCGAGTCTCGAGCATGTAACGTACCGATTGACAAAGGGAATTGTATACGGGGTTGTTTGAATCCTCGACATCGTGGTTCATCCGATGAGATCATCGAGGAGCATGTGGGAGCCAACATGGGTATCCAGATCCCGCTGTTGGTTATTGCCCGAGAGCCGTCTCGGTCATGTCTACGTGACTCCCGAACCCGTAGGGTCTACACACTTAAGGTTCGGTGATGCTAGGGTTGTATGAATATGAGTATGCAGTATACCGAATGTTGTTCGGAGTCCCGGATGAGATCCCGGACGTCACGAGGAGTTCCGGAATCGTCCGGAGGTAAAGAATTATATATAGGAAGTGGTATTTCGGCCATCGGGAAAGTTTCAGGGTCACCCGGTATTGTACCGGGACCACCGAAAGGGTCCCGGGGCTCCACCGGGTGGGGCCACCCATCCCGGAGGGCCCCAAGGGCCGAAGTGGGGAGGGGAACCAGCCCATAGTGGGCTGGTGCGCCCCCCTTGGCCCACCCCCTGCGCCTAGGGTTGAAACCCTAGGGTGGGGGGGTGCCCCACTTGCCTTGGGGGGCACTCCACCCCCCTTGGCTGCCGCCCCCTTGGGAGATTGGATCTCCCAGGGCCGGCACCCGCCCCCCCTGGGGGCCTATATAAAGGAAGGGGCGGAAGGGGGCAGCGGCACCCTAAAGTCCTGGCGCCCCCTCCCCCTGCTACACCTCTTCCTCCTCCGTCACGCGCTTGGCGAAGCCCTGCCGGAGTGTTGCTGTTCCACCACCACCACGCCATCGTGCTGCTGCTGGAGCCATCATCATCAACCTCTCCTTCCCCCTTGTTGGATCAAGAAGGAGGAGACGTCATCCGCTCCGTACGTGTGTTGAACGCGGAGGTGCCGTCCGTTCGGCGCTAGGATCTCCAGTGATAGGATCACGACGAGAACGACTACTTCAACCCGGTTCTTTTGAACACTTCCGCTCGTGATCTACAAAGTGGTATGTAGATGCATCTCCCTTGACTCGTTGCTTAGATGAACTCATAGATGGATCTTGGTGAAACCGTAGGAAAAATTTTAATTTTCTGCAACATTCCCCAACAGTGGCATCATGAGCTAGGTCTATGCATAGTTCTCTATTGCACGAGTAGAACACAATTTTGTTGTGGGCGTAGATCTTGTCAACTTGCTTGCCGCTACTAGTCTTATCTTGCTTCAGCGGTATTGTGGGATGAAGCGGCCCGGACCAACCTTACACGTACGCTTACGTGAGACCGGTTCCACCGACTAACATGCACTAGTTGCATAAGGTGGCTGGCGGGTGTCTGTCTCTCCCACTTTAGTTGGAGCGGATTCGATGAAAAGGGTCCTTATGAAGGGTAAATAGAAGTTGATAAAATCACGTTGTGGTTATTCGTAGGTAAGAAAACATTTTTGCAAGAACCCAATTGCATCCACGTAAAAGATGCAACAACAATTAGAGGACGTCTAACTTGTTTTTGCAGCAATTGTCATGTGATGTGATATGGCCAGAAGTTGTGATGAATGATGAATGACATATTGTGATGTATGAGATCATGTTCTTGTAATAGGAATCACGACTTGCATGTCAATGAGTATGACAACCGGCAGGAGCCATAGGAGTTGTCTTTATTTTTTGTATGACCTGCGAGTCATTGAAGAACGCCATGTAAATTAGTTTACTTTATTGCTAAACGCGTTAGCCATAAGAAGTAGAAGTAGTCGTTGGCGTGACAACTTCATGAAGATACGATGATGGAGATCATGATGATGGAGATCATGGTGTCATGCCGGTGACGAAGATGATCATGGAGCCCCGAAGATGGAGATCGAAGGAGCTATATGATATTGGCCATATCATCTCACTATTATATAATTGCATGTGATGTTTATTATGTTTATGCATCTTGTTTACTTAGAACGACGGTAGTAAATAAGATGATCCCTTACAAAAAATTTCAAGAAGTGTTCTCCCCTAACTGTGCACCGTTGCTAAAGTTGGTCGTTTCGAAGCACCACGTGATGATCGGGTGTGATAGATCCTTACGTTCACATACAACGGGTGTCAGACAGTTTTACACATGCAAAAACACTTAGGGTTAACTTGACGAGCCTAGCATGTACAGACATGGCCTCGGAACACGGAGACCGAAAGGTCGAACACGAGTCGTATGGAAGATACGATCAACATGAGAATGTTCACCGACGATGACTAGTCCGTCTCACGTGATGATCGGACACGGCCTAGTCGACTCAGATCGTGTAAAACTTAGATGACTAGAGGGATGTCTAATCTGAGTGGGAGTTCATTATATTAATTTGATTAGATGAACTTAATTATCATGAACTTAGTCTAAAACCTTTGCAAAATATGTCTTGTAGATCAAATGGCCAACGCTCATGTCAACATGAACTTCAACGCGTTCCTAGAGAAAAACAAGCTGAAAGATGATGGTATTATTAGATGTTGTCTGCCTGAGCATGAACAGGAACAGATCCTACATAAGTGTCACTCTGAATCCTATGGAGGACACCACGCTGGAGATAGAACTGCACACAAGGTACTACAATCTGGTTTTTATTGGCCTACTCTCTTCAAAGATGCTCGTAAGTTTGTCTTATCTTGTGATGAATGACAAAGAGTAGGTAACATTAGTAGACATCAAGAAATGCCTATGAATTACTCTCTTGTTATTGAACCGTTTGATGTTTGGGGCTTTGATTATATGGGACCTTTACCTACCTCTAATGGTTATACACATATTTTAGTTGTGTTGATTACATTACTAAGTGGGTAGAAGTTATTCCAACTAGTAGTGCTGATCATAACACTTCTATTAAAATGCTTAAAGAAGTTATATTTCCGAGGTTTGGAGTCCCTAGATATCTTATGACTGATGGTGGTTCACATTTTATTCATGGTGCTTTCTGTAAGATGCTTGCTAAGTATGATGTCAATCATAGAATTGCATATCATCCGCAGTCTAGTAGTCAAGTAGAGTTGAGCAATAGAGAGCTCAAATTAATTTTGCAAAAGACTGTGAATAGATCTAGGAAGAATTGGTCCAAAAAACTTGACGATGCACTATGGGCCTATAGAACTGCATACAAAAATCCTATGGGTATGTCTCCGTATAAGATGGTTTATGGAAAAGCATGTCATTTACCTCTTGAACTTGAACATAAAGCATATTGGGCTATTAAAGAGCTCAATTATGACTTCAAACTTGTCGGTGAGAAGAGGTTGTTTGATATTAGCTCACTTGATGAATGGAGAACCCAAGCTTATGAGAATGCCAAGCTATTCAAAGAAAAAGTCAAACGCTGGCATGATAAGAGGATACAAAAGCGTGAGTTTAATGTAGGAGACTATGTATTATTATTCAACTCTCGCTTAAGATTTTTTGCCGGAAAACTTCTCTCAAAATGGGAAGGTCCTTATGTTATCAAGGAGGTCTATCGTTCGGGTGCCATAAAAATCAACAACTTCGAAGGCACAAGTCTGAGGGTGGTAAACGGTTAAAGAATTAAACATTATATTTTAGGTAATCCTATTAATGTTGAAACTAATATTATTGAAACCGTAACCCCGGAGGAATACGTAAGGGACACTTTCCAGAACATTCCAGACTCCAAAAAGGAATAGGTATGTGGTACGGTAAGTAAACCGACTCCAAAACAACTCCAATGGCAATTTTTATCAGTTTTGGATTATTTAAGAATTTTAGGAAGAAAGAAGTAGTCCAAAAGGGACACGAGGCCCCCACGAGAGTGGAGGGCGCCCCCCCCCCCCCTTACTGGGCACACCCCCTATCTCGTGGGCACCTCGTGTGCCTTTCGGACTCCGTTTTCTTACACGTTACGTATTTTGGTCAGTAAAAATTCATTATATATACTCCCGGAGGTTTTGACCACCGTATCATGCAAATATCCTCTGTTTTCGTTTTGAGCTGTTTCTGTTGCAGATCTAGAGCACCATGACTGCACCCTCCTCCAACAATGAAGACAAGGATGCTTGGCTATTAAAGATAGAGCTGAAAAGAGAAGAACTAGAGGAGATCAACAACGATGAAGGGATCAAGAAGGCCATGGAGGTTCAAGCTTCGGCGGTGAAAGAATAAGACATCCCTCAACCTGTACCTAACATTTTCACTCCAATAAAGATTGAAGCTTTTAAGATGATTGAGTTAGCTCGCATGCAGAACAAGTATCTTACACACGATAATATTCTATTGAAGGATCATATCGCCGGACTCAAGGGCATTATCCGCAAGCTGGAGGGGCTTTTATGCTCGATGTGCGATTATCCACCGTCATCATCACCACCTACATCACCTCTGAGGAAATAATCACAATGGGTATGGGCACTCCCCTTGGCAACTGCCAAGCTTGGGGGAGGTGCCCCGGTATCGTATCACCATCGCACTCTTATCTTTATTGTTTTATTTAGTTCGATCCATTTAGTAGTATCTTGATCTAGTAGATTGAAGTTTTGATATCAAGTAGTTTTGAATTTTGCTTAGTGCTCTCTTTTTGTAGTCAAGTCTGTGAGTTATCTATAATAAAGATTAGTGTTGAGTCAAGGGCTTTGCTTTGTTGCCATGATTTTGAGAAAAATAGAAAGAATAGAAAGAATAAAATAGTTCATATTGATCTTATGGATAGTAATAACTTCACACATAGAAAGTATGAGGCATAAAAGTTGTTGAGAGTTGATAAACGTAGTTTTGGTCATCGTTGCAATTAGTAGGAAGTGATAAGGAAAGAGAGGTTCACATATAAATACACTATCTTGGACATCTTTTATGAATGTGAGCACTCGTTAAGTATGACATTCTAAAAGAGTTGACGATGGACAAGGAAGACAACGTAATGGTTTATGTTTTCTCACATCTCAGTTAAAGTATGTTGTCATTGACCTTCCGAACATGTTGAGCTTGCATTTCCCCCTCATGCTAGCCAAAATTCCTTCCACCAAGTAGAGATACTACTTGTGCTTCCAATACCCTTAAACCCAGTTTTGCCATGCGAGTCCACCATATCTACCTATGGATTGAGTAAGATCCTTCAAGTAAGTTGTCATCGGTGCAAGCAATAAAAATTGCTCCTTAAATATGCATGACTTATTAGTGTGGAGAAAATAAGCTTTATACGATCTTGTTATGGAAGCAATAAAAGCGACGGACTACATAATAAAGGTCCATACACAAGTGACATATAAGTGTTGGAAATATGCCCTAGAGGCAATAATAAAAGCATTATTATTATATTTCCTTGTTCATGATAATTGTCTTTTATTCATGCTATAATTGTATTATCTGGAAATCGTAATACACGTGTGAATACATAGACCATAACATGTCCCTAGTGAGCCTCTAGTTGACTAGCTCGTTGGTCAACAGATAGTCATGGTTTCCTGACTATGGACATTAGATGTCATTGACAACGGGATCACATCATTAGGGGAATGATGCGATGGACAAGACCCAATCCTAAGCATAGCACAAGATCGTGTAGTTCGTTTTGCTAGAGCTTTTTCAATGTTAAGTATCTCTTCCTTAGACCATGAGATCGTGTAACTCCCGGATACCGTAGGAGTGCTTTGGGTGTACCAAACGTCACAACGTAACTGGGTGACTATAAAGGTGCACTACAGGTATCTCCGAAAGTGTCTATTGGGTTGACACGGATCGAGACTGGGATTTGTCACTCCATATGACGGAGAGGTATCTCTGGGCCCACTCGGTAATGCATCATCATAATGAGCTCAAAGTGACCAAGTGTCTGGTCACGGGATCATGCATTACGGTACGAGTAAAGTGACTTGCCGGTAACGAGACTGAACGAGGTATTGGGATACCGGCGATCGAGTCTCGGGCATGTAACGTACCGATTGACAAAGGGAATTGTATACGGGGTTGTTTGAATCCTCAACATCGTGGTTCATCCGATGAGATCATCGAGGAGCATGTGGGAGCCAACATGGGTATCCAGATCCCGCTGTTGGTTATTGCCCGAGAGCCGTCTCGGTCATGTCTACGTGACTCCCGAACCCGTAGGGTCTACACACTTAAGGTTCGGTGATGCTAGGGTTGTATGAATATGAGTATGCAGTATACCGAATGTTGTTCGGAGTCCCGGATGAGATCCCGGACGTCACGAGGAGTTCCAGAATCGTCCGGAGGTAAAGAATTATATATAGGAAGTGGTATTTCGGCCATCGAGAAAGTTTCGGGGTCACCCGGTATTGTACCGGGACCACCGAAAGGGTCCCGGGGCTCCACCGGGTGGGGCCACCCATCCCGGAGGGCCCCAAGGGCCGAAGTGGGGAGGGGAACCAGCCCATAGTGGGCTGGTGCGCCCCCCTTGGCCCACCCCCTGCGCCTAGGGTTGAAACCCTAGGGTGGGGGGTGCCCCACTTGCCTTGGGGGGCACTCCACCCCCCTTGGCTGCCGCCCCCTTGGGAGATTGGATCTCCCAGGGCGGCACCCCCCCCTGGGGGCCTATATAAAGGAAGGGGCGGAAGGGGGCAGCGGCACCCTAAAGTCCTGGCGCCCCCTCCCCCTGCTACACCTCTTCCTCCTCCGTCACGCGCTTGGCGAAGCCCTGCCGGAGTGCTGCTGTTCCACCACCACCACGCCATCGTGCTGCTGCTGGAGCCATCATCATCAACCTCTCCTTCCCCCTTGTTGGATCAAGAAGGAGGAGACGTCATCCGCTCCGTACGTGTGTTGAACGCGGAGCTGCCGTCCGTTCGGCGCTAGGATCTCCAGTGATAGGATCACGACGAGAACGACTACTTCAACCCGGTTCTTTTGAACGCTTCCGCTCGTGATCTACAAAGTGGTATGTAGATGCATCTCCCTTGACTCGTTGCTTATATGAACTCATAGATGGATCTTGGTGAAACCGTAGGAAAAATTTTAATTTTCTGCAACATTCCCCAACAGTGGCATCATGAGCTAGGTCTATGCATAGTTCTCTATTGCACGAGTAGAACACAATTTTGTTGTGGGCGTAGATCTTGTCAACTTGCTTGCCGCTACTAGTATTATCTTGCTTCAGCGGTATTGTGGGATGAAGCGGCCCGGACCAACCTTACACGTACGCTTACGTGAGACCGGTTCCACCGACTAACATGCACTAGTTGCATAAGGTGGCTGGCGGGTGTCTGTCTCTCCCACTTTAGTTGGAGCGGATTCGATGAAAAGGGTCCTTATGAAGGGTAAATAGAAGTTGATAAAATCACGTTGTGGTTATTCGTAGGTAAGAAAACGTTCTTGCAAGAACCCAATTGCATCCACGTAAAAGATGCAACAACAATTAGAGGACGTCTAACTTGTTTTTGCAGCAATTGTCATGTGATGTGATATGGCCAGAAGTTGTGATGAATGATGAATGACATATTGTGATGTATGAGATCATGTTCTTGTAATAGGAATCACGACTTGCATGTCAATGAGTATGACAACCGGCAGGAGCCATAGGAGTTGTCTTTATTTTTTGTATGACCTGCGAGTCATTGAAGAACGCCATGTAAATTACTTTACTTTATTGCTAAACGCGTTAGCCATAAGAAGTAGAAGTAGTTGTTGGCGTGACAACTTCATGAAGATACGATGATGGAGATCATGATGATGGAGATCATGGTGTCATGCCGGTGACGAAGATGATCATGGAGCCCCGAAGATGGAGATCGAAGGAGCTATATGATATTGGCCATATCATCTCACTATTATATAATTGCATGTGATGTTTATTATGTTTATGCATCTTGTTTACTTAGAACGACGGTAGTAAATAAGATGATCCCTTACAAAAAATTTCAAGAAGTGTTCTCCCCTAACTATGCACCGTTGCTAAAGTTCGTCGTTTCGAAGCACCACGTGATGATCGGGTGTGATAGATCCTTACATTCACATACAACGGGTGTCAGACAGTTTTACACATGCAAAAACACTTAGGGTTAACTTGACGAGCCTAGCATGTACAGACATGGCCTCGGAACACGGAGACCGAAAGGTCGAACATGAGTCGTATGGAAGATACGATCAACATGAGAATGTTCACCGACGATGACTAGTCCGTCTCACGTGATGATCGGACACGGCCTAGTCGACTCGGATCGTGTAAAACTTAGATGACTAGAGGGATGTCTAATCTGAGTGGGATTTCATTATATTAATTTGATTAGATGAACTTAATTATCATGAACTTAGTCTAAAACCTTTGCAAAATATGTCTTGTAGATCAAATGGCCAACGCTCATGTCAACATGAACTGCAACGCGTTCCTAGAGAAAACGAAGCTGAAAGATGATGGTAGCAACTATACGGACTGGGTCCGGAACCTGAGGATCATCCTCATAGATGCCAGGAAACAATATGTCCTAGAAGGACCGCTAGGTGACGCTCCCGTCCCAGAGAACCAAGACATTATGAATGCTTGGCTGTCTCGTGCTGATGATTACTCCCTCATTCAGTGCGGCATGCTTTACAGCTTAGAACTGGGGCTCCAAAAGCGTTTTGAGCAACACGGAGCATATGAGGTGTTCGAGGAGCTGAAACTAGTTTTCCAAGCTCATGCCCGGGTCGAGAGATATGAAGTCTCCGACAAGTTCTATAGTTGTAAGATGGTGGAAAATAGTTCTGTGAGTGAGCACATACTCAAAATGTCTGGGTTGCACAACCGCCTGTCCCAGCTGGACATTAACCTCCTGGATGAGGCGGTCATTGACAGAATCCTTCAGTCGCTCCCACCAAGCTACAAGAGCTTTGTGATGAACTACAATATGCAGGGGATGGTGAAGACCATTCCTGAAGTATTTTCAATGCTGAAGTCAGCAGAGGTTGAAATCAAGAAAGAACATCAAGTGTTGATGGTCAATAAGACCACTAAGTTCAAGAAGGGCAAGGGTAAGAAGAACTTCAAGAAGGACGGCAAAGATGTTGCCGCACCCGGTAAGCCAGTTGCCGGGAAGAAGTCAAAGAATGGACCCAAGCCTGAGACTGAGTGCTTTTATTGCAAGGGGAAGGGTCACTGGAAGCGGAACTGCCCCAAATACTTAGCGGATAAGAAGGCAGGCAACAGCAAAGGTATATTTGATATACATGTAATTGATGTGTACCTTACCAGTACTCGTAGTAACTCCTGGGTATTTGATACCGGTGCCGTTGCTCATATTTGTAACTCACAGCAGGAGCTGCAGAATAAGCGGAGACTGGCGAAGGACGAGGTGACGATGCGCGTCGGGAATGGTTCCAGAGTCGATGTGATCGCCGTCGGCACGCTACCTCTACATTTACCTACGGGATTAGTTTTGAACCTTAATAATTGTTATTTGGTGCCAAGTTTGAGCATGAACATTGTATCTGGATCTCGTTTGATACGAGATGGCTACTCATTTAAATCCGAGAATAATGGTTGTTCTATTTATATGAGAGATATGTTTTATTGTCATGCCCCGATGGTCAGTGGTTTATTCTTAATGAATCTCGAATGTAGTGTTACACATATTCATAGCGTGAGTACCAAAAGATGTAAAGTTGATAACGATAGTCCCACATACTTGTGGCACTGCCGCCTTGGTCACATTGGTGTCAAGCGCATGAAGAAGCTCCATGCTGATGGACTTTTAGAGTCTCTCGATTATGAATCATTTGACACATGCGAACCATGCCTCATTTGCAAAATGACCAAGACTCCATTCTCCGGAACAATGGAGCGAGCAACCAACTTGTTGGAAATCATACATACCGATGGGTGCGGTCCAATGAGTGTTGAGGCTCACGGAGGATATCGTTATGTTCTCACTCTCACAGATGACTTGAGTAGATATGGGTATGTCTACTTGATGAAACACAAGTCTGAGACCTTTGAAAAGTTCAAGGAATTTCAGAATGAGGTAGAGAATCAACGTGACGGAAAGATAAAATTCTTATGATCGAATCGTGGAGGAGAATATTTAAGTCACGAATTTGGTACACACTTAAGAAAATGTGGAATCGTTTCACAACTCACGCCGCCTGGAACACCTCAGCGAAACGGTGTGTCCGAATGTCGTAATCGCACTCTATTGGATATGGTGCGATCCATGATGTCTCTTACCGATTTACCACTATCATTTTGGGGATACGCTCTAGAGACAGCTACATTCACTTTAAATAGGGCACCGTCTAAATCCGTTGAGACGACACCGTATGAATTATGGTTTGGGAAGAAACCTAAGCTGTCGTTTCTAAAAGTTTGGGGATGCGATGCTTATGTCAAGAAACTTCAACCTGAAAAGCTCGAACCCAAGTCGGAAAAATGCGTCTTCATAGGATACCCTAAAGGAACCATTGGGTATACCTTCTACTTAAGATCCGAGGGCAAGATCTTTGTTGCCAAGAACAGATCCTTTCTGGAAAAAGAGTTTCTCTCGAAAGAAGTAAGTGGGAGGAAAGTAGAACTCGATGAAGTAATACCTCTTGAACGGGAAAGTAGTGCAGCTCAGGAAAATGTTCCTGTGATGCCTACACCAACTGAAGAGGAAAATAATGATGATGATCAAGGTACTTCGGATCAAGTTGCTACTGAACTTCGTAGGTCCACAAGGACACGTTCCGCACCAGAGTGGTACGGCAACCCTGTCCTGGAAATCATGTTGTTAGACAACGGTGAACCTTCGAACTATGAAGAAGCGATGGCGGGCCCAGATTCCAACAAATGGCTAGAAGCCATGAAATCCGAGATAGAATCCATGTATGAAAACAAAGTATGGACTTTGACTGACTTGCCCAATGATCGGCGAGCGATAGAAAACAAATGGATCTTTAAGAAGAAGACGGACGCGGATGGTAATGTCACCATCCATAAAGCTCGACTTGTCGCTAAGGGTTATCGGCAAGTTCAAGGGATTGACTACGATGAGACTTTCTCTCCCGTAGCGAAGCTTAAGTCCGTCCGAATCATGTTAGCAATTGTCACATACTATGATTATGAGATATGGCAGATGGACGTCAAAACGGCATTCCTTAACGGGCATCTTAAGGAAGAACTGTATATGATGCAGCCGGAGGGTTTTGTCGATCCTAAGAATGCTAACAAAGTATGCAAGCTCCAGCGATCCATTTATGGGCTGGTGCAAGCATCTCGGAGTTGGAACATTCGCTTTGATGAAATGATCAAAGCGTTTGGGTTTATGCAGACTTATGGAGAAGCCTGTGTTTACAAGAAAGTGAGTGGGAGCTCTGTAGCATTTCTCATATTATATGTAGATGACATACTTTTGATGGGAAATGATATAGAATTCTTGGACAGCATTAAGGCCTACTTGAATAAGTGTTTTTCAATGAAGGACCTTGGAGAAGCTGCTTATATATTGGGCATCAAGATCTATAGAGATAGATCGAGACGCCTCATAGGTCTTTCACAAAGCACATACCTTGATAAGATTTTGAAGAAGTTCAAAATGGATTAGTCCAAGAAGGGGTTCTTGCCTGTATTGCAAGGTGTGAGATTGAGCTCGGCTCAATGCCCGACCACGGCAAAAGATAAAGAAGAGATGAGCATCATCCCCTATGCCTCAGCCATAGGATCTATTATGTATGCCATGCTGTGTACCAGACCTGATGTAAACCTTGTCGTAAGTTTGGTAGGAAGGTACCAAAGTAATCCCGGCAAGGAACACTGGACAGCGGTCAAGAATATCCTAAAGTACCTGAAAAGGACGAAGGACATGTTTCTCGTTTATGGAGGTGACGAAGAGCTCGTCGTAAAGGGTTACGTCGACGCTAGCTTCGACACAGATCTGGATGACTCTAAGTCACAAACCGGATACGTGTATATGTTGAATGGTGGAGTAGTAAGCTGGTGCAGCTTCAAGCAGAGCGTCGTGGCGGGATCTACATGTGAAGCGGAGTACATGGCAGCCTCGGAGGCAGCGCATGAAGCAATTTGGGTGAAGGAGTTCATCACCGACCTAGGAGTCATACCCAATGCGTCGGGGCCGATCAAACTCTTCTGTGACAACACTGGAGCTATTGCCCTTGCCAAGGAGCCCAGGTTTCACAAGAAGACCAGGCACATCAAGCGTCGTTTCAACTCCATCCGTGAAAATGTTCAAGATGGAGACATAGATATTTGCAAAGTACATACGGATCTGAATGTCGCAGATCCGTTGACTAAACCTCTCTCGCGAGCAAAACATGATCAACACCAGAACTCTATGGGTGTTCGATTCATCACAATGTAACTAGATTATTGACTCTTGTGCAAGTGGGAGACTGTTGGAAATATGCCCTAGAGGCAATAATAAAAGCATTATTATTATATTTCCTTGTTCATGATAATTGTCTTTTATTCATGCTATAATTGTATTATCCGGAAATCGTAATACACGTGTGAATACATAGACCATAACATGTCCCTAGTGAGCCTCTAGTTGACTAGCTCGTTGGTCAACAGATAGTCATGGTTTCCTGACTATGGACATTAGATGTCATTGACAACGGGATCACATCATTAGGAGAATGATGTGATGGACAAGACCCAATCCTAAGCATAGCACAAGATCGTGTAGTTCGTTTTGCTAGAGCTTTTTCAATGTTAAGTATCTCTTCCTTAGACCATGAGATCGTGTAACTCCCGAATACCGTAGGAGTGCTTTGGGTGTACCAAACGTCACAACGTAACTGGGTGACTATAAAGGTGCACTACAGGTATCTCCGAAAGTGTCTGTTGGGTTGACACGGATCGAGACTGGGACTTGTCACTCTGTATGACGGAGAGGTATCTCTGGGTCCACTCGGTAATGCATCATCATAATGAGCTCAAAGTGACCAAGTGTCTGGTCACGGGATCATGCATTACGGTACGAGTAAAGTGACTTGCCGGTAACGAGACTGAACGAGATATTGGGATACCGGCGATCGAGTCTCGGGCATGTAACGTACCGATTGACAAAGGGAATTGTATACGGGGTTGTTCGAATCCTCGACATCGTGGTTCATCCGATGAGATCATCGAGGAGCATGTGGGAGCCAACATGGGTATCCAGATCCCGTTGTTGGTTATTGCCCGAGAGCCGTCTCAGTCATGTCTACGTGACTCCCGAACCCGTAGGGTCTACACACTTAAGGTTCGGTGACGCTAGGGTTGTATGAATATGAGTATGCAGTATACCGAATGTTGTTCAGAGTCCCGGATGAGATCCCGGACATCACGAGGAGTTCCGGAATCGTCTGGAGGTAAAGAATTATATATAGGAAGTGGTATTTCGGCCATCGGGAAAGTTTCGGGGTCACCCGGTATTGTACCGGGACCACCGAAAGGGTCCCGGGGGTCCACCGGGTGGGGCTACCCATCCCGGAGGGCCCCAAGGGCCGAAGTGGGGAGGGGAACCAACCCATAGTGGGCTGGTGCGCCCCCCTTGGCCCACCCCCTGCGCCTAGGGTTGAAACCCTAGGGTGGGGGGCGCCCCACTTGCCTTGGGGGGCACTCCACCCCCCTTGGCCGCCGCCCCCTTGGGAGATTGGATCTCCCAGGGCCGGCGCCCCCCCTGGGAGCCTATATAAAGGGAGGGGGGAAGGGGGCAGCGGCACCCTGAAGTCCTGGCGCCCCCTCCCCCTGCTACACCTCTTCCTCCTCCGTCACGCGCTTGGCGAAGCCCTGCCGGAGTGCTGCTGTTCCACCACCACCACGCCGTCATGCTGCTGCTGGAGCCATCATCATCAACCTCTCCTTCCCCCTTGCTGGATCAAGAAGGAGGAGACGTCATCCGCTCCGTACGTGTGTTGAACGCGGAGGTGCCGTCCGTTCTGCGCTAGGATATCCGGTGATAGGATCACGACGAGAACGACTACTTCAACCTGGTTCTTTTGAACGCTTCCGCTCGTGATCTACAAAGTGGTATGTATATGCATCTCCCTTGACTCGTTGCTTAGATGAACTCATAGATGGATCTTGGTGAAACCGTAGGAAAAATTTTAATTTTCTGCAACATTCCCCAACAATAAAGTGACGTTGTCTCGTACTAAGATTTTGTGTATCCAATCCTAAAAGCGCATGACAACCTCTGCTTCCCTCTGCGAAGGGCCTATCTTTTACTTCATGTTCTTACTTTATGCTTTTATTTTGTGCTTGAGTCAAGGTGATCTTCACCTTTCCCTTTTTCATTTTATCCTTTGGCAAGCTCCTCGTGTTTGAAAGATCATGATATACATATCCAATTGGATGTTTGTTAGCATGGGCTATTATTGTTGACATCACCTAAAGGTGAATACATTGGGAGGCAACACAATAAGCCCCTATCTTTCTTAGTGTCCGTCTGAAACTCCATAACCACAAGTATTGCATGAGCGTTAGCAATTGTAGAAGACTATATGATAGTTGAGTATGTGGACTTGTTGAAAATCTCTATTGTTGACTCTTTCTGATGTTATGATAAATTGCGATTGCTTCAATGACTGAGATTATAGTTTGTTAGTTCTTAATGAAGTTTGTGAAGCATACTTGATATTGTGAATTGATTGTAACTTGAGCATAAGAAATTATATAATGGAATCTATACATGTTGTTGTTTTAAGAATGATCATGATGCCCTCATGTCTGTATTTTATTTTTATCGACACCTCTATCTAAAAACATGTGGACATATTTTTTGATTTCGGCTTCCGCTTGAGGACAAGCGAGGTCTAAGCTTGGGGGAGTTGATACGTCCATTTTGCATCATGCTTTTATATCAATATTTATTGCATTATGGGATGTTATTACACATTATATCTCAATACTTATGGCTATTCTCTCTTATTTTACAAGGTTTGCCATGAAGAGGGGGAATGCCGGCAGCTGGAATTCTGGCTGGAAAAGGAGCAAACGTTGGAAACCTATTCTGCACAACCCCAAAAGTCCTGAAACTCCACAAAACAACTTTTTGGAATTATTAAGAATTTCTGAGCGAAAGAAATACACCAGGGGGCCCACACCCTGTCCAGGAGACAGGAGGGCGCCCCCCCCCCTAAGAGCGTGCCCCCTATCTCCTGGGCCCCCTGGTGGGCCTCCGGTGTCCATCTTCTGCTATATCATCGCTTTTACCCTGGAAAAAATCATGGGAAAGCTTACGGGACGAAACTCCGCCGCCACGAGACGGAACCAATCTAGGGCTCTAGCAGAGTTGTTCTGCCGGGGACACTTCCCTTCGGGAGGGGGAAATCATCACCAACATCATCACCAACGATCCTCTCATCGGGAGGGGGTCAATCTCCAACAACATCTTCACCATCACCATCTCCTCTCAAACCTTAGTTCATCTCTTGTATCCAATCTTGTATCCAAAACCACAAATTGGTACCTGTGGGTTGCTAGTAGTGTTGATTACTCCTTGTAGTTGATACTTATTGGTTTACTTGGTGGAAGATCATATGTTCAGATCCTTAATGCATATTATTACACCTATGATTATGAACATGAATATGCTTTGTGAGTAGTTACGTTTGTTCCTGAGGACATGGGTGAAGTCTTGCTACTAGTAGTCATGTGAATTCGGTATTCGTTCAATATTTTGATGAGATGTATGTTATCTTCTCCTCTAGTGGTGTCAAGTGAACGTCGACTACATGACACTTCACCATTATTGGGCCTAGAGGAGGGCATAGGGAAGTAATAAGTAGATGATGGGTTGATAGAGTGACAGAAGCTTAAACCCTAGTTTATGTGTTGCTTCGTTAGGGGCTGATTTGGATCCACATGGTTCATGCTATGGTTAGGTTTACCTTAATACCTTTGTTGTAGTTGCGGATGCTTTCAATAGGGGTTAATCATAAGTGGGATACTTGTCCAAGTAAGGGAAGTACCCAAGCACCGGTCCACCCATATATCAAATTATCAAGGTACCGAACGCGAATCATATGAGCGTGATGTAAACTAGCTTGACGATAATTCTCATGTGTCCTCGGAGCTCCTTTATCATTATTAGAAATTGTCCAGGCTTATCCTTTGCTACATAAAGGATTAGGCCACCTTGATGCACTTTATTTACTTTGTTTTCTTGTTACTTGTTACTATTTATCTTATCACAAAACTATCTATCACCTACAATTTCAGTGCTTGCAGAAAACCTTACTGAAAACCGCTTATCATTTCCTTCTGCTCCTCGTTGGGTTCGACACTCTTACTTATCGAAAGGACTATGATAGATCGCCTACACTTGTGGGTCATCACGTAGTTTCTGGGATGCCATGAAGACCGCGTACGCTATCTTTTGATAGTGTGGGTATCGAGATTTGCATGGAGTGAGGACAGTGGACACGTAATATACCGGCTTTTGGAGCGGGGACTTGTGTCCGTCTGCCTCTTGTTCGACGACGAGCACTGCGCTCACAACTTGGTTTGCTGCGGCTATGTATAATAGCATGGGTTTGCCAATGTTTGGCACAGTCAGGACTGGGTTTGTGGCCAATAGTGCCTTTAATTCTTCCAGTCCGGCCGTGGACGCATCCGTCCACTCAAAGTGTTCGATGCGTCGAAGAAGGCGACAGAGAGGTAGTGCCTTTTCTCCTAAACGGGAGATAAAGCGCCTTAAGGCATCCACGCATCCAGTTAGTTTCTGGATCTGCTTGAGGTCTATTGGGATAGCCAACTGTGACAGAGCTCGGATTTTTGCCAGATTTGGTTCAATTCCTCTATTGGAAACAATGAAGCTGAGCAATTTTCCGGAGGGTACTCCGAAGACACACTTCTCCGAGTTGATCTTGATGTCGTATGTTCGGAGATTATCGAACGTAAGCCTCAAGTCATCTATTAAAGTTTCGACATGTCTTGTTTTGATGACCACGTCGTCTACGTAGGCCTCTACTGTCTTGCCGATTTGTTTTTTCAGGCATGTCTGAATCATGCGTTGATAGGTTGCGCCGGCGTTTTTGAGCCCAAAGGGCATGGTGTTGAAACAGAAGAGCTCGTACGGAGTGATAAAGGCCGTTGCGGCCTGGTCGGACTCCGCCATCTTTATTTGATGGTATCCGGAGTATGCGTCGAGGAAACACAATGAGTCATGTCCTGCGGTGGCATCGATAATTTGATCAATGCGGGGGAGGGGGAAGGGATCTGTAGGGCAAGCTTTATTGACGTCCTTGAAATCGACACACAAGCGCAAGGATTTGTCCTTTTTTGGTACCATTACCAAGTTTGCTAGCCAATCCGGATGTTTGATGTCTCTTATGAATCCGGCCTCAAGTAGTTTGGCTAGCTCTTCTCCCATGGCTTGCCGCTTAGGCTCTAAGAAGCGCCTAAGAGTCTGCTTGACTGGCTTGTATCCTTTCAGTATGTTGAGGCTGTGTTCGGCCAGCCTGCGCGGGATGCCTGGCATGTCCGAAGGGTGCCAGGCGAAGATATCCCAGTTTTCACGCAGGGAATCTTGCAGTGCAGCGTCTATCGCGGGGTTCAACTATGTCCCAATTGAAGCTGTCTTTGTAGGGTCCGTTGGGTGGAGCTGGAATTTGACTATCTCGTCCGCTGGTTTGAAGGAGGTGGATTTAGGTCGCTTGTCGAGTATTACGTCGTCTCTATCCACTGTTGCTCGCAGCGTTGTTAGTTCTTCGGCCGTGAGGGCTTCTGATAATGCCTCCAGGGCGAGGGCGGCGGTTTTGTTTTCGGCGCGGAGTGCGACGTCCGGATCACTAGCTAGAGTGATGATTCCATTGAGCCCGGGCATTTTGAGCTTCATGTACCCGTAATGGGGTATAGCCTGGAAACTTGTGAATGCGTCCCGCCCCAAGAGGGCGTGGTATCCGCTGCTAAACGGGGCCACTTGGAATGTAATTTCTTCGGACCTGTAATTCTCCGGCGTGCCGAATACTACATCCAGTGTGATTTTTCCCACGCATCGCGCCTCCGGACTAGGGATAATTCCCCTAAAGGTTGTGCTGCTTTGCTCAATGCGGCTCCTGTCAATTTCCATCTTGATAAGGGTTTCCTCGTAAATGAGGTTTGGCCCGCTTCCGCTGTCCATGAGCACTTTAGTGAGCCTGAAGCCATCCACGATTGGGCTAAGGACCAAAGCAGCTGGTGCTCGGACTATTCGGAATTGAGGTTCGTCACTGACATTGTAAGTTATAGCAGTGTCGTTCCATGGATTTATTCTTGCCACGTGGCAAACTTCTGCGAGGCTGTGCTGAGCTCGCTTGCGCCTGTTATTTGAGGCGAAAGTCTCGAAGACTGTAAACACCGTATTGTTGTCTCCGGCGGGATGTTGCTCTGTTGTATGTTCTATGAGGAGATCCTCGCCACTCTTTGCTACCTGCCGGAGTATCCAACATGCTCTAAGGCTATGCGTTGGCGTAGTATCCGGTGTGTTGTGAATCTTGCACGGCCCCTTTAGCATTCTTCCAATACGGTTCCACGCCTTGCGGTGGGCTTTGGCTTTTTGGTACTTGAATCGGGTGACTTACGAGAGCTTATCCTTTTAGCTCGGACAGAGGAATTGGTTAGAGCCGGATTGTCCCAGAAGTTTGTTTGGGTTTTCCAGGCGCTTTCCATCGCACAGTATTTTTGCACTATGGCCGCTAAGTCAGTGAAGTGTACTATGTCGCGGCGACTTATAGCGTTGAGAATCCCTTTGTCCGTGCAATTTTTGCAAAAGAGGGAGATTGCGTCTGCCTCACGACAGTCCTTGACCCTGTTTATCACAAGGAGGAATCTGGCCTAGTAATGATGTACTGTTTCTTGGGGCTCTTGTCTGATATGTGAAAGATTGGATAATTCTGGGTGGGTGGTTGGATTTGAATCCGAATCCCGACCCGATCTGGGACCTAGGGACAAAGAGGCTTCCGAGCTTAATGGCTCGGGTTCTGGTGTGTTGCCTGATCTCTTCGCCCGCCACCCGATTCTGAGTCTGGGGTCTGGGTCATGTCCTCCCGCGAGCGGGTGCCCGGCTCAGAGAGCTCGGAAATCCGGACATAGTTCGTCCTCAAAGTAGAGGGAGAATTAGGATGATGCTCTTCCACTACCGCTATCTCATGGGTGACTGGTGGAGAGTAAATCTCCCTTTGGTCGGGTTTAAGCCCGATCCAGTCATATTCCGTAGCGACACCCAGGGCGGCAATGCGATCCAAGAGCTCATTGAGGGAGAAGAGCTCCATTGGGTCCATCTGTTCGGCAAATTCCGAATCAACGTGGAGGCTAGTTTTAATGACCTGAGAAGTCATTGTCGGCGCGACCGCCGATCGGGCGGTCATAACGAAGCCGCCCAACCGGAGAGTTTGGCCTAGAGCCAGGGCTCCCCCAGCGGTGATGTTGTATTTAACAACGAGAGGAGCCATCAAGCCTTATCGCGACGACACAGTGGAAATCTCAATGAAAGCACCAATGTCGGTGTCAAAACCGGCGGATCTCGGGTAGGGGGTCCCGAACTGTGCGTCTAAGACTAATGGTAACATGAGGCTGGGGACACGATGTTTGCCCAGGTTTGGGCCCTCTCGATGGATGTAATACCCTACTTCCTGCTTGATTGATCTTGATGATATGAGTATTACAAGAGTTGATCTACCACGAGATCAGAGAGGCTAAACCCTAGAAGCTAGCCTATGGTATGATTGTTGTTGTTTCCTATAGACTAAACCCTCCGGTTTATATAGACACCAGAGGGGGCTAGGGTTACACAGGGTCGGTTTACAGAGAAGGAGATCTACATCCAAATCGCCAAGCTTGCCTTCCATGCCAAGGAGAGTCCCATCCGGACACGGGACGAAGTCCTCTATCTTGTATCTTCATAGTCCAACAGTCTGGCCAAAGTATATAGTCCGGCTGTCCGGATACCCCCTTATCCAGGACTCCCTCACCAAGCACATAACAAGTTATACACTTGGCACTTGGGGGCTAATGCGGATTGCTTTTTATCAACTGATATTTTTAAGTCCCAAGCACATAAAAAGTTATATCCTTGGCACTTGGGGGCTAATGCATACCGGATCAATTCAAGGTTATCGCGTTGCTGTCAATAAACTGGATACTATATGACAGGAATGATGCCAATTCATCCTAAAGGTATAAACCGGCCCTTGGGGGCTACACTAGCAAAATTCAATATCATCCTACTACAAGTCCCGGTTCACATTCATATTATGAACCGGCCCTTGGGGTCTACTGGAGTTGATCATTGAAGCAGGCTCTAAGGAAAAAGAACTTGTGCAAAGGAATGGATGTTTACCTCTTATCGCTCTTTCATTAGACCTATTAAACCGGCTTCATAATCACAGCTTGTACACAGATGGTTTAAATATCCAGAGTGGATGTCCTGAGCATGGAGGTGAGCATAGCTTGATAAATCAGTTTTCCACTTGCCCTTGTCCACAGCAAAAAATTCTTCTTTGGCACTGTGCTTGGATAAAGCGACAGGGTTGCCAGGAGCAGTATGGCCAAAGCCGGTAATCACAACATCATCTGTCGTGCCATCAACAGTCTTGTATGGGCTTGGCGGTTTAGCAGATGTTCTTACTGGGCTTGGTGGATCGGCAGCTGGGCTCGGCGGATCAGCAGACTGGCTTGTTGGATTCATTTCTAGCGGTTCAACAAAAGTATCTTGACCTGAGGTACCGGATCATCCAGAGCAATGTCAGCATTTTGATCAAGAGCCTCTGAGGTCCTCTCCGGTTCAGTGGCTAGATTATCATCAGTTGGTGTAGTCAGCTTGGCTTTTTTGCTAAGTTTGGCTTTGGCACTAAAAAGAGCACACGCAGAGGTTAGTACAATAAACCAGTGCAAGGCATAAAAAATTAAGTATAGTATGCTTACCCAGGAACGGTCTTGAGTGGAGGCATCTATGTGGTTGATGAATCGCCGGAGGATGAATGGGAGGTTCCCTGATAATTCGAATCAGACGGATTAAGAGGATATCGGAAGTAACCTGCCTTGGGATAACATGTATTAGAAGAACAAGAGACCTCTTGACGACGTTTGCGAACCGGAGAATATGGTAAACCGGAGGAGGTAACCACTTGACCATTGTGCCGGGTTGTGCAACGAGCTTTGTGCTGCTGTGTCTTCAAAGAAAAGTGTGGATCCAAATAAGCAAGAGGGTGTGAACGTTTTACTTTCCGGACTGCTCGACGGAGTTTTGGCACTGGCACATGATTTGAGTCAAAGGATAGAACAATTACCTCTGCATCACCAGCGTGGCTAGCTTCCGCATCATCCTGATAATAATCATTGTCAATGAGGTGTATGAAAAAAGAACCAAGAGAGTCAAGTTCTACCTGTGACTCCGGGTCATCAAGCTCTTCATCATTGGGCAGGTCAGAGGCCTCGGCGGTTTTCTTTTTCGCTGGCTTCTTTGTAACCTTGGTCTTGATGCGGGGTGCTCTCGCCGGTTTATCCTGTGGTTTTGCCAGTTTATCTTGTGATTTCTTCTTCCAGAATGGATCATCACCCTACATAGATGGACAACAAATTGTAAAGGAATATTTAAGAAAGGACGAATTAAGACAAAAAAATGAGGCAATTCTTACAGCTGGCGGTTTATTGGAAGTACACAAGGGACTAAGCCCTACTTCGCTGCAGACAGCTTCTGGTTCATTCAGTATTTCTTTTGACGGCCTCAGTAACTTTAGCTTCTGTTAGCTGAATATCAATGTGTCGTTGAGGATCTTTTAAGTCCCCCATGTACTCACACATTAAACTGGGGCGCCGGCTTAAAGGCAGAACGCTCCAAGATATCCAGCAGTGGACAAAGTCAACACCTGTTAAACTGTTTGCCATAAAGGTTTGAGTTTTGACAGTTGCGGTGCATAGTTGGACCGTTCCTTAGCAGTCAGCCTCTGAGAGAACGGATGAGTGTTGCTAAGCCGGTGAGGACGGTAACCCGACAGAGGATTTTCGTCAGTCGGGGATGTATCTTTGCAATAAAACCAAGTCTAATTCCAGTCCTTGGGGTGACTATGAAGTTTGGTGTGAGGAAAACGGAAATCTTTCCTCTTTTGAATCGCCATCCCACCAAGCTCAGTGTTGGGTCCATCTGTGAACTCTGTGCGACGGTTCAAATAAAAGAAATCCCTGAACAGTTCAACTGTGGGCTCTTCCTGAAGATAGGCCTCACAAAATACTTGGAAATTGCAAATATTGGACACAGAGTTTGGTCCAATATATTGAGGGTGGAGTTGGAAGCTGGCAAGCACATCGTGGAAAAATTTTGAACCGGGAGGGATAAAGCCTCGGCCCAGATGGTCAGCAAACACGACTACTTCTCCATCCTTAGGTTCAGGAGGATTTTTCGGACCAGGAACCCTCCACTGGATAGCTTCTTTTTTTGCTAAAGCGCCAGTGGCAACGCATCTCTCTAGCTGTGTTTCGGTGACCCAGGAAGGAACCCAGTTGCACTCATAAACTTATTTGGCCATTTCAACGGAAAGCTGGAAAAGAGGATCAAAGCCAATTTAAGGTTTTTGACTGACGCAGATAATCCGGTTTAAAGACAGAGGAAGAACAAATTGAAATATATACACATGATAAACCGGAGTATCACATTGAGGTTGAGTTGGCGGTTTAAAGTGAGGGCTAATGGTACCTGGTGGGTTATCATTTTGTAAAAAGTTAAAACCGCCTACAATGGCGCGGAAGCTGCAGATCTGAAAAGTCCCTAAGTATTGCACAAACAGGTTTTGCAAGTTGGTGTTATAATTTTGGATCTATCGCTGTCTTAAAAAGGAGAAAAATTCAGAAGCCCTAAGCGGTGTCAGCGGAACGGCTAAAGGCTATATGGGATCTATTTACTGATAAAAGAGATGTTATGATGAAGAAAAAAAGAGGTCTAGTTATGGTCGCACAGGAAAAAAGGTCGTGTTTTGTCGAAAGGATCCATATGATAGCAATGAACATTGAAGAACACTGAAGAACACCAAAGAACAACGATTCTAATGGTATATCTGAGGTGAGGAAGAAGAAGCCTTACAGAGGTTGAAGGAGTAGCAGAGAAGCGTCGCGTTTCTCTGGTCAGATCAGGTTGATGCAACGGCCGTTGTCGGTGCAGAGGCGAGGGTCAACGGCGGCGGCTGCGCTCGAGCTCTGAGGCGATGCGAGGAAGATGATGAGGCGAAGGGGCACGAAGGGGAAAGAAGAAAATGACCCCTGGACTTATTTATAAGGTGAAGGGATAAGTGACAGGAGCGGGAATCGAGGAACCCAAAAAATGGAGATGTGACACAGCTGTCGCCTCGGTTTTCGTAGGGTTATTAATAAAAGAAAGCATTTATAGGTTTTAATAAGCAGATGACGTCATGGCGATTTACTACAATCTTGCAAGATGACGTCATGGCGGTTTACCAAGTTCATATGGAGATGACATCATGGCGGTTTGCAAGGTTCATACGAGGATGTTCAAGAAGGAGTTTTTTCTAAGTGTTGAAGATTGACATGAACAGGTTCAAATCAATCTACGGCCTAATGTTGGGGATATAACTACTGAGTATAAACTGCCCAGGAGGGGCCGGGTTATGCTCATCCGTATTGAAGCCCATGAAGACAAGGAATATGGCGCTTTACTACAGAGACTTAGAGGCCCAGAGCCCAAGGGCGGATTAGGGCCCATACACATAAACCGCCATGAGATATGTAACTTGTGTTGTAAGACAGGGAAAGGTATAAACTGAGTCGGACACGTGTATGAGCCGGCCTCGGTATTCTGTAAACCACCGGGCGTCAACCTGTGTATATAAAGGGACGACCTAGCGGCGGTTCAGGGACAAGAAACAACAACTTGAGAGATAGGTAAAGCGGATTCGCTCCCTGCTCATCGAGACCCCATCAATTCCACCACAACTGGATCGTAGGATTTTACCTTCACCGCAAGGGGCCGAACCAGTATAAACTCCCTGTGTCCTTTGTCCGGTTTAACCCCTTTAAGCTAATCTCGTTGCGATGGCTGCACGACTAAGTCCTCTCACTAGGACATCTGACGTGATAATTCCACGACAGAAGGGGCAGCAAGGCACGTATTGTATTGTTGCCATTGAGGATAAAAAGATGGGGTTTATATCATATTGCATGAGTTTATCCCTCTAAATCATGTCATCTTTCTTAATGCGTTACTCTGTTCTTCATGAACTTAATACTCTAGATGCAGGCAGGAGTCAGTTGATGTGTGGACTAATAGTAGTAGATGAAGAATCATTTCGATCTACTTGTCATGAACGTGATGCCTATATACATGATCATGCCTAGATAATCTCATAACTATGCGCTTTTCTATCAATTGCTTGACAGTAATTTGTTCACCCACCGTAATACTTATGCTATCTTGAGAGAAACCACTAGTGAAACCTATGGCCCCCAGGTCTATATTTTATCATATAAGTTTTCCATCTAACTTTTATTTGTATCTTTAATTTTCCATCTATATCATAAAAATACCAAAATTATTTATCTTATCTTATTATCTCTATCAAATCTCACTTTCCCAAGTTACCGTGAAGGGATTGACAACCCCTTTATCGCGTTGGTTGCGAGGTTCTTGTTTGTTTGTGTAGGTGCGTGGGACTTTTGAGGAGCCTCCTACTAGATTGATACCTTGGTTCTCAAAAACTGGGGGAAATACTTACGCTACTTTGCTGCATCACCCTTTCCCCTTCAAGGGAAAAACCAACGCAAGCTCAAGAAGTAGCAAGAAGGATTTCTGGCGCCGTTGCCGGGGAGTTCTTCGCTCAAGTCAAGACATACCAAGTACCCATCACAAACTCATCTCCCTCGCATTACAGTATTTGCCATTTGCCTCTCGTTTTCCTCTCCCCCACTTCACCCTTGCCGTTTTATTCGCCCTCTCTTTCCCAATCTCCTCTCTCTTTCGCTTGCCTTTTTGTTTGCTTGTGTGTTGGATTGCTTGTCATGATGGCGCAAGATAATACCAAATTGTGTGACTTTTTCAATACCAATAATAATGATTTCCTTAGCACTCCAATTGCTCCTCTTAATGATCTTGAGTCTTGTGAAATCAATGCTGCTTTATTGAATCTTGTTATGAAAGATCAATTCTCTGGCCTTCCTAGTGAAGATGCTGCTACTCATCTAAACAACTTCGTTGATTTGTGTGATATGGAAAAGAAGAAAGATACGGATAATGATATTGTTAAATCGAAGTTATTTCTGTTTTCACTTAGAGAACGTGCTAAAACTTGGTTTTCGTATTTGCCTAAGAATAGTATTGATTCATGGATAAAGTGCAAAGATGCTTTTATCTCTAAGTATTTTCCTCCCGGTAAGATCATCTCTCTTAGGAATGATATTATGAAGTTTAAACAACTTTATCATGAGCATGTTGCCCAATCTAGGAAAGAACAAAATTGATGATTCGCAATTGCCCTACTCATGGTTTGAACTTATGGATGATCATACAAAACTTTTATGCCGGATTGAATTTTGCCTCTAGAAATCTTTTAGATTCGGCTGCGGGAGGCACTTTTATGGAAATCACCTTAGGAGAAGCTACTAAACTCCTTGATAACATTATGGCTAATTATTCTCAATGGCACACCAAAAGATCTACTAGTAAAAAAGTGCATGCTATAGAAGAAATTAATGTTTTGAGTGGAAAGATGGATGAACTTATGAAATTGTTTGCTACTAAGAGTGCCCCTATTGATCCTAATGATATGCCTTTGTATACTTTGATTGAAAATCATAATGAATCTATGGATGTGAATTTTATTGGTAGGAATAATTTTGGTAACAATGCTTATAGAGGAAACTTTAATCCTAGACCGTTCCCTAGTAATTCCTCTAATAATTATGGTAATTCCTACAAAAACTCTTATGGAAATTTTAATAAGATTCCCTCTGATTTTGGGAATAGCGTTAAAGAATTTATGATCTCTCAAAAGAATTTTAATGCTTTACTTGAAGAAAAATTTCTTAAAGTTGATGAATTGGCTAGGAACGTTGATAGACTTTCGCTTGATGTTGATTCTTTGAAACTTAGATCTATTACTCCTAAGCATGATATCAATGAGTCTCTCAAAGCCATGAGAACTTCCATTGATGAGTGCAAAGAAAGAACTGCTAGGTTACGTGCTAAGAAAGATTGCTTTGTAAAAGCGTGTTCTTCTAGTTTCCATGAAAATAATGATGAAGATATAAAATTTATTGATGTGTCCCCTATTAAATCCTTGTTTTGCAATATGAATCTTAATAATGATGGGACTGGAGATGAGTCAACTTTAGTTAAAAGGCGTCCCAATGATTCGGAGTTTTTAGAACTTGATGCTAAATTTGGTAAAAGTGGGATTGGAGAGGTCAAAACTTTACATAGCATTGAACCCACTATCTTGGATTTCAAGGAATTTAATTATGATAATTGTTCTTTAATAGATTGTATTTCCTTGTTGCAATCCGTGTTGAATTCTCCTCATGCTTATAGTCAAAATAAAGCTTTTACCAAACATATTGTTGATGCCTTGATGCAATCTTATGAGGAAAAACTTAATTTGGAAGTTTCTATACCTAGAAAAACTTTATGATGAGCGGGAACCTACTATAAAGATTAAAATTAAAGATCGTGAGTGCTATGCTTTGTGTGATTTGGGTGCTAGTGTTTCCACGATTCCGAAAACTTTATGTGATGTGCTAGGTTTCCATGATTTTGATGATTGCTCTTTAAACTTGAACCTTGCGGATTCCACCATTAAGAAACCTATGGGAAGGATCAATGATGTTGTTATTATTGCAAATAGGAATTTTGTGCCCGTAGATTTTATCATTCTTGATATAGATTGCAATCTTTCATGTCCTATTATTCTTGGTAGACCTTTCCTTAGAACGATTGGTGCAATTATTGATATGAAGGAAAGGAATATTAGATTCCAATTTCCATTAAGGAAAGGCATGGAACACTTCCCTAGAAAGAAAGTTAAATTATCTTATGAATCTATCATGCAAGCTACTTATGAATTGAATGCCAAAGATGGCACTACTTAGATTTATCCTCGCTTTTATGCCTTGCTAGGGGCGTTAAACGATAGCGCTTGTTGGGAGGCAACCCAATTTTATTTTAGTTCCTTGCTTTTTGCTTTCGTTTAGTAATAAATATTTCATCTAGATTCTGTTTATATGTGTTTTCTTGTTTTAATTAGTGTTTGTGCCAAGTAGAACCTATAGGATAACCTACGGTGATAGTTAATTTGATTCTGCTGAAAACAGAAACTTTTGCACGCACGAAAATAATTTTAATAATTCACAGAAACGTGCTTTGGCGTTGATTCTTTTTTCTGTAGATCAATAGACAAATTTCCCAGGACTTCCTATTTTGGTAGGATTTTTAGAGTTCCAGAAGTATTCTAAAGTTACAGATTGCTACAGACTGTTCTGTTTTTGACAGATTCTGTTTTTCGTGTGTTGTTTGCTTATTTTGATGCATCTATGGCTAGTATCGGTGGGTATGAACCATAGATAAGTTGGAATACAGTAGGTTCAACACCAATATAAATAAAGAATGAGTTCATTATAGTACCTTATGTGGTAGTTTTTCTTTCTTGCACTAACGGAGCTTATGAAATTTCCTGTTGAGTTTTGTGTTGTAAAGTTTTCAAGTTTTGGGTAAAGATTTGATGGACTATGGAATAAGAAGTGGCAAGGGACTAAGATTGGGGATGACCATGTCACCCCAAGATATTCAAGGATAACCAAAAGCCTAAGCTTGGGGATGCCCCAGAAGGCATCCCCTCTTTCATCTTCGTCTATCGGTAACTTTACTTGGAGCTATATTTTTATTTGCCACATGATATGTGTTTTGCTTGGAGCGTCTTGTATGATATTAGTCTTTGCTTTTTAGTTTAATGCAATCATACTTGATGTACACACCTTTTGGGATAAACTAATTTGATTTGAATTTATTAGAATACTCTATGTGCTTCACTTATATCTTTTGAGCTAGATAGTTTTTGCTCTAGTGCTTCACTTATAATTTTTAGAGCATGGCGTTGGCTTGATTTTGTAGAAATTGTTGATCTCTCATGATTCACTTATATTATTTTGAGAGTATTTTAGAACAGCATGGTATTTTCTATGGTTATAAAATTGGTCCTAGAATGATGGGTATCCAAGTTGGGTATAATAAAAACTATCATAGGAAGTGAATTGGATGCTATGATCAATTTGATACTTGATAATTGTTTTGAGATATAGAGGTGGTGATATTAGAGTCATGCTAGTTGGGTGATTGTGAATTTAAAGAATACTTGTGTTGAATTTGGCAAGTCCCATAGCATGCACGTATGGTAAAAGTTGTGTAACAAATTTATTGCATGGGGTGCTCTTTTGATTGCCTTCCCTTGTGTGGAGGTCGGAGGCGCGCGATGGTTAACTCCTACCAACCTCCCCCCCTAGGAGCATGCGTAGTAGTACTTTGCTTTGAGAGCTAATAAAACTTTTGCAATAAGTATCTGAGTTCTTTATGACTAATGTGAGTCCATGGATTATACGCACTTTTACCCTTCCATCATTGCTAGCCTCTTCGGTACCGTGCATTGCCCTTTCTAACCTTGATGGTTGGTGCAAACTTCGCCGGTGCATCCAAACCCCGTGATACAATAAGCTCTATCACACACAAACCTCCTTATATCTTCCTCAAAATAGCCACCATATCTACCTATTATGGCATTTCCATAGCCATTCCGAGATATATTGCCATGCAACTTTCCACTGTTCCATTTATCATGACACGCATTATCATTGTTATATTGCCTTGCATGATCATGTAGTTGACATCGTATTTGTGGCAAAGCCACCATGCATAATTTTTCATACATGTCACTCTTGATTCATTTCCCTTCCCGGTACTCCGCCGGAGGCATTCATATAGAGTCATATCTTGTTCTAGTTTTGAGTTGTAACTCATGAGTTGTAAATAAATAGAAGTGTGATGATCATCATTATTAGAGCATTGTCCCCAAATAAAAGTCTCACATTAGGACAATGCTACTATATTTTTCCACACTTGTGCTTCAAAGTAGCACCATGTTCTTCATATAGAGAGTCTCATATGTTGTAATTTCATATACTAGTGGGGATTTTTCATTATAGAACTTGGCTTGTATATTCCAACGATGGGATTCCTCAAAATGCCCTAGGTCTTCGTGAGCAAGCAAGTTGGATGCACACCCACTTAGCTTCTTTTGTTGATCTTTCATACATTTATAGCTCTAGCGCATCCGTTGCATGGCAATCCCTACTCCTCATGCTGACATCAATTGATGGGCATCTCCATAGCCCGTTGATTAGCCTCGTCAATGTGAGACTTTCTCCATTTTTGTCTTCTCCACACAACCTCCATCCTCATATTCTATTCCACCCATAGTGTTATATCCATGGCTCACGCTCATGTATTGCGTGAGAGTTGAAAAAAGCTGAAGCGTGTTAAAAAGTATGAACCAATTGCTTGGCTGAAACCAGGGTTGTTCTTGATGGGAGTATTTTGTGTGATGAAAATGAAACATAGCCTAACTATATGATTTTGTAGGGATGAACCTTCTAATGCCATGTTATTTTGAGAAGACATGATTGCTTAGTTAGTATGCTTGAAGTATTACTATTTCTTATGTCAATATGAACTTTTATTTTGAATCATTTAGATCTGAACATTCATGCCACAATAAATAAAATTACATTGAGAATTATGCTAGGTAGAATTCCACCTCAAAAATTCTGTTTTTATCATTTACCTACTTGAGGACAAGCAGGAATTAAGCTTGGGGATGCTTGATACGTCTCCAACGTATCTACAATTTTTGATTGTTCCATGCTATTATATTACCCGTTCTGGATGTTTATGGGCTTTACTTTACACATTTATATCATTTTTGGGACTAACCTACTAACCAGAGGCCCAGCCCGAATTGTTGTTTTTTTGCCTATTTCAGTGTTTCAAAGAAAAGGAATATCAAACGGAGTCCAAACGGAATGAAACCTTCGGGAGCGATTTTTTTGGAAAAAACGCAATCCACGGGACTTGGAGTGGAAGTCAAGCAACAGACGAGGCGGTCACGAGGGTGCCCGGCGCGCCCCCTGGGGGTGGGCACGCCCCCCACCCTCGTGGGCCCCTCGAGCATCCACCGACCTACTTCTTCCTCTTATATATATCCACGTACCCCGAAAACATCCAGGAGCACCACGAAAAACTATTTCCACCGCCGCAACCTTCTGTATCCGTGAGATGCCATATTGGAGCCTTCATCGGTGCTCCACCGGAGGGGGAATCGACCACGGAGGGCCTCTACATCATCTCCAAGGCCTCTCCGATGAGCCGTGAGTAGTTTACAACAAACCTTCGGGTCCATAGTTATTAGCTAGATGGCTTCTTCTCTCTCTTTGAATCTCAATACGAAGTTCTCCTCGATCTTCTTGGAGATCTATTCGATGTAACTCTTTTTGTGGTGTGTTTGTCGAGATCCGATGAATTGTGGGTTTTTGATCAAGTTTATCTATGAGAAATATTTGAATCTCCTCTAAATTCTTTTATGTGTGATTAAGTTATCTTTGCAAGTCTCCTCGAATTATCAGTTTGGTTTGGCCTACTAGATTGATCTTTCTTGCAATGGGAGAAGTGCTTAGCTTTGGGTTCAATCTTGCGGTGTCCTTTCCCAGTGACAGCAGGGGCAGCAAGGCACGTATTGTATTGTTGCCATCGAGCATAAAAAGATGGGGTTTATATCATATTGCATGAGTTTATCCCTCTACATCATGTCATCTTTCTTAATGCGTTACTCTATTCTTCATGAACTTAATACTCTAGATGCGGGCAGGAGTCGGACGATGTGTGGAGTAATAGTAGTAGATGCAGAATCGTTTCGATCTACTTGTCACGGACTTGATGCCTATATACATGATCATGCCTAGATAATCTCATAACTATGCGCTTTTCTATCAATTGCTCGACAGTAATTTGTTCACCCACCGTAATACTTATGCTATCTTGAGAGAAGCCACTAGTGAAACCTATGGCCCCGGGGTCTATCTTTTATCATATAAGTTTTCCATCTACTTTTATTTGCACCTTTACTTTTCCATCTATATCATAAAAATACCAAAAATATTTATCTTATTTTATTATCTCTATCAGATCTCACTTTCGCAAGTTACCGTGAAGGGATTGACAACCCCTTTATCGCGTTGGTTGCGAGGTTCTTGTTTGTTTGTGTAGGTGCATGGGACTTTTGAGGAGCCTCCTACTGGATTGATACCTTGGTTCTCAAAAACTAAGGGAAATACTTACGCTACTTTGTTGCATCACCCTTTCCTCTTCAAGGGAAAAACCAACGCAAGCTGAAGATGTAGCACCCACCAACTCAGCCCGCGACCCGCGGTACTACCGCGGAGGTCCGCGGTACTACCGTGGGTGCGGCAGGGCCTGGACTCGTCCTGATGAGCACCGACAGGGGGCGGTAGAACCGCTGACGCGGTACTACCACGACCCCATGCGGTACTACCGCAAGGCAGGCACCGTCCAGGCATGATAGGCATGAATATAAAAAATTACATATGTGACTACATTCACTGAGTTTTTATCTATGCAAAAGTCCGACACGGTACTACCGCAAGCCAGGTGCGGTACTACCATGTAGGGCACGGATGTAAAAAATTACATCCGCCCCTACTTCCGCTCATGCCGTTGTGTCTGGCCAGGCTTCACGGTACTACCTCGCCGAAGCACGGTACTACCGCATAGGGCGCGGATGTAAAAAAATTACATCCACCCCTACTACCACTCACACAGCAGCGCCTGGCCAGAGCTCATGGTACTACCGCTCAGGAGGAGCGGTACTACTGTGGGCACCTACTATACTACCATGTTGAGGCCCGGTACTACCGCTAGGGCCTGCGGTAGTACCGTTCTAGGGAGCAGTACTACCGCCAGCCTTTGAACAGCAACACTAGGAGTCCTTCATTCTGCAGAGACACGGTGAGACGGAGGAAGCTCCAAAGAGCCAAAGGAAAGGAGGTGCAAAAGGAACATGTGTATGTGAGATTCCACCCAAACCTTTCCAACGTGGACCCCCTCTTAATAGTACGGCTTTCCTACGACTCAAATCCACCAAAAAGAAATGTAGAGAAACACCATCTTCAATAGTCTTCGAGGGGCATCAAATCGTCTTGTGTCCAGACATGAAATATCCGGAAAGCTCAATGCACACGATTAGTCCGCAAACGCATTGTCAATCAATCACCAAAACTACTAAGGGATTAATATGCCCTTACAATCTCCCCCTTTTTGGTGGATTGATGACAATACGGGATTTGCACATAGGGATATAAAGTGAGGCAACGGCAAACCCACAATCTATAAAATATAGATGGGCTCCCCCTAGATGTGTGCACTTTAGAGATGTGCTTTGGACTGCATGGCACACATACTAGGATCAACACTCCCCCTATATTTTATAGACAAGGCATCTCTTGCAATAGTATAGTCAACACTAAGCAAGTAGGCAAGATGATGGATATAACTAAGTAACGAAGACAGAAAGATAAGCAAGAGTACATATGTATTACACCATATGATAGATAACTTGGTCTTACGAGCACAAATCAAACAAACTAAACCAAAGCAAACGAGGTTCAACAGACGGAAAGCAAAGCAACAGAGCTAAAACACACGACACACGACACGCAAATCCTACACTCTCTCCTCCTTTAGCATCGAGACACCAAAAAGGACATAGGTGGTAGCTCAGGCTGAAAACGACTCCTCGTCGGACGAAGCAGCGGGAATGGTCTCCTCCTCAGAATCAGTCCACTTGTAGCCCTTCTTAGCCATCCAGGGAGCCTCGGGGGTGATGTGCTTCTCGGATCCGCTAGGCACCTCCTCGCCACACGTCCTCAAGATCCTCTTGTCGCGATAGCGACTCTCCTTCTGAGCAACACAGGCCCTGTACTGACCCTGGGTCTGCATGTAGAACAACTTATTCATCTTTGTCTTCAGCTTCTTCGCCCAAGAGGGCTCAATAGAGGGAGGAGTGTAACCAGCAGAATGATCCTCAGCAGCTTCCTCCTCCTCAATCTCCTCCTCATTCACAGCCATCTTGGCAGCCTCGGCCTCAGTGGTGGTGTTAGCCCATTGGCTCTTGATGCGGAGCTTTATGGGCTCATGATGAATCCAGCCGGGGGCAACAAACTCATCATTGGGATAGAGCTTCTCCCAAGTCTTGGAGATCAAGTGAAACAGGTAAGGCCCATAGATGGGGACCTTACGGTTGAACACCGCAAACTGAAGCTCGCACCACATGATATGTGAGACATCAAGTGGTTGAGTCTGAGCCTGACGCACATCCTCACAAATGAGCATCATATCCACAAGATAGGCATGCACCTGTCCCATGTCACCAATGCGCGGGAAGAGGGTGTTGCGGAAGAGCTGATGCATGATGTCAAGGAAGGAGTTCAGCACCC
Organism: Triticum aestivum; assembly: GCF_018294505.1. Lineage (NCBI taxonomy): Eukaryota > Viridiplantae > Streptophyta > Magnoliopsida > Poales > Poaceae > Triticum > Triticum aestivum. The sequence goes on from NC_057810.1 coordinate 659,621,573, forward strand.
ACACCTTCTTCCTGCTAGCAAGTGTCTTCTCAACAAGGAAGGGCTGGATCTTGTTCTTGTTGGCAGACTGAGAGTTGGCATGAGGGAGAATTCCAACGGGTCTGTCGAGCCCCGCATTTGGAACGTGAAGCAGATCCATGAAATCCTTCCACTTAGTAGTCATTCGTTGACCATTGGTCATCCATGTCATGGTCCTTGCTTCATCAAAATCGAAGTGGACCGAAGCAAAGAACCGAGCCACAATGTTTGGGTCAAAGTCCAGGTGAAAGGTAAGCATGTGCTCAATGCCGAACTGCCCCACCAGATCCAAAGCCTCTCCAAAATAGCCATGGTGCTTGTCCTGCCTCATGTGATTCATGTCAATCCAGTGAACTTCCACATAGACGTTCTGCTTGGCCTTGATCACATCCAGATAGATAAGGTTCAGCTGCTTGGTCCAGAACAGATCATTCCCTCTGAAGTTAGCACGGGGATTCACATAGGGGTTGATCTTCCTTCGAACAATGAACTCGGCCAGAGGTATCTCATCCATGCCCATGGTGGGATCCCTCTGCTTGGTGGCGGTGTGCTGGGTCTGCCTTGGGAGGCATTGGAGCCCTCTGGAGCTTCATCTTGGTTGCGCACCCGCTTTGACCCTGTGTCATGGCTGGGATTAGAGCGACGAACATGGGAGCCGGAGCCACCACCTAGACACAAAACACAAGAACACACATGAAAAACAAGAAGGATCAATGCAAATACCAAGGCCAAAGCCAAAAGAAACAAATAAGCAAGAGATTTGGAAAGATAAAACAGCAAAATTTGCCTCTACGGTAGTACCGGGCTGGCATACAGATGTAAAAAATTACATCCACGCCAGCCGCGGTAGTACCGTGCCGAGGTGGCATGGTAGTACCGCGCCTGGAGCGGAAGTAATTGTTTACCTTCGCACTCCGAGCGGTAGTACCGCACCAGGGAGCGGTAGTACCACGCGGAGCAGGCTACGAGCGTGGATGCGGTAGTACCGCTCCAGGAGGAGCGGTAGTACCGCACGGATCAAAGACGCCATAGTAACTGCGGATCTGGATCTAGAACATCCGCAAAACTATCTCGGTACTACCGTTGATCAAACTGAACTATTGTGTTAATCCAAAAAGCATGCTTACTACACTACCACTCTCCTACACTCCCTCTTGCACAGATTTAGCCAAAAATCTCATGAACACCACATGCATCTCCCCAAGACCTAGAAGCACAAGAACGTAACAAAAGAAGAGGAACTTGGGGAAAAACCTTGGTCCATGGCAAGGGGGCGAGGTGGGGAACGATCCCATTGGTCGGAATCCGAGAAGAGCGGTCGGAGATGGAGATCCGGCGAGGTTCTCTGGTGCCGTTCTTGGGCGGGAGAGAGAGAGACAGCATGGGGAAACAGGAGATGAATGGGTATGGAGGAGTTAGAACTCCCCTGGCCCGCACTTAACCCCCACGCGCTTACGACTGCGCGGTAGTACCGCGCCTCATTGCGGTAGTACCTCCCGAGCGGAAGTACCACACATTGGGCGGTAGTACCGCTCGACCAGCGACAGTAAAAAAATATTGTCGTTCTGGTTGTGGTAGTACGGTGCGCAGCTCTTGCGATAGTACCGTGGCAAGCCGCATAGTACCGTGGACCCAAGAAAATGCAAGTTTCGCACGAGAGAGGGAAACGGCATTTGGAAATCAACCTTCAAGAGACCGAACAACCAAGAGGCAAGCCCCAACGACGACACAAGCACGACACAAAGAGAAGGCAAAAGACAACGAAGACCAAAACACGAATTACAACTCTCAGGAAGAGAGGGTAGTGGTCAGAGCCACCTAAGTATAAGTCACTTGGTATGGCACCGCAAAGAATTATCCTTGGTCCCATGACCAAAACTCGTCTTTGAAGCATAAGTACCATAAAAATGGCTAATGTGAAAGAGTTGATCAATTTATGCATAATGGAGGAAGGGAAAGTTCATTGAGAGAACAACACTCCCCCTATGTCCATGCCTACACCTAAACAAGATAGCATGATGAGTATGGTGGGGTGTGCAAGGGTTCAAACCACATTGCTTGAATCAATGATATTTAGCTCATGCCTTAACTCATTAAATCTTGCTTCATCCAAGGGCTTTGTGAAAATATCTGCAAGGTTATCATGAGTGTTGACATACTTGAGCTTGATCTCCCCTCGCCTAATGTGATCCCGGATGAAGTGATACCGAATCTCAATATGCTTCGTCTTGAAGTGTTGCACCGGGTTGAGAGAGATCTTGATGGCACTTTCATTGTCAGACGAAAGAGGCACTTCGTCACAAGTGACACTGTAATCCTTCAAAGTTTGCCTCATCCATAGAAGTTGAGCACAACAACTACTGGCAGCCACATACTCCACTTCGGTGGACAAGAGAGATACACAACTTTGCTTCTTAGAAGACCAACTCACTAGAGTAACCAAGCAATTGGCACCCTCTGGAGGTGGACTTCCTATCCACTTTTTCTCCCGCCCAATATGAGTCTGTATAGCCCAAAGATCAAAGTTGGCTCCTCTTGAGTACCATAAGCCAAAGTTTGGGGTATGAGCCAAATATTGAAAGATTTGATTGACCGCCACAAAGTGGCTTTCCTTAGGTGTGGCTTGAAACCATGCACAAATTCCCACACTCAACATGATATCCGGTCTAGATGCACAAAGGTAAAGCAAGGATCCAATCATGGAGCGATATACCTTTTGATCCACTGCTTTACCATTGGGATCAATGTAAAGTTGGCATTTGACGGGCATTGGAGTGGAGGCCGGCTTGACATCACTTAGCTTGAATCTATTGAGCATGTCTTGAGTGTATTTGGCTTGGTTGATGAAGGTTTCTTCTCTTCTTTGCTTGATTTCGAACCCGAGAAAGAACTTCAACTCTCCCATCATAGACATCTTGAACTTTGAGGTCATGAGAGCGGCAAATTCTTCATTGAAAGCTTCCTTAGGGGAACCAAAGATAATATCATCAACATATAGTTGGCACACAAACAACTCCCCTTTGACCTTCTTAGTAAAAAGAGTGGGGTCGATTTTCCCAATTTCGAACCCACGATCTTGTAACAACTCTGTACACATGATTGGGGAACTAGGGATCCTCAAACCCCGGGGGTTGTTTGACATACACCAACTCATTAATGGGACCATTAAGAAAAGCACTCTTCACATCCATTTGTTGCAACTTGAAATTATGATGAGAAGCATAAGAAATCAACAAATGAATAGATTCAAGGCGAGCAACGGGAGCAAAGGTTTCACCGTAGTCGATACCCTCGACTTGCGAGTAGCCTTGTGCCACCAAAAGAGCCTTGTTGCGAACAATGATTCCATGAGCATCTTGCTTGTTCTTGAATATCCACTTGGTTCCAATGACATTATGATTCCCGGTTGGCCTTGGCATTGATTTCCACACTTGGTTGTGCTCGAAGTTGTTGAGTTCTTCATGCATGGCATTGAGTCAATCCGGATCCTCGAGCGCCTCATAGACCTTTTGGGGTTCGACACAAGAAAAAAACACGTGATGTTCACAATATTTTGCTAATTGTTTATGAGTGCTTACCCCCTTTCTTAGGCTTCCAACCACATTCTCCATGAGATGACCTTTGGTAGTGAGCTTGGAAGCGATCTTCACGGCACGACGCTCTAATTCATCCTTGGATGTGAAACGAGGAGGGGTAACTTGATCATCTTGAGCGTCGTCTTGAGCTTGTTCTTGATCTTGAGCTTGCTCTTGATCTTGAACTTGCTCGAAAGGGATAACTTGACCTTGGGCATCAGTTGGTGGTTCACCACCATCTTGAGGTTGATCATGCCCTTGATCTTGTTCACGAGGTTGGGGGCCTTCACTTTGTTCTTCGGAAGCGTGTGGGTCTTGGGTTGGTGATGGCTCCTCTTGAGTGGAGCATTGTCCTTCTCCTTCGGCCACAAGGGGTTCCTCAATGGGTAGGATATGACCAACACCCATTCTTCTTATGGCCTGGGGAGGAATTTCATCACCTACATCACAAGTACCACTTTACTCCACTTGGGAGCCATTATTCTCATCAAACTCCACGTTACACGTCTCCTCAATGAGTCCGTGGACTTGTTGAGGACACGGTAAGCATGAGAGTTTGTAGCATAACCAACAAATATGCCCTCATGAGCTCTAGCCTCAAATTTAGACAGATGAACACCTTTCTTGAGAATGAAACACTTACACCCGAACACCCGGAAGTACTTGAGGTTGGGCTTGTTACCGGTGAGTATTTCATAGGGAGTCTTGTTCAAACCTTTGCGGAGATAGAGACGACTGGATGCATGACATGCTGTGTTGATGGCTTCGACCCAAAAGTTGTAAGGAGACTTGAACTCTGCCATCATGGTCCTTGCCGCATCCATCAACGTCTGATTCTTCCTCTCCGCGACACCATTTTGTTGAGGGGTGTATGGTGCAGAATATTGATGCTTGATCCCCTCATCACTAAGAAACTCATCCAAGGTGTAGTTCTTGAAGTTGGTGCTGTTGTCACTCCTTATTGTCAAGATATTTGCATCATGTTGACGTTGAGCTTCATTTGCAAAGTCGATGATGGTTTGTTGAGTCTCACTCTTCCTCTTGAAGAAATATACCCAAGTATATCTTGAATAATCATCCACAATCACCAAGCAATACTTTCTACCCACAAGACTATCAAAGGATGGAGGCCCAAAGAGATCCATGTGAAGGAGCTCCAAGGGTCTCTTCGAGTAGATGATAGTCGTGGGAGGGTGAGCCTTCTCATGTAGCTTTCCTTCGATACAAGCACTGCAAGCACGATCTTTGGCAAAACTAACATTTGTTAGTCCACGGACATGGTCCCCCTTGAGAAGACTTTGCAAAGATCTCATATTGACATGGGCTAAACGGCGATGCCAAAGCCATCCCACATCAACTTTAGCCATTAGGCATGTCGCAGTCTTAGTGGGTCGCTCCAAAAAGTTAATCACATAAAGACCATTCTCGACATGCCCAACAAAAGCTACTTTACGAGTCTTGCTCCGCAAGAGGGTCACAGTATCAATATCAAAGAATGTGGCAAAGCCCATGAGTGCAAGTTGACAAACGGAAAGTAGATTGTAAGCAAGGGAATCAAAGCATGACTTTCTCGACCGTGAGATCATGAGAAATGACAACCTTTCCAAGACCCAATACCTTAGAAGAGGAGGCATCACCCCACTCGACATTGGTGGGCATAGAAGGGATCTTGTGCACGTCCACCACCAAGTCCTTGCTTCCGGTCATATGATTTGTGGCTCCACTATGGAGCAAACATGATCCCCCACCGGAAGCAAACACCTACAAGAGATCAATGCTTGGTTTTAGGTACCCATTTTGTAATGGGTCCTTTGATGTTAGTAACAAGGGTCTTAGGAACCCAAATAGACCATTCAATGTACTCATAAGGAGAACCAACAAATTTAGCATAAACATGCCCATCACTAGCATGGCACAACACATAATAAGGCTTAAAGTCGTCGGCTTTGTTGGAAGGGGTGACATTGCCCTTTTTGACATCACCACCCTTCACATTGTTCTTCTTCTCCTTAGGAGCACCCTCTCCCTCCTTCACAAAAGTTTGCTTGAGAGGGGTAGGTTGTTTGGTCTTGTCATTCTTCTTCTTGTTCTTGGACTTGGGTGTGAACCCAACTCCCTCCTTGGCCACAACTTCCTTTTGATTTCTCAAAAGGTCATTGAGGTTCTTCTCACCTTGTATGCACGTCACAAGGCCTTTCTCAAGTTGCTCCTTCAACTTGGCATTCTCCTCCACAAGATGCACATGCTCACAACACGGGTTAGTAGCATTTGCATTATCAATTAATACCGTATGAGGAAAGGTGGCTTTCTCCTTGGTTAGCTTCACTTGGAGTTGATCATGAGACTCCTTAAGGCTAGCATGAGCACCCTTCAAGACCTTGTGGGCCTTGTCGATTATATCAAACTCCTCCTTGAGTCTAGCATGGTCAACCCCAAGTTTAGCCTTCTCGAAATTTAGCACACGAGATACAACAAGAGCATGATCAAGGTCTTTATTTAATTTAGCATGGTCAATGTTGTGTGACTCCTCAAGAGCCAAATGATGCCCACGCTCTTCCTCAAGAGCATTAGAGAGATCCGATATCTCATCGGCATAGTCACGACTATGACCTTCCATCTTAGAGATGGTTTCTTCATGAGCCTCGATCATGTCATTGGCTTCACCAAGTTGTTCCAAGAGAGCAACGAAGTGCTTCTTGGATTTGCCCTTGAGCTTACTCATAAATGACTCAAATTCATTAACTTCCTCATTAGACCCCTCACTTTCATTAATTCAATCCGTCAAGGAGGGATTAGTAATGATGGTGGTTTTGATGTTGGGGGTTACCTTGTTGGTGGCTTTAGCCATGAGGCACTTGGCGGTGTTGTTCTCGTTGGGTGAGTCGAAGAGGGACACCCGTGGAGTTGTGGCAATGGCAATGGAGGCCATGGCCATGGCTTCACTATCTTCATCATCATCATCCTCATGGTATTCTTATTGAACAACCAACCCTCTAGTTGGAGTCTTCTTGGTGAAGTTGTTCTTGTTGGGGAAAGACTTGGCTTTGTCTTTTCGGATGAGCTTGCCACCATTGTCTTCCCTCTTCTCGTAAGGGCACTCCACAACAAAATGGCTCACATTGCCACAATTGTAACATGTTCTCACACGTTGCTTGCCCTTGAAGCTACTTGAGTTATTCTTGTTGAAGTTTGGCCTCATGTTCTTCTTGCTCCAAAATTGCCTTGAAGCAAGAGCAATGTGCTCATGATAATCATACTTAGTATCTTTGGGGTTGCTATCCTCTTCTTCCTCATCATCCTCTTCTTCCACACAAACCTTGGCATTCAAGGCAAGGTTGGGATTCTTTGCTCTTTGAGAATGCAACACCGCATTGTTGGCGATCTTGTCCAAGATCCTCATTACCACAAACTCATCCAACACTTCACTTGAGGACAAAGTGTGGAAGTCCGGCCTTTGACGGATGACAGAGGACATGGCTTTGTGGTAGGGCATCATGGCCTTGAGGAACTTGCGCTTGATCCAATTGTCATTCATATCCTTGCTCCCATGATCTCGGAGTGAAACCACGAGAGTGGTTAGTCTCCGGTAAAGCTCTCGAGGTTCTTCATCTTCATTCATTGCAAACTCATCGGCTTCATCTTGCACCACTTCATAGTTTGAGAGCTAAATGCTTGTGCTTCCCTTGTAGAGGGAGACAACATGGTGCCATGCTTCCTTGGCCACGGTGAAGGGTCGGAGATGAGCAATATCTTCGGGTGGAATAGCATCTTGGAGGATGAAGAGAGCATTCTCATTGAATTGATTATCCGCGACTTCTCTCGGGGTGAAGTTGCTTCGGTCGTGCAGATAGAAACCTTCTTCAATGATTCTCCAAAGATTAGTGTTAACATGAATTAAATGACGCTTAAAGCGATAGACCCAAGCATCAAAGTCCTCATTCTTCACAATCTTGGTAGGAGACCCCGCATAATTTAGATGCATGGAGGGAACTGGTTCTCCATAAGTGAGAGGTGGTTCAAAATAAGAATAGATGACATTACCACTTTTACCACTAGGCAAAGGAACCTTTTCACTAGAAGCTTCCCCCTTATCAGAGTTGGTGTCCGCCACCTTGTTAGTGGGAGCAACCACTTCCAAAGGTGCGGTGGATAATTTAATACCATCAAGGAACCCTTTGAACATGCCTTTGACCTCGGTCGTCATGGAGGTTTTCAATGTGTCCAAAGCCACATTCAATTCCTCACGTGAGACCGGGGATGCCCCATCGGCCGTAGACAAGGACGGAATCACACCGGGGTGCTCCTCCTCACCGTCTACGGTGTCAATCATACTCTTCGGATGGCAAAGTCCTTAATAAAGAGACGAGGCTCTGATACCAATTGAAAGGATCGATATAGTTGACTAGAGGGGGTGAATAGGCAACTAACAATTTTTAGCTTTTCTTTACCAAATTAAACTTTGCATCAAAGTAGGTTGTCTAGATATGCAACTAGGTGAGCAACCTATATGATGCAACAACAATAAGCACACAAGCAAGCAAAGGATAGAACACAATATATCTTGCACAAGTAAAGGTAAGAGATAACCAAGAGTGGAACCAATGAAGACGAAGATGTGTTACCGAAGTTCCTTCCCTTTGAGGGGAAGTACGTCTCCGTTGGAGCGGTGTGGAGGCACAATGCTCCCCAAGAATCCACTGGGGCCACCGTATTCTCCTCGCGCCCTCACATAATGCGAGATGTCGTGATTCCACTGTTGGTGCCCTTGGAGGCGGCGACCGAACCTTTACAAACAAGGTTGGGGCAATCTCCACAACTTAATTGGAGGCTCCCAACGACACCAGGAAGCTTCACCACAATGGACTATGGCTCCGCGGTGACCTCAACCGTCTAGGGTGCTCAAACACCCAAGAGTAGCAAGATCGGCAAGGGATTAGTGGGGGGAATCAAATTTCTCTTGGTGGAAGTGTAGATTGGGGCCTTCTCAACCAATCCCTAGAAAATCAACAAGTTTGATTGGCTAGGGATAGAGATTGGGCGAAAATGGAGCTTAGAGCATCAATGGAGCTTGGGGATAGAAGAGGTAGTCAACTAGAGGAATAAGACACCCCTTTTATAGTCACGGGACAATTCCAACCGTTACCCACCAACTCAGCCCATGACCTGCGGTACTACCGCAAAACAGGAGTGGTACTACCGCGTGGACCTGTGGTACTACCACGGAGGTCCATGACACTACCGTGGGTGCGGCAGGGCCTGGACTCGTCCTGATGAGCATCGACAGGGGGCGGTGGAACCGCTGACGCAGTACTACCGTGACCCCATGTGGTACTACCGCAAGGCAGGCACCGTCCAGGCACGGATATAAAAAATTACATTCGTGACTACATTCGCTGAGTTTTTATCTATGCAAAAGTCCGACACGGTACTACTGCAAACCAGGTGCGGTACTACTGTGTAGGGCACGGATGTAAAAAATTACATCCACCCCTACTTCCACTCATGCCACTATGCCGGGCCAGGTTTCACGGTACTACCGCGTAGGGCGCGGATGTAAAGAAATTACATCCGCCCCTTCTACCGCTCGCGCAGCAGTGCCTGGCCAGAGCTCATGGTACTACCACTCAGGAGGAGCGGTACTACCGTGGGCGCTTACGGTACTACCGTGCCGGGGCCCGGTACTACTGCTAGGGCCCGCGGTAGTACCGCTCTGGGGAGCAGTACTACCGCCAGCCTTTGAACAGCAACACTAGGAGTCCTTCATTCTGCAGAGACACGGTGAGACGGAGGAAGCTCCAAAGAGCCAAAGGAAAGGAGGTGCAAAATGAACATGTGTACGTGAGATTCCACCCAAACCTTTCCAATGCGGACCCCCTCTTAATAGTACGGCTTTCCTATGACTCAAATCCACCGAAAAGAAACATAGAGAAACGCCATCTTCAGTAGTCTTCGAGGGGCATCAAACCGTCTTGTGTTCAGACATGAAATATCTGGAAAGCTCAATGCACATGATTAGTGCGCAAACGCATTGTCATTAATCACCAAAACTACTAAGGGATAAATATGCCCTTACAATTATGTTCTAAGATTGATGTTGCTATGACTTTGCCATGCTTAATGCTTGTCACTAGGGCCCAAGTCCATGATTTGAGATCTGAACCTATTATGTTTTAATGAATATATGTGAGTTCTTGATCCTATCTTGCAAGTCAATAGTCACCTACTATGTGTTATGATCCGGCAACCCCGAAGTGACAATAATCGGGACCACTCTCGGTGATGATCGTAGTTCGAGGAGTTCATGTATTCACTAAGTGTTAATGCTTTGGTCCGGTACTCTATTAAAAGGAGGCCTTAATATCCCTTAGTTTCAATAGGACCCCGCTGCCACGGGAGGGTAGGACAAAAGATGGCCTGCAAGTTCTTTTCCATAAGCACGTATGACTATATTCGGAATACATGCCTACATTACATTGATGAACTGGAGCTAGTTCTGTGTCACCCTATGTTATAACTGTTACATGAGGAATCACATCCGACATAATTATCCATCACTGATCCATTGCCTATGAGCTTTTCACATATTGATCTTTGCTTAGTTACTTCTCCGTTGCCACTGTTACGATTACTAAAAAACTGCTGCGGTTACTTTTGCCACCGTTACCGTTACTTCCATACTACTTTGCTACTAAATACTTTGTTGCGGATATTAAGTCTTTTAGGTGTGGTTAAATTGACAACTCAGCTGCTAATACTTGAGAATATTCTTTGGCTCCCCTCGTGTCGAATCAATAAATTTGGGTTGAATACTCTACCCTCGAAAACTATTGTGATCCCCTATACTTGTGAGTTATCATGGACGCGTGGCCATCGCCGCGGACGTGTGGGCGGACAAGCTTGCTCGCTGAAAGGTGATGGGAGGGAGCAGAGAGCAGGCTCACGGGACGGAGGAGGCCAAGAGGGAGGAGAGGAAACGGACGGGAGGCGAACAGAGCCAAGCGATGCATAGTGCGCTCGTGGGCGCTCGGCATCTAGCTCTGGTGAGGACGCTTCAGTAGGGGGCAGGAGGGTCAAGGGTGACGTGAGAGAGGAAGGGAGTTAGGTCGGCATGCCCAGACGCGTGGAAACCGTCGATGCCGAGCTGGTCGACGCGTCCCGACGCCCAGAGCGCGGCCAATGCTGCCAGAGCGCATGCACAGACGTGCAAACGATGCGGTCACCACTGTGGACGGTAAGGAGGGGACGCAAGAGGCAAGGATACATTGTCCAGAGTGTTGTCTTTCCATCATAAGGGTTGTGGGAGTTGATGAACCATCAAAATAAGCCAAGGTGTGAAGTGAAGCATTGCGGCAAGTTTGCTGCATCAAACTTGGAGGGGTATTGGTGATCAATAGGGAGCTGATTGGGATCAAAGAGTTTGTCTGGGGTGTTTGGCTTAGGAAAGACTACAATCCTGGAGGTTTTGAGAATATTTGGACCATGATTTAATATAGTTGCTTTGCAATTGCAAAATCTAGTCAGAAACTAAATCAAGATGATACACTCACTTGGAGTAGCCACTTGAGCTCAAATTGGGTAGATCATGATTATTTGGACAGGTGATGATGCTATAAAAAGCTCAAATCAAATGGACAAGTCAAAATGGTACTTGCTTCACAAACATCATTTATGTCCAGAAACTTAGAATAATTTTGGTGATCGGATGGATCAATGAAATGATCCCAAATTGGGTGGAGAGATGTTTTATGGGTAGGAGCATTATCTGGTAATTTATCAAAAAAATTGAAGCAATATAAAATGCACTTGCTTCACAACCTGAAAATATTGCCAGGATCAAAGATTTGGTCATGTGCTCACATAGATGATTGGATGGGGCTTCAAGTGGGTGGAGGGGGTTAATATGAGCACATGAAGGAGTGTGCAAAAGTTCACCTAATTTGGATACTCCTAGCTAGTACTTCCTTCACAAAGCCTTCTGTCTGACAGAAACTTTGAAAACCCACTAAGGGAGATTGGCTAGGCAAATAAAGTTGAATTTGTGCATGAGGCACTGATTTGGATATATAAGCATGCCCAAAAATCTTGGGAGCCACTCGAAAAATATAAATGACAGTTGCTTCACAAGGTGCCATTCATGGCAGAATAGAAAAAGGAATATTGGGGAATTATTTTTTAATTGGCCAATGAAATGTTTTGGCATATTTGAGCAATATATGACCCAAAGGAATTATGAGAATTATTTGAGAATTTTTGGCTGGACAGAAATATAGGTTGCTTCACAACCTAGGGCAGACAGGGTTATTCCTTTAATAGAAAAAGGAATATTCCCTGGAAAAGAATTTTAGGGTTTGATCAAGGAGTGAAGTGACATGATCTTGGCAAGGTTTTGAGAAGGATGAGCCACTTGGGAGGGGAATGGGGATGATTTCCCAGGTGGCAAGGCCAAAGAACCACTCCAAAAAGAAAAATAGAGCAAAAATCAAATAAATCAAAAGAAAAAGGAAAGGGCCAAAAGCCAGGCTGTTACATGTACCTGTGAGATCCCATCTTGGGGCCTTTTCCAGCATCTTGCTAGAGGGGGATTCAATCACGGAGGGCTTCTTCATCAACACCATTGCCTCTCCGATGATGCATGAGTAGTTTACCACAGACCTTCGGGTCCATAGCTAGTAGCTTGATGGCTTCCTCTCAGTACCATGTTCTCCTCGATGTTATTGGAGATCTATTCGATGTAATACTCTTTTGTGGTGTGTTTGCCGAGATCCGATGAATTGTGGATTTATGATTAGATTATCTATGAATACTATTTGGTTCTTCTCTGAATTCTTATATGCATGATTTGATATCTTTGCAAGTCTCTTCGAATTATCGGTTTAGTTTGGTTTACTAGATTGATATTTCTTGCAATGGGATAAGTGCTTAGCTTTGGGTTCAATCTTGCGGTGTCCTTTCCTAGTGACAGTAGGGGCAGCAAGGCACGTATTGTATTGTTGCCATCGAGGATAAAAAGATGGGGTTTTCATCATATTGCTTGAGTTAATTCCTCTACATCATGTCATCTTACTTAATGCGTTACTCCGTTCTTTATGAACTTAATACTCTAGATGCATGCTGGATAGCGGTCGATGTGTGGAGTAATAGTAGTAGATGCAGAATCATTTCGGTCTACTTGACACGGACATGATGCCTATGTTCATGATCATTGCCTTAGATGTCGCCATAACTATGCACTTTTCTATCAATTGCTCAGCAATAATTTGTTCACCCACCGTAATATTTTCTATCTTGAGAGAAGCCACTAGTGAAACCTATGGCCCCGGGGTCTCTTTTCCATCATATTAAATCTCGTTTACATCTTGCTAGTTTCTGATCTACTATTTTGCAATCTTTTACTTTCTGATCTATAACCAAAAATACCAAAAATATTTACTTTACCGTTTATCTATCTCTATCAGATCTCACTTTTGCAAGTGTCCGTGTAGGGATTGACAACCCATTTATCACATTGGGTGCAAGTTGTTGACTATTTGTGTAGGTATTTGGTGACTTGTGCGTTGTCTCCTACTGGATTGATACCTTGGTTCTCAAAACTGAGGGAAATACTTACGCTACTTTGTTGCATCACCCTTTCCTCTTCAAGGGAAAACCAATGCAAGCTCAAGAGGTAGTAGGGGGCACCCCAAAGGCACAGCAATTGTTCTCTTAGCCGTGTGCGGTGCCCCCTCCACAGTGTACTCCTCCAGTCATAGCATCGTAGTGCTTAGGCAAAGCCCTGCGCGGATCACATCACCAACATCGTCATCACGCCGTCGTGCTGACGTAACTCTCCCTCGACCCTCTACTGGATCAAGAGTTCAAGGGACGTCATCAAGATGAACGTGTGCTGAACACAGAGGTGCCATACATTCGGTACTTGGATCGGTTGGATCGTGAAGACGTTCAACTACATCAACCGCGTTAACCTAATGCTTCCGCTTTCGGTCTATGAGGGCACGTGGACACACTCTCCCCCTGTCATTGATATGCATCTCCTAGATAGATCTTGCATGATCGTAGGAATTTTTTTGAAATTGCATGCTATGTTCCCCTACACTTAGATATCTTTCTAGCATTTTATCAATAAAAGGTAGAGGTTAATGATCTTTTCGAGTAGCTTTGTTTAATTTCCTGAAATCAATTACCATTCTATAGCCAGTAACGATTCTTTGTGTGATAAGTTCATTTTTATCATTAGGAACAACAGTAATACCTCCTTTCTTAGGGACACAATGAACAAGACTTACCCATCTACTATCAGCTATGGGATAGATTATACCCGCTTCCAGAAGCTTTAGTATTTCAATTCTTACCACTTCTTTCATCTTAGGATTCAATCGTTGTTGGTGATCAACAACGGGTTTAGCATCAGGTTCCATATTAATCTTGTGCTAACAGAGAGTGCGACTAATGCCCTTAAGATCATCAGGAGTATATCCAATAGCAGCATGATGCTTCCTTATAATTTTTAATAATCTCTCTTCTTCATGTTCTGAAAGGTTAGCATTATTAACAAGATATATCTTTTTCTCATCAAGATAAGCATACTTCAGAGTGTCGGGCAATTGCTTCAATTTAAACACAGGATCACCTTTAGGCGGAGGAGGACCTCCTAGAGTTTCAATAGGCAAATTGTGTTTAAGGAGAGGTTGTTGTTCAAAGAAAAATTTATCTATTTCATTTCTTTCACGCAAGTGCATATAATTCTCATGGTCTAGGAAGTATTGTTCTAGTGGCTCAATAGGAGGCAAGGCAATAGAAGCAAGACCAATTGTTTCATCTTTGCTAGGTGATTCTTCATCATGAAGTTGTCTACGAAACTTAGAGAAATTAAACTCATGAGACACATCACCAAAACTAACACTGACAGTTTCTTTCTCACAATCTATCTTATCATTGACAATGTTCAAGAAAGGTCTACCAAAGATTATGGGACAAAAAATCATCTTGTGGGGAACCAAGAACTAGAAAATCGGTAGGGTATTTTATTTTCCCGCACAAGACTTCAACATCTCTAACAATCCCTGTCGGATTTCGGGTTCCACAAACCCTTGAGAGGTTCAAACTCGAGGGTGTGTGCGGAGATCTCAACCTACCCAGCCTGCCTACTCACGATCTTCACAGCCTAGCGCGTCGAGCTCAAAGGGACAGACTGACACAACAGTTTATCTTCATTCAGGCCACCTTGTGGTGTAATACCCTACTCCAGCTTTGTGGTGGATTGCCTCGAGGGGCTAGGGATGAACTAGTACAATGGATGAACAGCCTCGGGAGGTGAGGTGTTCTTGAGCTCAAGAGAGGTGGTGAAGGAGGAATGGCTTTGCTCCGCTCAGATTGATCCGTCCCCTTCTATGGTGGTGGCCAAGTCCTATTTATAGTGGCCTTGGTCCTCTTCCCAAATGTTGACGGGAAGGAATGCCACAACGGCCAGATTTGAAGGGGGACAACAGGTACATCCTATCCTGACTAAAGTGGTCTTCGCCGGCAAAAGCCTCTGGTCATGACGCTGTGGTGGGCTCAGCGATGACCTCCATCCTGCCATCCTGGCGGTCTTGGTCTTGTTGCACTAGAATGGAAACCTTTGGCTAATTCCTCCGGACTCGCGCCTGCTGCTTGCCTCCTTTGCACCAAAGAGGAAACTGGTACTCTACGCCCACTGGCGCCCGCCTGGCCTTGATCGTCATGGCTCACGTCAGCTGAGCCTCATGAGGTGCACCTGGCATAGAAATCTCTGCTCCTCAGGAGCCATTCTGAGGAGGCCGGTCCCCTTGGAGGTCTTGGTGTCGTCCGCCTCGTGAGGCTTGGCCCCTCGCGAGGGTCTTGAGTTGTCGATGCTAAAGCTGGGTCATACCAGGCCGTCGATGGAGCCACGCACTGGGCCGCAAGCAGGCAAGTCTGGGTACCCCCATATCCAGAACGCCGACAATCCCAAGTGGTGTGATGATATCTCTATTAGCAAGTTTAATAGTAACATCTATGTCTTCTATTTCAGCGTGTGCTATATCATTCATAATTTCTTGGTATAAAGTAAAAGGAATAGCACTCACACTAGCACCTAAGTCACATAAACCATGATAACAACGATCTCCTATTTCAACTAAGACAACAAGCATGCCAACAACTAGTCTATTTTTATCCTTAGTATCTGGTTTGGTAATTCTAGCAGCTTCATCACAGAAGTAAATAACATGCCCATCAACATTTTTGACTAAGAGATCTTTAACCATAGCAACACTAGGTTCTACTTTAATTTGTTCAAAGAGTTTAGGTGCTTTAATATTACTTTTGTGAACCATGGTTGATACCTTAGCATGTTCCTTTATCCTAACAGGGAAAGTTTTGTTTTTCAATATAAGCAGTAGGAACTACTGGATGAACATTATAAATGATAGTTTCATCTTTAACTATAATCGGTTCTTTAATTTCTTCTTTAATAGGGGGGGTGATATTTAAACCACTTCTTCTTAGGGATATCAACATGAGTAGCAAATGATTCACAAAAAGAGGCTACTATCTCAGAGTCAAGTCCATATTTGGTGCTAAACTTGTGAAAAGCATCAGTATTCATAAAAGATTTAACACAATCAAACTCAAGCTTAATACCTAACTCTTTAACTACGTTGAGTTCCCAATCTTTAGAGTTGCATTTAATTCTTTTTAAAAGATCCCACCTGAATTCAATAGTCTTCTTCATAAAAGAACCATCACAGGAAGTATAAAGCATGGATTGATCATTACGAGAAAGTTGAGCATAAAGATTCTGAATGATAATTTCTCTCAAGAGCTCATGATTGGGGCATGAATATAACATTGACTTAAGCCTCCCCCAAGCTAGAGCGATACTTTCTCCTTCATGGGGCCAAAATTTATATATATAATTCCGATCACGATGAACTAGATGCATAGGATAATTTTTTTGCTGAAATTCCAATTTCAATCGAATACAGTTCCAAGATCCAATATCATCGCATAGCCTATACCATGCCAATGCTTTCCCTCCCAAATATAAAGGGAAAACCTTCTTATTAACTCCACCTCTGGGTAAACCTGCAAGCTTAAACAATCCACAAATTTCATCCACATGTATCAAATGCATATCAGGATGTTTCGTTCTGTCTCCTGCATAAGGATTAACTAGTAGTTGCTCTATCATACCCGAAGGAATTCCATAGCTAATATTTTCAGTAGGTGAAGTAGGTTGAGGGGCAACTCTTTGTATTTCTGGTCAAGGTGAACATACCCCGAACAAGCCCCTCAAAGGATTGTTTTCCATAGTAACAAGTGACAATAAATTTCAGCACGTAATATAATTTTTTCCTTACCAATTTCCACTTACCAAGAGCGCTTCACTCCCCGACAACAACACCAGAAAAGAGTCTTGATGACCCACATGTATAGGGATCAATCTTAGTCCATTAGATAAGTAAGAGTGTCGAACCAAATGAGGAGCAGAAGGAAATGACAAGCGGTTTTCAGCAAGGTAATTTCTGCAAGCACTAAAAATTGTAGGTAACAGATAGTTTAGTAGCAAAATAATTTGTAACGAGCAAGTAACGGTAATGGTAAATAAAGTGCAGCAAGGTAGCCCAATCCTTTTGTGGCAAAGGACGGTCCAAAACAATCTCTTATAATAAGCAAAGTGTTCTTGAGAACACACGTGCATCTAGTCACTTTCATCATGTTGGTTGGATTCGCGTTTGCTACTTTTTTTTAGGATAACCTGAGAAGAAATCACTCAGAGTTATAATTACATTCAGAGAGCCACAGCTCTCGCACATCATCAGGAATATCATCGATCTTGTCTTGATTGCCGTTGGTCTTTGCCAGCGCTGCAAGACCATGGGCCAGACCATTGCCTCCACGTATAACAGCAACAAAGTTAACCGATTTGAAATCATGTTGCAGTAGTTTAATATCATGAATCAACAGTTACCACTCCGAGGCCACCGTCTTACTGGAGGTCAGGTCCCCGATGACAACAGTGCAGTCCAGTTCCACTATGATCTCTCCACGGTCCAGTTTTGACAGGGCCGACATCCCGATAGACACTGCCATGGCTTCAGCTTCCTCGACATACTTGCAGGTGTCAATTTTATGGCTGACCGAGACAAGAACCCTGCCCTTCCAGTCTCTATCCACTGCGCCCACCGTGCTTCTCCCCGAATCCTTCTGGAAAGAGGCGTCAGTGTTCAACTTAATCACACCCCTGGGAGGAGCAGTCCACCGATTAGCCGGGCCTGGTGCAGCAAGCAATGGTTGTTCGCTACTTTGATAATATGGTATGTGGGTGGACCGGTGCTTGGGTGCTGTTCTTACTTGAACAAGCCTCCCACTTATGATTAACCCCCTCGCAAGCATCCGCAACTACGAGAAAATTATTAAGATAAAATCTAACCATAGCATTAAACATATGGATCAAATCAGCCCCTTACGAAATAGCGCATAAACTAGGGTTTAAGCCTCTGTCACTCTAGCAACCCATCATCTAATAACTACTTCACAATGCATTCCCTTAGGCCCAAAGATGGTGAAGTGTCATGTAGTCAACGTTCACATAACACCACTAAGGGAATCACAACATACATACCATCAAAATATCAAACGAATATCAAATTCACATGATTACTTGCAACATGGCTTCTCCTGTGGCCTCAAGAACAAAAGTAACTACTCACAAATAATATTTATGCTCAAGATCAGAGGGGTATTAAATAGCATAATGGATCCGAACATATAATCTTTCAGAAAATAAACCATATAGCATCAACTACAAGATCTAATCAACACTACTAGTCACCCACAGGTACCAATCTAAAGCTCTGGTACAAAGATTGAACACAAGAGATGAACTAGGGTTTGAGATGAGATGGTGTTGTTGAAGATGTTGATGAAGATTGGCCTCCCAAAGATGAGAGGGTTGTTGGTGATGACGATGGCTTCGATTTCCCCCTCCGGGAGGGAAGTTTCCCCGGCGGAATCGCTCCACCGGAGGGCAAAAGTCCTCCTGCCCAAGTTCCGCCTCGAGACGGCGGCGCTCCTTCCCGACACTACAAAAAAATACACTTCCGCGATGATACGTGTTTGTCACAGTAGGTCGCGTTTTCTGTCATGCATGTACATCCATGACGATTTTATGACAGAATCAAGATAGTCATACTTGTGCTGTCGTAGAAGTGTTCCATGACATTACCAAAATTATCATCACGGAAGTGTCCACTTCCATGATGATAAATCGCGCGTCACAGAAGTGTTTTCATCAAGG
The DNA here is from genome assembly GCF_018294505.1 of Triticum aestivum. NCBI lineage: Eukaryota > Viridiplantae > Streptophyta > Magnoliopsida > Poales > Poaceae > Triticum > Triticum aestivum. The sequence goes on from NC_057810.1 coordinate 659,640,464, forward strand.
GTGACTGACACGTGGCATCCACCATAACGGAACGCCGTTAAGCTATCGGGTCGGGTTTTGGATCCGATAACCCGTTAACAGTCCCGACCAATGAGGATTTTCCACGTGTAAAATCATCATTGGCTAGAGGAAACACGTCTCGGCTCATCGCTGGGACAGATGTCATCCACTCATTGGAAAAAAGGCGCCTATGATACGTTGACACGTGGCACGGCCCAACAGAGGCCCATTCCTATGAAAAGGTCGGCCCATTTGACTTGATCAAAAGGTGGCGGGCCGGCCCATGGAAAGCCTGTTAATGGCATGTTCGCATATAGCCCATTTATATCCCGCTAACCTAAGGCCTGTTACGCCCTATTCGAATTAGGCCTAGTAGCATTATCTGGGCCATCCAATATGATTCCAGCCCATTTTCACTTCTAGCCCATGTATGGCCCATGACGTCTTTTGGCCCATATGAGGCCCTATGTAACTCTTGGCCTATTAACGGCCCATGGTGAAACTGGCCCGTAATGAACAGTGTACCACTTTACACCCATTAACGGCCTGTGGTGAAACTGGCCCGTAAAGAACAGTGTATCACTTTATACCCATTAACGGCATGTTATTCCGTTGGGCCGTTTCCAGCCCATGTTATATTTCGGCCTTCTCAGAGCCCATTTATTCTTAGGCTCATTTCCAGCATTCGTTTACTTATGGCCCGTTACTATCATTTTCTGCTTGTGGGCCAAATTCAGCTCGTGGTTACAGTCGGCCTGTTTGTGGTCCGTTAATACATTGGGCCGTTTTCATAGCATCATCAAATACGGCCTATTAACGATGGCCCGTTATGGTCGGCCCATGAACAGACAATTCCAACTCTAGCCCGTTTACGGCCAGAATGTGGTCTGTTTGGCCCATGTTTGGCCAATCGATCATACGGCCCGTATAAGGCCCATTGATGATACGGCCCGTAGAAGACCCATTGTTTCTATGACCCATAGGAGGCCCACTGTTTCTACGGCCCGTAGAAGGCCCACTGTTCCTACGGCCCGTAGAAGGCCCACTGTTTCTACGGCCCGTAGGAGGCCCAGTGTCACTATAGTAAATATTAGCCCATGGTTATTGTGGCCTAGTTTTAAAAATTAGGTTATTGCAGCCACTAGCAAACCGCGGAAAAAGAATTGCACTGACTACAAGCAAACAAATAAACAAGACAACAAGGAAATAAATAAGCAAGCAACTTACACTAGGCTATCACGGCTATTACACATATTACATCCACTGGGCATCAAAGTTCGCCACTAGTGCAAATATAGGGAACACAGCAGCATATAAACGCCATAGCAAAACAAGTCCAGGACTGAAACCACTTTAGAAGAGCTCAAGAAACAATATCCTGGGTACCCATAATGCTGGCAAGATGCTTAGCAACCTTATTAACTTTCTCTTGTTTGGCACTTAAGTCCTCCAGCACTTGATGTTGCACCAAAAAGTATGCATCTGAATTCTGCAGGGACTTCCTCAGTCCTTCGGCTTCCTGTCGCATAACATCTGATCAATGTCTTTCAACTTGAAGTTGAAGCCGAACTGATTCAGGCAACGATTTCTAAGAGCTGGTGCCATCAGTGGTAGCCAGTAACTCGAACACTACATCAAGACAGGACTTTGGGGTTGTCTCAGTGTCTTCAGTATAGTTTTTATTAGCTTTCTTGGAGACCAACAGGGATGTCTCACTATCTTGAACCTTATCTGCATTACTTCATTTACCATTGCATAACAGGGTACTCTTCTCCAATATTTTATCCGCATTCTAAAAGAGAAACAAACAAACACATCTCAGGTTTACAATGTAGTATATGAAACTCGTTTTGGTAAACCAGTTCAATAGTAAGGTGGACAGGATAACAGCATGAAACAAACATATATCTATGTAGTATGGTCACTGTATGATCTATATCATTCTAGTTTATGTTGCCAAATCAAGATAGATACAGTTTGAATCATATCTATTTAAGACAAAGCAACATAGACAGAATATAAGTGTGGGAAACTACACAGCAATAAAAACACTTGTAATGTGCATGGCATGAGAACATAACTGTTTATTCAATTGAAACTGAAATCAACATAGAGCAAGTTACAACAGCAAATAGCCAAACACGTTGAAGAAACAGGTTTAAAACATACCTGTTGCGCCATTGGAGTTTCAATTGCATCCTTCAAATTTGAAATTAGTTGGTATCAGTAAATACAGTGATGCAAGAGCAAAGTAGTATGAACCATAGCTACGGAACCTGACCTGAGAACAATTCTTCTTCTGGTTTAAGCGTTGACTTCGGGTTCGGAGTGGTGGTCCTCGTGATTTGGGCACTGCAGTTGCCTTACTAACTGCTCGTGTTTGGGTGCTCTGTGATGGAGACGGTGATGTGTCAATGGGAACTGGGTGTCTATCTGCTGGGGTTGGGGTTAGAAGGGGTGTTGCTGGTTCTCTATCCAACTGGGTAGGGGTACAATCTGCATGAGTGTGGGTTATGTGTGGTGGGGCTGGTTCTTGGGCAAGTACAACCGTGGTTCTATCTGCATCGACAGGTAGCACGATCTTATCTGAAGACCATGTTCTTACTCCCACAGATACTGCCATCACTCCCTCCAATTGAAATGGCTGATAAACAAGAAAAGTAATTGAATGTACAGACATTGTAAGATAGACAGGTGCAATGGATAGTAGGGAAGAAAACAGGGCATGAAATAATTCACATTTATGTTGTCTAAGCAAACAGAATAGCAGGACATAATTTCACATATATGATGGCTAATTAAACATGATAGCATGACACAATTTCACATGTATGATGGCTAACTAAACAGGGTAGAATGACATACTTCAAAATATGATGACTATGTAAACAGGATGCCATGATATAACTATATGATGTGTCTATTAAAGTGGTTGGCATGCCATAAATCACAAACATGTCGTCGATGGAAACATGATGGCATGATATAATTCATGAATAGAATGACATAATTTAAAATATGATGACTATGTAAACAGGATGAGATGATATAACTATATTATGTCTTTAGAAAATGGGTTGGCATGCCATAATTTAGATACATGCTGTCTATGTAAACATCATGGCATGACATAATTCAAATATATGATTTATATACTAAGGAAGTGAGCAGAGGGCAATCGCATATATGATGTCTCAACTAAGGAGATGGCATTCAATATTGTGTATATGATGTAAAAACTAAGCATTACAATACAACATATGCATTATATGAGTAATATAACCCTGCCAAGTTTGAGCATACACCTCAGGGGGATAATAGGACTGGTCATCTGCCTCTGAATCCTCCTTTGAAGAGCTATCTGTTACCAGCAAGATATCTGCTTCAGCAGGTAGCATTTTCTGCTCTGGAGACCTTGTTTTCACTCCAGATTTCTCCATCACCAATTCAAATGGCCGATGCACAGGAAGAGCAGTTGAATATACAAACATTGTCGACAACAGCAATGAGAAATACAAAAAAAAGGACGGCATGGTATAATTCACATATAGGACGCTTGCCTAAACAACATGGCATTGCATAATTCACATACATAATGCCTTGCAACAAGATAACATTGCATAATTCACATATATAATGTCTTGCAACAAGATGGCATTGCATAATTCACATATATGGTAATTAGACACTAAACAGGTGGCATTCACACAAAGTATGTCTAAACTAAGAAAATGACATAGCAATGCAAGATACCATACGCACGATATGAGCAACATAACCCTGCCAAGTTAGGGCATGCACCTCGGGGGGGGGGGGATATGACTGGTCATCTGTCTCTGAATCCTCCTCTGAGGAGCTATCGGTAACCAGCAAGACATGCGCTTCGTTAGATAGCATTGTGTGCTCTGAAGACCCTGTTTCCACTCCAGATTTTCCATGCCCGTGCCGAATGGCTGATGCACAAGAAGAGTAATTGAATGTACTAAAATTGTTGACAAATTTAACACGTATAAAAAATGATGGCATGGTATAATTCACATATAAGATGACTAGCTAACCAGGGTGGCATTGCAAAATTCACATATATGATGCCTGGCTAGACAAGATGGCATTGCATGATTCACATATACGATAAAGAAACTAAACAGATGGCATTGACATAAAGCATGTCTAAACTAAGAAGATGACATCTTTAATGTATATAGTAAGCAATGCAAGGCACCATATGCATGATATTACTAACATCAGCATGCCAAGTTAGAGCAAAGACCTCATGGGGTAAATAGGAGTGGTCTTCTCCTTCTGAATCCCCCTCAGAACAATTATCTTCCTCTTGATTATGATCCGAAATGGGTGGAGGGGGGGCTGCCTTTGCACCCACCATGGAACGACGTCTGCATGAAATTTTATTGCCACGCAAGGCTCGTCTCTTTTGCTCTACATGATCAGTTCCATTGTGTACAATAACTGGCATGCATAGGAATAAAACATAGTGAGCTTATGTAAGGAGTGCATGCACAAATCCAGAGTGATGGTAGCAAACTGTGGATAGACCCAAAACCAATGATAGCAGGCAGATAATAGCTTTAGTTAAAAAATATAGATAATGGCTCCTTTAATGTTTGTTTGCACCCAACATGAAACTCATAGTAGACACCGGAGATTAACCAGATAGTAGACAGATAGTACTGATTGCTGCCCAAATATGTACCCCACAACCATTTAAAAACTCAAGTTTCGGCATTAGTTTGGACCTGACTCCGAGTCTAATAGGGGAACACGATGATAATGTAGCATGTCATCATATTAAGCGATGCATAATGTAAGCAGACACGGAAGAGCGCGACCTCTCTTGCAGACCCGTGTAGTCCTTAAGGTCATCTACTCAGTTGATGATGGTAATGCAGTTGTCGTGGCTGCCGGTGGCGGGTAAGAAGATCTGAGGCGGCGAAAGATAGTCTGGAGAGCGGATCCCTGCTGTGGTGAACCCTTCCATCGTTGGAGCAGCTGAGCTGGGGTGGAACACAGCGCCGCAGGAGCAGGACAAACCACACAAGGTTTTCTTTGACACATATCTGTAACAGAAGTAATTGAGTAAGGGCTTGTTTGAATTTGAGGATTCTAACAATGCAGGGATAGGAAATAGACAGGAATAGGACAGGAATGCATGTGCAAAACAGAGAATTTAAAAACACAGGATTTCTGCCAATCTGGGTGTTTGATTCACAACAATTGGAAGATCACAGGATGCAAAAAAGCATGGTGAGATTAAGTCAAACCACAAGAAAATGTACGGTTATAATGCTATTATGCTACTATCTCTTAGTCTTGTGCTTGATGAATAGGAATATGAAAAGGAGGAGAAGTGGAAATTAGAATTCCTATGGTTTTTCTTTCAAGGAGACACTAAAGGAACATATCCTACAGTTTTCCTTTGCTCCATTCCTTTGCACCAAATTCATGAAAAGTAGTACCATAGGAAACTTTCCGATTCCTACGTTTTTCATTCACTTTTCCTTTCAAGCACTGGCGATTCTAGTAGGCAGGCTTGAGCAAGGAAAATCCTACACTAAAGAAATGTTTTTGTGCTACTTCTATTACTTTGGACCCAGGCCACTGCCATACTAGCTCAACTCCCAGGCCCATCGACAAATGCACAGCTCAAACGCGTAGAGATAAATAATGATGGCGTTCAAGAGAGTCCATCGCGGATAGCTAAGTTGCCTGGTACCTCACTGCTTGTCATATAGTAGGATAAAATAATCGTATTTCCCATTACTACGAGTGCTCAGTGGACAATATATAACATGTAGAGTAAAAAATAGATGCAACAAGTGTACAACCTCTTTGGCGAAGCCATGTCGATCTCAGCGTGATTGGGTTGGCCGGTGAGGTTGCTCCGGATGACTTGGCTGTCGGAGGAGGGGAAGAAGATCTTAGGCATCTGGAGATGGAGCCCGAGGTACTGCTCCACTGTGATGGAGGGTTTCGTCGTTGGAGCAGCTCCGGTGAGTTGTACGACGCCGAGGCTGAAGCAGGACAAGAGAGACAACGAACAACATTAACCTGAGTGGAATTCTAATAGCATCTCCAATACATGACGTAAAATACATAACCACAAAGTGCTAGATGTAAAATACATCAGTCTCTCATCTCTGAACTTAACTGTCGAAACTGAATTTAACTGTCGAAACTAAACTTAACTGTCGAAACTGAACTTAACTGTCGAAGCTGAATTTTGCTGTCGAAACTGAACGTACTAGCAAGGTGAGGCTACACGTCGGTCGACTGACTTTTTCATCTCTGGTCAGTCGATTTTGCAGCCGTTGGATACGAAATCAAGGGCATGCGGTTCATCTTCAACCTCCACCCCTCTGAGCCGCCAGCCACCACCGGCCAAATATCAGCCCCCTGCCGCCCGCGGCCGGTGGTGCGCCGCCCCGCCCACCCCGAAAACACTCCCCACCGCCGGTCCGCCGCCGCCCCGGCCATCCCTCTAGGCCCCCCCATGCCGAGCTTTTTCTCCGGCGATCCCCACGCCACCGCCCCGCCAACGCCTCGCCACCGTTGGCGACCACCGCCCCCACCCTGAACCCTAAGATAGATAGTAGGGTACCTCTCCGGCGAGCCCCCCTCCCCACTGCGGCTGGTTCTTCCTTCACCCCGGCAAGCCCCCCACCCCCACCCCCTAAAAATTGACTAACCCAAAAGTCGATTCAGTCGACTGAAGTGTAGCTAAAACGGAGCAGCATCGCAAGCAAGAGCAAGAGTGAGACCAGCAGCGCGAGCAAGAGAAATAGCAAGAGCAGACCGGGCAAGGGACCTAGAGCAAGAGCAAGAGCAGCAGCGCGAGCAAGAGCAATAGCAAGAGTAGACCAGGCAGGGGACTAAGAGCAAGAGCAGAGCAGCAGCGCGAGCGAGAGCTAAAGCAGCAGCAACTCCTACTAATGTGGACGTCGCCACTGAGGGAGCGACACCATGGAGGAAGTAGTCGACGACGCCGTCGTGGATGGAGCCGCGTCGTGTCGGCTCGGGACCGAGCTCCAACAGCACCGTGAGATCGAATCAAGAAGAAAATGCGGCGATTAGTGTACAACCTCTTTGGTGGTGCCGATTAGGCCGCAGCTTCATCCGAGGAAACGGTGACGATGATGCTCTTCCGGTGGTGCAGGTGAAGACGGCGGTGTGGGAATGGAGGTGGCGCGAAAGACGAGGGGAATGCCGGGGCAGCTCCTTGGAGGTGGAGGACGGGGTGGATGAACCGGAGGGACGACGAGATCGATGATGGATCCTCATTCGGTACAGTGGATGAGGGACGTCGAGGTGTTGTTGTGGACGACATCGTTGGGGAAGAGGCTCCGGCTGGGTGGCGCATGGAGCAGGGTGTGGGGTTTCATCCCGGGTTTTCACGGCCTCAGTGTACGAATGGGTGGGCAGATGGGATGGCAGTGGGGAACCATGGCTTAGGGACGCGCTTGTCCGAAATGTGGGGTAAGTTACAAAAGTACCCCCACCGATTTGAGGCACTTCTTTCGATTCAGGGGTACCACGGGCATTTTGCGTGTCGGGATTTCACAGGAGGTGGGAGTTTTCGCGCGCGTTGTAATTTTGGAATAGCAAGGCGCGGGTTGAGATGGAGGGAGTTGTCGAAGCACGACAAGACAAAGATATATCTTAAATTTTTGGGCTAACAAGGCGCGGGTTGAAGAGGCGGGAGTTTCGCAGCACGATAGATAGAGACGCTAGCTTGAATTTTCGGCACAACAAGGCGTGGCTTGAAATTTCGGAAGAACAAGCTTAATGTGTACCAAAAAAGACAATTTGCACCTCAACACGCACAACACACACAAAGACCATTTAGACTAGAGTAAGGTACATGTGCATTGCACGCATGAGATTTGGCAACCAAATTATGAATAAATAACACATTATAGCATATAAGCTTTGAGTCATATATGCATGATGTAGATGTTCGTTTAATTCTTATAGTTCATTTCATTCAAAATCATCTAGTTTTTATAAGAAAGCTAATCTATTTTAAGATTCATGGAATTGTGCGTTGTAAGACATAAAGTAAAAACAAATAATGGCAAATCATGTAGAAAAACATTTGGGCAATTCTGATACGGAAGATTCTAGAACAAATAAGAAGTGCTTGTGTTTTGATGTTTGTGCATTATGCTTAAGTTCATCCATGGAGTCTTCTAGATTATACATGTGGCAAAATCTGGTGGAATCTAGATGATATACAACGGCCAATAGTGCTCAAATTTTCCATCTTTGGACCATCGGATTCGCCTCATCCAATGACCATCTTTCAAAGTTAAAGTTACCCGCACACAATACAAAAAAATATAATATATAATATATATATATATATATAGGGATATAGATATAGATAGTGATGCGAAAGCCGCCCATCATCTCCAATTAGAATAGTGTGTGCATGCACGGATGCGACGTGGCCAAATGATGTCTGCCATCGGTATCTCAAATTCAAATCAGACTGGCCTTGTTCAATGTGTATACATTACAACATGCTCGTTTACAAACCACACCGTGCAGATCTCCGTTATATTCATGCATGCATGGGTTTCAAACATCAGGATCTCTTATTCAAATATTTGAATTCAACTTTACATTGATTATAACCTCACCTAGTCTTTTACACCCACACAGTCGTCTTCTCTTTATAATTGTACCACTAACTTTCTCTCGTGCATGCATGCACACACACTACCAGTCGGCATTATCCATCACACACATGCAATCTTTTTCTTCAGGTCAGTCTCCCATGAAGGCACACACCCACACACATCCCCCTCTCCATCGTTCGGGCATTCTTTATCTCTCACGTGTGCATGCGCAACGATCGATGTTCCTCTATGTATGTGTGTATATAGCTAGGTCTTTCGTAGTTTTCCACACAAACCGATCAATCGATATATCCAATGAGGTCTCACCCTCTTTCCCACGTCCACATCGATCAATCTATAGCTCTCTATATAGGATTAACATACATAGCTAATACACCCACGTTAGTTATATATCCAACGTCCCCCTCTCATCATCCATGCCTTCCGCTTCATCTCTCAGACGCGTGCACGATGGAATCGGCGAAGACAGGGGGCAGTAAGGGCCCTGCACCCCCCCCCCCTAACATCACTATATATCGAGGCTAATATGAATGTGATCATTAGACAATTGCTGCTAAAAATGGTTTAAGTTCATGAATTGACCCTCCTCGTAAACGATTAGCAATGCTTGGCCCCCTAGCTCAATTATTTTTCATGGCTCCGCCACTGCATGCAACAGCGCACGTTCTCGCCCCTCCTCTCTAAATATCGATCTCGCACTTGTGCATTCCTTCATAGTCTCCCTCCACTCGGCCCCTCACACCATCTTCTAGCCCCCCACCGGATTTTGCCACATGTACAATCTAGCAGACTCCATGGTTGAACTTAAGCATAATGCACAAACCTCAAAACAACAGCGGATCTCTTTTGTTCTAGAATCTTCCGTATCATAACTGCCCAAACTTTTTTTCTAGTTGAATTGCCATTATTTGTTTTCACTTTATGCTTTACAACGCACAATTCCATGAATCATAAAATAGATTAAGGGCTTCTTTGATTCAAAGGATTCTCAAAGGAATTTTGGAGGATTCTAATCATTAGGAATTTTTCCTATCTTGGTTGTTTGATTCGTAGGATTGTAAACCATAGGAAATTTTCCATATGATTCATTTGCACTAGATTTCATAGGAAACATCCCATCCACTCAAACCTCTTTGAAAGAATTCTGCGTTTTTTCTATGCACAATCAAACACTCGTACAATCCTGTAGGATTCAAGACGACATTCCACTATAATCCCATGTTTTTCCTATTCCCGCGTTCTTAGCTTTTTTATAAAAACTAATTGATTTTGAATGAGATGAACTATAAGAATTAAACGAAGGGCTACATCAGGCATATATGACTCAGAGCTTACATGTTATAGTGTGGTATTTATTCATAATTTGGTTGCAAAATCTGATGAGTGCAATGCACATGTACCTTATTAGTACTTCGAGTATGTGCAAAACATGTAAATTAGAATACCAATGGCACGCTACACAGTGTCTCTCTTACAGTTCATGAAGCCACGTGGCACATGTGGAGGCGTTGTCGCGACATCCTTGCATGGATTGATCACAGTGACGTGCTGCTGGTTCCAGAAGAATGTACTCATCCTCCCTGAGCCATACTGGCGGTACATGCACGAAGCGAAGATGTGCACGCATGCCATGCACACACTCATTCCCTCGCACGCACACGCGGGTACACGGATGGACGCAATTTTGTACCAAGATCCACCCCATGTGATAATTTGACGCGTGTAAAGTTGTTCACTTCATTGATGGTCAATTAATACAGCGCATGCAAATTGAGTGGACGTGAGGGCGGAAGAAAGACATTATTACTCCACTGCGCGCATGCGAGTAGTTAAATCGTGGGTTGCTAGTAGTACTTCCATTGGTTTCCTTCGTATTTTGTGCCAATTTTTGACAGTAACATAATATTTACGCATTTGAGCAGTGTAGTACTTGAAATTTATGTTCCGCTAAACTCGTCGGGAGCCGTTTCGGGTCTCGAAACCAAAACCGTCAATTAATCTTTACCTTGTTACCATCACATTTGAAAGCCTGCTCACACCTACTAGTACGTACCAAACCTGAAAGTGTTCCCACTATGCAGGTATTAGTACTAGTGCTAGTACTTAGGTTATAAAAAGGGGAACTACCTAACCGAAAATTACTCTACCTTTCCTCCTCATAAGTGCTTCTTCTTCGTCCGTTGTTGCCATGGCCGGTGAGCAGAGCTCTAGGTCGAGAACTACTCGTAACAAGGGAGCGGCAACCAAGGCTGCGGAAAAAAAGAGAGGGCTCGCCGCCATGCAGAGACCTCGAAAGATCTCTCACGGGCAGGCGATGGCTCCCAGGAGCGCCCCTAGCCGCGGAGGCGAACATGCCGAGCTGGCGGAGCTGGAGTCGTTATCCCTCGACGGCATGCCCGATCAGCTCAATAAACACCTCAATAAGCAGAAGGAGTTCATCCAAGGCTTGATGGAGTTGCTGGAGGAGAGCCTCGACGACATGCCCGCTGAGCTCAATAAGCAGGGGGAGTTGACCGCCGGCTTGGTGATGCTGCTGAAGAAGAGCATTGCCTCGGAGAAGAAGGCGACCAGCGAAATCCTGTGACTTTAGGAGGACAAGGCGAAGCTCTGCCACGAGATTGACCTGTTGAAGGAGAAGAACACCGGCTGGAAGAAGCTGCATGAGAATAGTAGTTCCTCGATGAAGATGCTGCAGGCCCTCATCATGGAACAGAAGGAGGAGTTGGCAAAGCTCCGCATCGAGCACCCAGCTACTGTCAAGGCATGTAATGCGGCCGTGGAACAGATGATGAAGGCTCCCGTCGAGAAATCCCGCGTCATGGACAGAATGAAGAAGATGGTAGAGGAGATGCGCAAGGATATGGAGGTCGTGGAGGCGATGAAGAAGCAGTTATGACTCCGCGGCGAATTAGATCATTTGGGGTGATAATCTTCCTTCTTCTTTTGCTCCTGTGTTTCATCTTTTGCTTTGGGTGTCTCGCCGCACGTGTCATGTTCTCTGCGAGGCATGAATAGAACAATGCTTTTTTTGAGGGAATGAATAGAACAATGCTAACAATGAGATGACTAGCAAATTAGATCATTTTTTATCGCCATATGGCACTGGGCTGCCGTGTTTCGTGCTCCTCCGTCGCAGTACTACTCCAGTGGAAAACTTGAGTATACCGCACAGTTCTTTGCTCCTCCTTAGGTCGTCGGCGCATTTATACGAGCAGTGAAATCACAAGGCCCCATCTTCCAGCAGTAAAGAGTCGTCAAATCACAAAGGCCCTCGCCTCTCATGAAACCGACCAAGCTAGACTGCCCCGCCCTCTAGCCTTTTAAAAAATGTATACTTTTGTACAGCAGTAGTATCGATGGATTGCCTCATGGAGCAAAACTTGAAATTAAAAAAAAGGTGGTACATATAGAGAGCGCTTGTCGCCAAATTATGCATATAGTACTATTAAAAAGGCTAGTCACAATAATGGTGTCCAGCACAACCCACCCCTCAAATAAAGTGCCGGCGTGGAGCAACTCACCACTCCTCATCGAGCTGAACTAGAGCAGTGAGTTGCTGAACCACGCACCTGCTTGGGACGGCAACTGGTTCCGTTGGGCCAGGCGAGGTTGGTGAAGCACCGAGCGGCCTCGCCCATATCCGGAGGGCTCGGCGGGCCACCCAGTCGGGTAATATGCAGGAGAACGGCTCATCGGAAGCCATCGGAAGAGTGGAGAAAATGGTGAAGGAGGAGATGGGGGAGCGGCGGAGGGGTGCGATTCTTGCCCGCTGTCTGTCTGGCCTCGTGTAAATAGAGGGCGGACGGTAGGAGCTTGGCCGGCGTCTGGCCTTGTTTAAACTGAGGGCGGACGGGAGGAGCTCGGCCCGTGTTGCGTTTAATTTCGGCCCTCTCATGAACGGACATATGGCCGGAGTAGGATTCTCGATTTGCATGCGGGTTTAACGGAGGGGTTTAATGGAGGCGTCGGGCGTGCAGCGGGCGGCGCAGTACTATTCGATTTGACAGTAGTAATGAGCCGTCAAATCACAAAGGCCCTCGCCTCTCATGAAACCGACCGAGTTAGACTGCCCGCCCTCTAGCCTTTTAAAAAATGCATATACTCCACTTTTGTACAGTAGTAGTATCGATGGATTGCACCATGGAGCAAAACTTGAAATTAGAAAAAAAAGGTGGTACATATAGAGAGCGCCCATTGCCAAATTATGCATATAGTACTATTAAAAAGGCTTGTCACAATAATGGTGTCCAGTATAAGTGCACAACCCACCCCTCAAATAAAACTAAGCACCCTGGAATTCTTTGACAAAACTAAGCACCCTAAAATTCTTTGACAACTAAACTGCTGGCTATATGGTGTTGGCCATATATATTGTACGTATATAATGTGAAGAAACGAGTGGTAGTACTATACCAACTAAAAGATGAAATGTAAGAAATACTAGTATGTACGTACTGAAGAGTTAAAGTAACGAGAAGAAACATAACATAGTTCTGCTGGGGGCTCAACACAACACACCCCTCAAATTAAATTAAGCACACCTGAAATTGAACTTTGCAACTATTCCGGTACACTTCATTAGAACCACCATGAGCAACGACACTACCACCTTACTCGGAGTCCTCGTCCATGTCCTCGACTTCGTCCTTGTCCCTCTTCCTCTTGGTTGATACTTCTTTGCTTGAACCGCACACTTGGCTCTTGCTCTTCATCCAACCCTTGTAGATATTGAAACAAAGGTAGCCATCCATTGCAGCGTAGTGGATGTGGTCTATATCTAGTACATTCCGCTGCCATGCATAACGATGAAATGTGTATGGATGTTTCTCCATTTTACCGTACGAAGGATGAACCATGGCTCCTGCCAGGGTCAACATTGAAGGCTGATGAGAGGACACCAGCCGATTCTTCTCGAGGTTGAAGGTATTGCCTACAACGAGGCCTATCCGACCTAGGACTTCTTTGTCGTTACCAAAGTCTACAGTAACGAATTTAACTAGGCTGCTCTCGAAGAAGTCCTTAAAATCCAGGCACTCAACGTCGGCATGGCATATGTGGTAGACCAAGCAGAAGTCATGCACGCAAACCTGGATCACGGCGGGCTTCTTCCTCTCTTCGTCCTTTAGATGCTTCTCTCGTCCCAGGACTGTGGTGTACTCAACATCTAGCCCAGTGACCCACTCATCATCTGAGTCTTCGAACATGCGTCTGAAGCGAGAAAGGCATCCTTTCACCGTCACGGAAGAACGGGTGTAGATGACATCAAACTCATTGCCGGTGATGGTTCTAACTTGTACTCACCGCCGATCGTGGAGATTTGGGACACCATGGATTTGGAGGAGGGTTAGGATTAGTGGAACTTCCATAATGTGAATGGACGGGACGACTAGGAGCGAACCGTCGTAGTATTAAAGGACGTGCAGGGACGAGTAGGAGCGAACTGCAAGCATGCGAACGGCAGGGTAGTGGCTTTCCATTCTCCCATGATACGGGCTTCCGAGAGCCCTTGGATCTGAGATTGAACGGTTGCATGGCGTGATTCTAGACCTATGGGTGAATATCCTATCCTGGAGGGTTATTCTGCAAATTTTCAGCAACTTAGCATGCGATCGTTTGATCTTAGATCCAAGGGCTGCCAGCAGCCCGTATCATGGTCGCGCCTACCATGACCGTCGCGTCGCTCGCGCGGTCGCGCCCTTGGAGATTTAACACGGTGCGTTAGGCTATCTGATGTTGGCATGTCATACATAGTCATCACTTAGTCACTCATACTACAACAAGGTTGGCTATAAGGTTGGCTATAAGTGTAATTTTTTTTACTTCTCTCTATCTCTTTCTTCGTACTCCCTCCGTCCCATAATATAAGAACGTCTTTGACACTAGTGTAGTGCAAAAATGTTCTTATATTATGGGACACAGGGAGTACTAGTATTTATTGCATTTTCCAAGGAGACCTCTTCCAATGAAATGGTGTTGCTAAGTTTGCTTCATTTAATTAGCTATAGACTCAAAATTGTCTTTTCACCTAGGTACACGCGCTTAGCACCGTTTCTTCCTTGGGTCACCAAACTAGTCTCTCTCTTCTTGATTAACTTGCCACATCAGACTTTATGCCTATGTGGCAAGCTTAGCACCTGTAGGACCAAGTAAGGCTGCTTCTAATGGGAGTAGTATCATGCATGCCAACTATGCAATCTTGATGGGGTGAAGTCGAATTAAATAAAGAAAAGAGAGAGTTGAGTATCATAATATGATACTGTAGTATCATATTAAATGATGTGCTACTATGTGTCATGCATGACAATAAATAAACTATCCTATGATACCAACACATGATACTATGCATTACGGATGTAGTATCATACAAAAGTATCATATGCATGATACTAGTATATGATACTCTCCATTACGACCAACCTAAGTACAATAGTCTGCTTTACATGGCATTTTTGCATATGTGGAGGAAAGAGAGGCAAGGAAAAAGTGGAGAAGTGGGATCTCATGCAAGAGCCAACCTCTACTACATGGTGGAGCATTGGGAGAGGCACTTGTATGGAGGTGGTCAGGAATCAGGAGACTCACGCCGGTCGTAGCATCGCAGTTAAAATGATAATGGCAAGTCAAATCACGGGGCCCCACCTGTCCAGCAGTAACTCGCTATCAAATCATACAGCCCTACGTTTGCAGCAGCCTACTCCCTCGTCTTCTCGCGTCTCTGTCGAACCGACTAGGCGGAACTGCCCCGCCGCCTACCGCGCAGGAAAAGCCCCGCCCTCGACTTTTAAATAGTATACAGTATACTAATTTTGTATCCATGGATTGCGCCATGGAGCAAAGCCTCTAGAAAATGGTGGTACACATGTACGGAGTATGCAGCATGCCCGTCGTGTTCGCGTTGCACCCCAGACGGTCGGTCGGTCTGGCACACTGCTCTCCGAATGGAATGTGCGTCATATTGCATTTGCACACACATGTGGGACAGCAATTGAGAACCGACCATAGGCACACTCCCGGCCCCGCAAGTCGGGTGACTTAATAGAAGAGGGAGACGAGCGATAGTACTAGAGAAGTGTTGTACTATGTTGGTGCTTGGACGATCCCTGCAAGACATGGAAGATCAGTTCGTCCATGCATGTGACCAGACTCCAGCAGACACGCCTGGATTGGCTATCATCTACATATCATGCAGGCTGTGTTGTACATGGTTGTAGTTGTGGTGAGAAATCTAAAAAAAGGTTTCTTGTCATCTCGCAAAATTAGGTGTCATGTGCTGCGGATCACTGCGAGGGTTAAACAGCGACAACTGAGTTGGGCTAGTCATTGGGGGCACATGCACGAAGACTACTCGGCTGCCATCTAGGTCAAGCCGGCTATGTTAATTAGGACATCTATCGACGGACCCCTTTTCTACGAGTTTATCTTTAATTTGAGATTTGTTCATCGTATAGTTTGTCCGTCGGGATTCATATTGTCTCCTATAGGCAGTGAGGTTATGATTTCTTGTCATGTGGCATTTTTTCGTGTTATATGTTATCATCCGGCGCTTCAGATCAAAATGACGACAACTGCGCCTCCGGGCCACGTGCATGAAGACTTCTCGACAGTCATTGACGAGGTCAAGCCGGCTCCGGTAGATAAAAGAAAACTAGTACTACTCCACTATATAGGCAAGCGCCTCCGCGCTTGCTTGCTAGTGTTGCTCTCTTCACACTGTCTCGGCCTCTCCAGATCTAAACACGACAGCGGTGGCCACACTCTCTCTCTCTCTGCTCACCGCTGGTCACAGATCCAGCCGGATCCTCTCCACCGGGGAAGGTGAGAAGGTGCAACGTTCATGCGGTCGTCCTCGGCGACGGCTCTTACCCACTGTTGGGCGCGTCTCGATCAGCCTGCCTTGCTATTCTCTCCCAAGCACTGCTGGCGAAGGAGGGCCTCCGACCCCTTCTTCCTTGTTGTCGTAGTGTGGGTAGATCCGGCCTCCCGCCGCCCACCTAGTGACATCCCGGCGACCATCAGGTATAACTTCCTTCGAAACCAGCCTTGCTCTACTTCCCGAGCTCCTGATGTCGCTGCATTTGTAACTTTTACTATTTCTCAGGCCCCCTCGTAGATAGGGTCGATCGCTGTTCGAAAACCACCTAATTTTTTTACATTTAAGAGGTAAAACTAGTTCATGCACTCGAATCTAGTACTACTTGGTTCAAACAAGGAAGAAAGGGGGTGGGGTGGGGGAGGATCTGTTACCTGAATCTAGGACTTGGTCGAAATAGGAAATAATGGGGGTGAAAAGTAGCAGAGACTGGCTATCCAACTGGTCTCTAGGTCTAATAGGGAAATAAAGGCAAACGCAGTACAAACTCAATATAAACCCGATCTATTGGTTGAAAAAGGAAAGAAAGTGGGGACTAGGGGACAAGTCAACAGAGTAAGTCCAGCACTAGATTTGCTAGCCTCACACAGTATAAGGTGGCTATACCAAACAAAAATGGGACCAACCCAGATATCATGTTCTGATGTTTGTTGCCTCGAGCCACTCTTATGTAATGCCACTGGTAAAATGTAGCAGTCGCACTGTTAAAAGTAAGGACACGTTAAACCAGTGTTGTTTTCAATGTAATGCCTCCAGTAATATGAATCAATGGCACTTTTTTTACATGTCCTGCTAAATTTCCCATTAAGATAAGTTGGTTCTTTTTGTTAGAAATGCAACTGTCCTGGTCCGCCTACTCTCCCAGGCCCAAAGTAATGTCATATTTAACGGTTGTCATAGTTAATCCTAATGCCCACACTAATATCTAGCAATGCCACTGCTTTAGAAATTGCTACTGTCCTTGTAGGACTGCCATTCAGATAAGGAGCATTATTCTTTTCATTTGATGCATGTTTCATCACTTGTTAGTCACCCTCCTTTCCACCTTTTTTGTGCAAACAGAGATATACATTTCACGCTCGATCTTAGTCGAACTGCACAAATGATATCCAAATTATAGTTGAGCATTCCAAGAGCTTCACAACCAACCTTGATGTTGCTCAATTTTATTGCAACTAATGAAGAAGAAGCTCTATGGGTTTCGTTTTCTGATGGAAATGGAACCGGGGCTGGAGCCCTTTTCTTAAAAAAATTTGAAGAAGAAGTTGCTAGCTCACGGGACATTGCTTCATTTTAGGTGAAGTGCACCAAAAGGTCCCATGAATTGAATCATCCATGTTCGTGACTGAAAGAGCCAGCTTCAGCATCCCAGTCTAAGCACCCCTGGACTCCATCATTGGGACACACGGTACACCTCGTTTGCCACCTGCTCGACCCTAGTGTCACGGATAAAATGAAGTAATAATACAGTTAAAATAGAGCGAGTGTCATCTCTATCATTTCATTTCCAATGTAGATAAAGAAAGTGCTTCTCTTTGTTAATGTATGTTTCATCAACTAGTCCCATTGTTAATGTTTAAGCGTTTCTGCAAACTGGGGTGCTTAATTTTAGTTGATATGTACAAAAATAGAGATTGGAATGTCTCAAGGCACCTCCTTGTACTACCGCTGTACACTGATGTTCGTCACTGACAGAAGGTGTATCTGGGAGACTTGGGACGATGTCCAGTATGAGGCGTACCGTATGAGGCGTCACAGGGCCCATCTCGCCCTCGCATCATGGCATACTATGATACTATCGCAATACTTTCTTCTATTTATTTTGTGTGTTTCATCAACTAGTGCCACTATAATGTAATCACGCTTTTTCATTATCTGTGCAAATAGGGTTATTCAGCTGCATTTTGGTGGAACTGCACAAATGTATGTATGGAACCGGCATATATGCAGAGTGCGAGGTGTGCCAAGTAAAAATTACCGACACCAACCATGCTGCATGCACGCATTGGCATCCACCACCACCAGTGGGATGTGTGGCGCTCTCTGTGGACGGATCTTTCTTGGCAGCAAATCCTCTAACCAAATACTAGTAGCTTATATTGGCAGTTTTCTAGGGAGTACTCTTTTCTGAAAGAAGCACCAATCTATTTTTCTTTATTTGTACACTGTGTCACAACTTTGACCCAAAGGTCCAGAGCTATTTTAGGGCGATTGGCGTAGTACTCAGAGACTGATTGTAAGCATGATTTTCATTAGCCGTCACACTTACTGTAAGCATGAGCAGGTGGAAGATTAGGTTAGTGCGAAGCTTACCTTAAACCCTACCGCCGCCGTTGAAATGAGGCGAGCGTCAAGGGAACCGTGGAGAACGGCAAGGAAGCGACATCGCGCCATCCGGCCTCCTCTTGCAGTGGGAGAACGAATACTCCTGTGGCTCCGGCTGGCTCTGCACCCTCACGAATGGCACACCATACTCGATCGATTCGTTATCCTCTGGGTGCTTGACCTTCGACCTGTACGCCCACCACCTCCGCCTGGTCGCCTCGGGCGAATCTGTCTGCTCCATCGCCCAGAGGAGATACTCGATGAACTCGGAGGACTGCGGCGTGACTGCCGTCGAGAAGTAGATGTAGATCGCCGCCCTCATCGCCGCCGTCTTGCTCTTTCGCATACATTGCCACATGGCCCGCACCGTCCTCAAATCTCCCACTCATTGTCAAACCAACTAAGGATCTCCTTCAACCTGGCTAACTTTGCCTGGTCGCCACCGGCGATCTGCCTGATTCGCTACTGCATCCTCTCCATAGATGTCCTTCTGAGTGGTCCGGTGCTAGCTTTGGAAGATGGGAGGAGAGACGGTGGTCGTGCAATAGAGAAGAGGGAGAGGCGAGACGGTGGTTTTGGAATGGGGATGATGGAGAGGAGAGGAGGTGGTTTTGCAATGGAGAAGATCAGAAGAGGGAGAGGCGAGACGGTGGTTTTGGAATGGAGATGATGGAGAGGAGAGGAGGTGGTTTTGCAATGGAGAATATCAGAAGAGGGAGAGGCGATACGGTGGTTTTGGAATGGAGATGATGGAGAGGAGAGGAGGTGGTTTTGCAATGCATAAGAGGGAGAGGAGCATGTGGCAGCGATTTAGGATTGGACGAGAGGGACGGCGTGCTATGACGGGATCAAAATCAAAATCAATTTCCCCTTCAATTAAGAAAGCGACCCCACATTAACTAGTCTCCCTTTTATTCAGGGTCATAATTGACCATGATTTTCACACATAAAATATATGTTATACATTGCAAAAATAATACAATTTGAAAGTACATTCAGATACGAACCAAACGATACAATTTTTGGTGACATGCATTCACATTTTGCTTGTCAAATACAGTACGTGGTCAAACTTTGACCCAAAATACGCAAAACAACAAGAAAATGCTTCCAAGACCAGCGCCGCTCTTTCGCTCTTCTCCTCTTAAACCACCGCCTCTCCTATCCTGTTCCAATCTAAATCCAGCGACGCTCCTCTCCTCTTCCATTTCAAAACCACGGCCCCTCCTCTCTTGTTCCAGTCCAAAACCAGCGTCGCTCCTCTCCTGTTCTAATCCAAAACCAGCGCTGCTGCTCTCCTCTTCCATTCAAAAACCACCGCCGGCGAGTCAAGGTGCTGTGGAGAAGTAGATCGATGGAGGAGTACAACCGATACGTGAGGATCGCAGACGGCGACTCTGTGAAGCTACCTAGGATGTTGGAGTTATAGTCTTGGTTTGACAACAAAGACCAACTAGTGGCGACGGCGACATCCATGGCCAAATATCTGCAACAGAGTGAAAAGGTGGTGATACTCCCGGAGGGAGTCGCGCTGGAGTACATAGAGCTGCTCCTCTAGGCCATGGAGCAAACCGAATCACCGAATCCGATCATGAGGGAGCGGTGGTGGGAGTATCGATCCCAGATGGAGCATCCACCGGAGATTGAAGGATCGAGCATCTATAGGGTGCCATTTGTGAGGGCGTGCTGCCAGAGCAAGCCGGTGGAGTCTTCGTCGACCTAACCCAACTTCAAGAGGAGAAAAGCAGTTGGCCCGATGACGCTTCCCCGCCATCGTCTCCCTCGTCGTTCACATTGTCTCACGGGGCGGCTGTCTGCTGCCGAGGAATAGGAGGGGACTGCCCCCCCCCCCAGCCCAATAGTCGGGCAGGTTGTGAATTGTCAGGAGGAGCTTAGGGTTGTCAGTATTTGCAGGTTGTGAATTGTGTTTTGTGTTGTGTATTTTGAGAGTACTTTCAGATATGAATGTCTTTTGAATTTCAGATTTGTAGTATTGAGCATATGAAGTATTTTATGAATTCTAGAGATCTATTTTTAGCACTTAAAAATGTAGTTTCATAGGAGTATAAAAGTGCAGACAATGTGATTCTCAGAGAAGAAACTGCAAGTTTCAGTTTCAGATAAGTAACTACAAGTTCAGTTTCAGATAAGAAACTGCAACTTTTAGAGGCAGAGCATTTATATTAACACGGCCTTTTCAAACAGGGTTAACATCATGTTGGAAGTTTTATTCATGGTCGAAAATGGAACTACCAGCTAGTTAACATCATGTTGATCAACATTCATGCATAGCACATCTTTATATGATGCACAGTCAAAATACCCACACAATGTCGAGTGTGCGAAACACAGAGAAAACGAGGGACGAAGTTTTGGCAAGTGTTGGACGTGGTTTTGGGCTGCCCCGTCTAGGCTTTCATTTTTAACATGCGCATCCCACGACCTCGGATGGGAGGTCCATAGGCATGTTTGTATTTTCTTGAGGGCCGTCATGTATCGACCGGCCTATGGACCTCTCATCCGATGTTTTATTTTTTCTGAATATCGGCAGCCCAATTTATGTACTTTTTTGACGAAAACGCAGAGGCCTGTTCTATTTTTCTATATAAGAATAGGAACGCGAGGTCCAACTTATGTTTCCCTTATAACTATTTATATATATTAAAATTATTTTATATGTTATTATATATTATTTTTATTGTCATCATATATTTAACAAATACTTACATATGTAACAAAACAATATCCCACATCTTATTAACTTATAAAATAATTTCTTAGCAATAAAATCCTGGATTGTTTTGGCATGAAAATCCTAGTGATTGTGTACAAAAGCTTGGTAAGATTTAAGGACGAATGTAATAATATCACTTATTATTTAAATATATTTATAACAAAATGCTCAGACCCTTTTTATTTTTTGATAACATTGCTGGCCCAACCCAACATTATAATTAGAATCAGCCCAGCAAAATCGTGTATTTCGAGAAAGTGTAAATGGCCTATAATTTTTTAGGAAATAAAATAAATGGGTCGCATGGACGCTACATAATTTGTTCACCCAGCCCAGCTAATGGCTGTAATTCAAAAAAAATCAAATTGATTGTAAATTCTACCGCGCAAAAAAAAGTCTATAAATTCTGAAAAAATTGGTCGAATACGTGCCACATTTTTGAAGGCTGGAATGTGGGCCAATAGGTCAAAGCCAGCGCAAGTCGTTGTCAATTTAGTCAACAAATGATTCTGACATGTTAGCCGTTGGATTTACATCCAATGACCGGCATCCATCTTCAATCTCTCGTCTTCTTCCTCCAGCGCTGCCGGGACCACCTCCCGCCTCCTGCTGCTAGCAGCTTTGCTTAGCACGCTTCGCTATGAAGTGCTACTCCACCGTTCGCCAAGCCATCCCTCCACCCCTCCACACCTCCTGTTCTTCTCCACCGACGGCCGAACCAGACCGTACTAGAACCATTTAACCCTCGTACACCTCTCCGTCTACGACTCTACTCCCGTGTCTTCCCATCTCCAGCCTGTTGTTGTCCGGGGCCTCGCCGTCATCCACCACCTTGGATGCACTCGGCGCGGCGTGGTCAACATGGTCAACGAACGACACCATCGGAAGTAGACTATGTGTGGAGAGGCTGATAGCTGGGTCCACGACCACACACAAGGAAATGCCTCCTTATTACGTGCAAAATAATGATTCATCCACCTGACATCTGGGAACCATCGGAAGGGCCTCTGTATTTCGTGAAAAAAATGTACCCCCCGCTGACAGGTTGGATCCACCAGCTATCTTCGCATGCACACTACAAGAAATATGTCAACTTGTGACCTTGACTATTGGTCACTGAAAGGTCATTGTTTTTCATTTGCGACCTTTTTTTGACCAAAAACAGAAGGTCAAAAGCTGAGGGTCGTTAACTGACTATAACGACCTTCTTTGTGAGAAGGTCGTGGACGTTTACGACCAAAACAAAAGTTCGTTGAACCCATGACCTTTTGTTTTGGTCACTAGTTGTCTGCCCAAGCCACGTCGGATCCGACGTGGCAATCTGACGTGGAAAAATTGCGACCAATTGAAAAGGTCGTTGATAAGATTCAGCCCGGTCCAATTCGGTGTCTATATGGGCCGAGCCCAACAATTCATCCCATTTAATGTTATTTTTCTTTTTAATTCTAGTCAGATACATGGGCCTGGCCCAACAATTCAACATTTTTATTTTCTGGGCCATTACTATTAATTTTCTATTTTCAGCCATATTATTTTTGTGCTGGTCCGACTGGTTAGATTGGTCCCACTTGTCATGCTGATATCACAATTGGACCCACACGTCAGAAATTTCAAAATTTGTCAAACAATTTTCATAAATATGCCCCCCTGGTCAGGTTTCCATTTCATAGTATTGAAGTTATATACACAATCAATATTTCAAACAGACTATAGAGCGAATGAAATTCATCCAAAACAACACTAAATATTACAATACATTATATGCTACTCTGACTAATATTACACTCTGCCTGATATTACAATGCATAATATGCTACTCTTGCTGATAGGCTTCACGACTTCGCACTTCATACTTCACCTATAAAAAAAAGAACCTGTAGGCAGCATCAAACATAGCTTATAAGCAAGAATTGACAATAAGCTCAATTTAACAACAAAAGATTTTGATATATTTATACACTTCACAAGGTTAGCTAACTATTAACGGTTTTCCCATAGATTACAAACAATTATGTGTACAAGGCAATTCAACATTTACGTTGGAAGGTGTTCAGTAGCAAAATAGAAATGGCAATACACAACTAAATTGGCTATTAATACAGCAAGCATGACATGACAACAGCTGCTTGACAGATTTTATTAAACATGTATGAAGCAGCAGCACACATAGACAATAACAATATATATGAAGGATTATAGATTGCATAACTGGTCAACTAATCTTCCATCTATATTTCTATCAGCAGCACACTAGATAGGCCACACATTTATTCCTACAGTACAGTGAGGTAAAAAGAAATTATGGTGCCTGCCAAGTGAAGTAAAAACAGATTATCAGCAGCACACTAGATAGGCCACACATCTATATTTCTATCAGCAGCACACTAGATAGGCCACACATTTATTACATTTACATGGTGGTGGCTGGCTAGCAATCATGGTTGCTAGCTCATGCTGCCAGTGTGTGTGCACATCTCCCTGCTGGAACCAACCCAACCCAAACAAAGCAACAGTAGCAAACCACACATGTACCAGTAAACTTCAGTACGAAACAGTTTCTCGCCAAAAGAAACTACCAAAGCATTTCCAAGAATTTCAAAGAAACTGCCTCAAGACGACTCAGCCAAGGATATTATTTTCCACAAGCAAAAAACTATGGTTCAGCTCCCACATGGGCATGGGGTTTTTTGGGTTTCAAGAAACAAATCACAGAACTGGATGGGCATATGGAAGGTACATTGTGAATCTACGGCGTCAACCTGCTGGAGTTACTTGTCCTCAGTGATGAGCAGCTGCTTCCTCCTTTGGCTTGGTCATCTGGACAGCCAAAAAAACATGCAACTATAAGAAGATGGATTGATGGTAAAAAGAGTGAAGAATTGTGATTCAGTGAACAGTAAAGCATATGTACATTATAATACTGCAGACAAGAAAATAATAAGCCTAATATGAAGATAAGTGTTTTTCTTATTGATGGCTGTAAGATGGACTAATGGTAAAAGGAGAGAAGAATTGTGATTCAGTGAATAGAAAACAAGACGTTATTATTCAGCAGTGATACTCGATATTTGACAAGTATGGTTTCATGTATACAAGTTAGGCAGAGCAATGTACAAGATAAATCGTTTTATATAAAGTGTGTCGAATCAATATCCAAAATGTTATCGAGCAAAGCATAGAAATAGAGTCCCAAACATCTAATTAGCTGCTGTGGCGACAGCCACGCGGCAAGCCGGCAGTGGCAGGCTGGGGCGAGGATTGGGGAGGAGGCAAGTGTTCTCAGGTTATTAACAGGGAAACTGGGTGATTAACATCCCAGAAAAGAAAAAAACAACTTAAAATATTGAGTGCGGCAGCAACATCTACTTGTTACTGGAGTCCCAGTTCAAGATGGCTAGAGGCCACTTGGCACCATGGAACCTGCACAATTTCCATCATATATATGCATGAGTTAGGAAGTAAACTAGAGTTGAACTATCCACCCTCATACATATATATAAAGTGTGATGCACTGCTGCTACAGAAAGTTTCATAGGCTTTCAAGTGAAGGGATACACATTGTTCAACTGCCGTGTTTATTTTTTGTTGTTGGGGAAAGCAATAGCTTAATCAGTTCACTTCTCTAATAGTATGAACAGCCTATCACTCAAACAGTCCTTGAGTGCTAATATAGTATTGTATTGGTAAAAGAAACATGTCGCCACGAAGAGCTTTAACAGTTAGCACCATTTTTTATTAGAGAAGTTCAGAGAGAGACTTGAGAAATATATATTAGAGAAAACTTCAGTTCTTCTGCTCTCTCATTGGGAGCGGCATTGCAAATATCAAGTCTCATTGCAAACTTCAGTTCCACCACTCACAGTATTCTCAGAAGTTCTCTCAAGTCTCATGCAAATATCAAGTGCATACAGAAGCTACCATACAGGCAGTCATCAATCAATCAAGCAACATCACATTGGTACAGCAGCTAGCATCGTTCAGCATATAACACCTACTAATTTTATTTTATTTGTTTGCATCGAGTCAGCACCTACTAGATGGGATAGAAATGCATCTTCTGTATTAGTTGTGGAGCATGCATGTATTAATAAGCAACGAAAGCAAGGGTCGACACTAGTGAAAGAGCAAACACAAATATTTGCTTGCAACCTGATGACGTCGCTTGTGCGAGGCGAGGCGAAGAGCGGCTCCTCGCTGCGTGCACGAGAGCTTGATGATCCTGCCCCACATCCACTTCAGCAGGATCTTCATGTGGGTCTTGCTGTTCAGGCCGTCTATCGCAGCATCCTGTCGCCATGGTCAAATATTTTTCAACAGCGCAAAGCATATAAGCACTGGTATTACATGATCCCCAAATCATAAGGTCTTGATTAGATATAAACAGTAGTACTGAATGATAGATATAAACAGTAGTATTGCCTGAGCTCAGTTTTTTTTCCAAGGATAAGCATGTCCTAAACCGCCACGGCGCCACTGTGAGATCGTTGAAGTACTAGATGCCAGAATGTAAGAATGGATAAAACAGAACATGAATGTTCTCAAGTGCCATGAAGTGAGCAAGCAGGTAGTCAGAATGACGAGGCATGTTAGCTGCCAAAACAGATTCATATTAACTGCATGTCCAAAAGGACGAGCCATTCCCAAGAATTTCAAGACACTTTGACTAAACATAACAAACTCATGTAGTAACCACATTGAGCATCTAAAACAGGAAGTGGCATGAACAAGAATCAATTGTTTACCTCACCAGGTGTCTATTATAGCATACAAATTCAGCTTATTCGGTGACAATGGCCTACAAGATGCCCGATGCTAACTTTAATTGCAGAAATTTCCTACTAGTAGCAACCAAATACGCATGCTAAGATCACTGAGTTGAACATCAGCCTATAATGGAATGCCTGGTATTGATATGCAAGAGTATGGCTAAGCGCAAAGAAGAGTAAAACTATCTACTGTACTTATTTTATTTGCTCCCCAATTCAAGAAACTAAGGCACTAGAAAGACTCGCAGAAACTACCATCTTCATGGTCGAAACATCATCTCATCAGAGAAACTACCATCTTCGCGTTGGTGTCATCATCTTCAGATGTCAAGCTTTACCACTTGCTTCTAGGCATCAGACACATGCGCTTTTACTGCTACCGCAGCTTCTGGCCGACCATTGACGAACAGTCAAAGCCGCAGCAATACATCAAGCTCAATCGCTAGTGGAAGCCGAGCGAGTTGGCGCGCGGGCAGGCAGGGCGAGTAGGGTACCTTGGCGTGGTTCCAGGTGTTGGCGACGGTGAAGCTGATGTGGACGAGGAACAGGTCATTGCAGGACTCGTGGGCGTGAAGCCGATCGAGACGTCGACGCAGGGCACGGCGATGGTGCCCAGCCGCGTTGCCGCCGCCGAGGACGACAAGGGAGAGGACCAGGACCCCCGCTCGCAGTCGGTGGTGGCGACCATGTCAATTTCTGAATGTGTGAAATACAGATAGTTGCAGATATCTACAGTTAGATGCAAACTAATTAATTTCTGTGACAATTGTAAGGAATGAATGACAAACTCCTTTAGATGGGCTTACATATCAACATTAAAAGGTAAAAAAACCGCATGGACACGGATTCAGATGAAGCTCTTATGACATGGATTCAGATGAAGCTCTTATTATTGTGATTTGGTGCGGTGTTAAAAATTAATGCCTGAAGAACATGAACACAAGCACACGTGACAGAAATATAAAGAAGACTAGCTGCTAGCGGAGGAAGGAAACCGAGGGGGCGGTATGCTTGCTCACCGACGGAGGAGGATGCGATGGCGGAGCCGCAGCCGAAGGTCTTGAAGCAGGCATTGACGATCCTGCCGGAGGCCTGGTCGACGCGGATCTGCATCTTCATGATGTCCCCGCAGGCGGGCGCGCCGACGAGGCCGGTGCCAACGTCGGCGTCGTTCTTGTCGAACGCCTCCACGTTGTGCGGGTTGCTATAGTGGTCCACCACCCACTCGTGGCACCCCCTCCTCGCCGCCACCGCCCCCAACACCGCCGCGCCGGTGGAGGAGTCTCCCGCGCCGGCCCGCTCCTGCTTCTTGGAACCCTTGCTTTTCTTCTTGTGGTCGTCGTTGGTGTCGGCGGCGTCTTCGGTCTTGCGCTTCTTGCCGTGGCACTCGTTGAAGGGGTCTTCGGGGCAAGGGAGGGAGAAGCACATGCCCTCTCAGCCGCGACGCTTGCCGGTCTTGCGGCGGCGCTTGGAGGCGATGATGGCGGCGACGCGCGTGGAGACGGCGTTCTCGCTGCTGCGCATTCGCTTCCGGCGCACCTTCCCGCAACGGCAGGACCGCGTCGCCGCACCCGCGCTAAAACCAGGGGTGGGCCGGCGGCAAGGTTCGTGTGGTTGACCTGGATTGGATCGGGAGGGCTTGGATTGGATTGGGAGGGGAGAGAGGAAGGAGAAGAGAGCGAGGGGAGAAAGAAAGGAGGCGGGGGTGGATGAAAATTGACCCGGAGGACATAGCTAGGGTTTCGGGGTTGGTGTGGATGGATCGAGGACAGCCGTTGGATCCCCGAGCATCCGACGGTGTTGGATGCATGATCCACGTGATATGTCCACGGACCAATCAGAATGCAGTACGATTTTATGACCATCTAAATTGGTCGTAGTTGACTTAAAATAATGTGTTAAAATCATTTAAACTACTTTATGATCTGAGAAATTCTAAAACAAATGGAAAACCTTCTCATTGTGTCACCAAAATTTGAACAAGTTTTCAGAAAAAATAACAACATGGAATAAGATAAATATCTTTAAAAAGATGTCGTCGGAAATGAGTTTTTTGCAAAAAAAAACATTTTCACTTTTTGAGTGCCCAAATGAGTTTTTTTTGTGAAGGACCTACAATATATTTATTGCAAAATTGCATGAATAAATTTTATAAACTATTAGGCCATATTTAATGCACAAATGACCAAATAGCTGGGTGTCAAAAGATTGTATCCACCTCTGGTAAAAAAGACAAATTTCCGCTGATCCAGTTGGAAGCGGGTCAAATTTGAACTGTAGCTGCCTCATAGTTTGCTCTTTATTTTTTCCAAAAATTATTTCTCGGTACATAAGTATTAATTTAATCAGAGAAACATCAAAAGTTTTTCAAGATTCAACCACTAGCTAGGAACGTTCAAGCCCGCCGTTTTGACCGCATTTTGAAACGGGCATAAAAAATTCAAAAAAATTCAAAAAATTGGAAAACCTTCGCATTGTGTCATTATATGTGGCCAAGTTACCAGGAAAAATAATAAACTTGAAATACGGCAATTCTTTTTAAAAAGTGTTCTCAGAAACGAGCTATCATGTGTGGAGATCAATGCCTTTCAAGCCAAATGATCAATCTTATGGCTACATTCATGGCATAGTTTGTTCAAATGATCTCATATTATGCACAAGGGTGCATATTGGAATGGAAAACAATGTTGCACTACTAGGGAAAAGGCTAGCAGCAGCGCGGGTTTTAGATGTATCAGTAGCGCGGGGACAGGCGCTACTAATAAGGCGCTACAACTAACGCATAGCAGTAGCGCGTGCACACCGGCGCTACTGCTACACAAGTGTAGCAGTAGTGCGGTTAGAGGAAGCTCGCTACTGCTAGTAGCGCTAGCGCGCTTTGCCTGGACGCGCTACTGCTATTGAGGCGCTGCTGCTAACTTTTATACACTCGCTACTGCTAATTTAAGTAGTTTTTTTGGCATATTTGTTTTGTATTTGAACAGGCTTTGTAGAAGAATCTTTAGCACATAGAAATGTCATCATGATACACATACAAATGCCTGCGAGACCACAAATGTAATCATAGCATGTACATACAAATAGTCTCATCATAATCATCATCCAACACAAAGTGATATCTTGTCATCATCTCGAAAATAGCGATACATGCAAGTCTCGAATACTTGCAACTACAACAACGTCATCCATCTAAACAAAGGTATACGCAAGAAGTGCTATCACTATGAGTGAGAGCGGAACTATGCAGTACATGAGGTGGCGGTTACGAGTCCTCTCTCGCGCTAGCGTGAACCTCAAGTAACTAGCTTCTCCTTCTTGTCTGCTTTTGAAGCCTTTATGGCTGGCGCCCGTGAACACATTCACTTGCGCTTGACACTCATGCCACTCGTTGTACACTCCCGGAACCTTCCCTTTGTACACGACATAGCATTTCCATCTCGCCATCAAGAAACTAGGTACCTGTTAGAGATGCATGTTAATGAAGAGGATGTACAATCATATATATGCAACAAAATATACTAGAGCAACACCGAAAAAGAAAGGGTTAGCAACTAGATGCAACATATACAGTACGCAAATTAATTAACTAGAGGTACGCAGGTCATCGTACGCAAACTAACAAAGTAGCGTTACGCAAGTTCGGCAGGGACCGTGGACATCACAAAGTTTCATCGCTACAAAAAGTATACAAGTTCAACCGACACATATCATCATCATCGGCATCATAAATCACTAGAAGTTCCATCCTTCCATATCATCGAGGACGAACCCTAGCTTCTTGAACGGCGTGAGGTCTAGACGTTGCATGCCTATGCGAGTTCGGACGTCAGCTCGCGATATAGGGCCGTGGTGGAACATCCCCTTCTCATCGACGACTTCTTTCATGATGATCGTCGCAATGTCGCTTTGGATGCGAAAGAAGTCATCTCTAAGTTTATAATTCGCTTCTCC
Organism: Triticum aestivum; assembly: GCF_018294505.1. Classification (NCBI taxonomy): domain Eukaryota; kingdom Viridiplantae; phylum Streptophyta; class Magnoliopsida; order Poales; family Poaceae; genus Triticum; species Triticum aestivum. Next base: position 659,670,767 of record NC_057810.1, read on the forward strand.
ATGAGATTCTAGCCACTTGTGGATATGATCATCATTTCTGCTGTTAATGCGAAGCTTTTGGTGATCCGTGTTGAACTGAATCATGAGATGGACGATGTAGAATCCATCCTTCTTGCTTGGTTTTGGGACATGGATGCAGGAGAAGTTAGTTTTATGCGCGAAACCCATCTTCTTGTTCCTTTGTTTCCTGATCTGCACGTGGCCACCTCTAAAGCTGAAGCCTTGGAGAGCATCATCTAGAATATTCATTATGTGGGTGTAGTCCTTTTTCTCGTAGTCTCTGGAAGGGTCAAAATACACGGCGTGGGAGACTTGCGGGTAAAGAACGATAAGGACGGCGCGCCCGTTGCTGCGGGGAAAAGACACCTCAAATTATTCCCCATATGAGAGAGAAGGAATGATTGAAATGTACGAAAGGGTTGTCCGGAACTGACTTACTTTGGATGATAAGGCACGAGGACAATTTCCCGGTCCTTATTCTGTACCATGAAGTTTTGGAGGTACTCCCTAGCAGTTTCACGCTCAAAGTCGCCGAGACTCAAGAAAGACTCGTGCATGTAGTACGGATCCGCCACACAGATTTGCGAGACTTCTTCACTCTTCATGACGGAGCTCATATGTAGCGCAAAAAGGCGGACGATAGTAAAATCAAGCCGCCTTGTTAGAAACATCTCAAAGATATGGTCAAACCGCAGGAAGAACACCTCCGCGGGCCGTGTGTCGACGTAGCACTTCCCCTCAGGCACACGAGCCGCGTATGTCGGATATCCTGGATCCTTTGAGGCTAGTAGGCTTTTCTCAGTCGACAACACATGGTCGTGCAGTCTCCTGAGATCCCCTGATAGTGCCTCCAGCGGTTTCGGCGGTAGCATCGGCTCGCCCGTGAGATGGAACATGACCGCACCTTTCACGGGTACACGCTCTTCAGAATGCATCGTCTGGCTGCTATGTGCTCTGGCTTGTTTGGAGGCAGTTACCTTCCCCGATCTCTTCCTCTCCTTTTTCTTGGGCACACCTTCCAGACCCTTCCTTAACCCCTGCCCCAGTGTTCCCGGGCTAAGTACTGTACGACCCTCGCGCCCGGCTAGTTGAGCCTGTGTTGAGGCGGCATCTTCAGGCGTGTCCTGTGAGGATTTCATGAAGAGAGACTTTTTGCAATCCATGGTACGACCCTGCCCGGGCATATCATCCATATCCTCATTAGCAAGCTTATAGCCTGATTCGTCATATGATTGACTCATTATATCTATGTCACAGTCATACGCGTTTGTATTGATGTAATCCATAGGGTCGACCTCCGTCTCATCATCCATTCTCTGTTCTATAGGAGAAATTACATCAGCCAGTACTAGTGCACCCCCTTCATCATGTCGTCCGCCGCTCTCACCCGGCACTACAGGAGCTGGTAATTGCGTAGGCGGGGTGGTGGTCTCCGCACATGCTTGTTGATGTGTGGTAGTTATTGGTGTGCTGTCGGCCGGCTCCAGACGAATAAGATTCTTCGGCCATAGCAGCACCCAATTCTTGCAACTTCCAATCCGCGGCGGGGTCTCGTTGTCCGCTCCCACATGTTGTACTGGAGGAGGCAAATCCTCGTGCCCCGATTTCACACTGGTCAAGCTAACCCCTGAAGTGCCTAGCGGGGATCGGCTGGTTGTGGAACGTGCGTTGAGAGGGGTCCATTATCATCCCCTTTCCCACGTCCACCTTCTGGCCTTTGATCAAGTAGAGTATGGTGCACGGGGTTTCTTTCGCCTGCAAACACATATGTCTGTGGCGTAAAACAACCGAAAGGCAACAAAAATGGAATATTATCTATATATATATATATATATATTGGTGTGGCATGTAATTACCGTGACGGCGGCGTCGAGCTCAGCCAAAGACGAAGGCCCACCTAGTGCGCCTGAGATTGAGGACGGGCTGCTATGAGCGGGAGCGGCTGCGAGAGGAGGCCTGGTTGCTTGAGCAAGTGATGGTAAGATGGTGTGGTTGTTCATGGAGTTGCTCGCGACAAAACTGGGCATCGGGAAATCATGTACCGTCTTGTCTGGATTTTCCTTCGCCCAGTTGATGATAACTGGAACCAAGTTAGTAGCGAAATCATTTCTGCAGGCAGTTACAGCTGCATTGACTGCCTGCTGTAGCAACTCATATTTGTCCTCGGCTGCTTTTTTCGCGTCCTCAGCTGCTTTTTTCTCGACCGCAAGCTTCACCTTTGCGTCGATGTCCGCCTGACTAAACTTCTTTTTCTGCTTCTTGGCCTCCGGGCCGTCGTTGTAAAACACCTTCCACGTGGCGCCGTCTCCAGCGCCGTGCACACGACCATATTGCGGCCGCTGGTCCAAAGGGAGTCCCTTAAGTTCGTTCAAGGCCCGGTTGAGAGGGGTGTCCCACTTGGGCCTCATCGGAGAAGTAGGGCTTTCGGCTGCAAGCCGGTGTTGCTTCTCCAGTAGTCTAATCAATTTCCTCGTGATCTTGTCCGTGTAAAAAACCTTTTTCTCCTTGTCCCACTTGTAGCGGGCCCTGATGAAGTCATGCTCCAAGGGGTTGGTGAACTTCGCGAAGGGGTCTGGGAGACCCGCGGCTTCACGTTCCGCGTCCTCCTTATCCCATATGGGCCTTTTACCGAGGTAGCCACGGCTTCCGAGGCGATGCTTCCCCGTGTTCCTTTGCTGAAGGCTTTTGAATTTCGCAGCCTTAGCCTTGGCTGCCTCGGTAGCGCAAGTGTCCTTGAACTTTTCGAACTCCTCTTCCGTAAGTGTCGGATTTTCCTCCAGAATCTTGGACAGGGGTTCATCAGCCTCAATAGCTCGTTTCACCCTCCCTTTCCAGGAGGCCAAATCATTGCTGAACATGCCCATGGCGTGATTGTTAATCTTTTTCATCTTCGGATCATCCCACGGTTGTTCTATGTTATCATCCCGGTCGGGGAACTTGAATCTCTTGTGCAACTTCGTTAGGAGCAACTGCGTCAAATGTTCTTTACTCCTTAAGTCATCGGCGTTGATGCTCGCGCATTCTCGTAGGATGCATCCTACTTGGTTCCCATAGCACTTGCGAGGTTCTTCCGGCTCTAACGGCTCAAACTTGCTAGGTGCCATCTTTGTGATCACAAGTCGTCCAATCCCTAGTTTGTTAGGTTTTCGTATCCTCTGCTTCTTATGCTTCCTCTTTTCGGTAGCGGCATCGGGGCCGGTACCTTCCCCGCCGGTACCTTCCCCACCGGTCTCGGTGCCGCCATCGGTGCCGGCGCCGTCGGTGTCGATGTCGGCGTCAGTACCATCATCGAGGCCGACCTGCAAACCTTGCTTAGCAGTCAAATAGTCGAGGTACTCTTGTTCACCCTCATAATCCATCTCGTCTGCATCTTGGTCAGAAGGCCCAGTTTCTTCGTTGTTCGACATGTTTCCTATGATTAAGTGACCTCATTTATTTCTAAAAGTATGAATAAATGAGAAATGACATAAAAAGAAATCTATGTGCCAGCACTCGATATGCCAACTATGTAGCACAAATCATGCCTTTATTCACGGGAAATTTCGGCATGACCTTTGCTAAAAAATGGACATATCGAGTGCCTAAAATTCATCGAAACGGAAATGAATCAACATTACGGCGTAACATAGGCCACTCAGATCATTTTTCAAACATGACATGTCCAAAACATGACATATGCACATATCACATGTCCAGTTCAAATTTGCATATAAATTCAGCTAATTTTGAAACCTAGCTAAATTCATAACTAAATAGATAACCTAATTAACATAACCGAAGAACCCTAGCAGAGAGAGGGGGGGTTTACAGAGGGTGCAGGGGCGAGGAGGCAGGCCCGACGACGGCCGGCAGGGGAGAGGAGGGAGGCGAGGGCCGACGGGTCGGGGCGAGCGCGCCGGGGTCGGGGGCGAGCGCCGGCGCCGGAGTCGGGGCGAGGGCCGGCCGGTCGGGGGCGAGCGCCGGGATCGAGGGCTAGTGCCGGCGCCGGGGTCGGGGTCGAGGGCCGGGACGGGGGCGAGCGCCGGGGTCGGGGGCTAGCGCCGGCGCCGGCGGAGTCGGGGGCGAGCGCCGGGGCCGGGTCGGGCGCGGCGGTGCGACGGGGGAGAGAGAGTGGGGATTTGGGGGGAAAAGGCGGGATGAAGCAGGGCGAGTAAGAATTTTGGGTTAAGTGGACGTAGCAGTAGCGCATTATGTCAAAACGCGCTGCAACTAACATCAGTAGCTGTAGCGGTTTAGGAAAAATGCGCTACTACTAAATTCAGTAGCTGCAGCGGTTTATGTCAAAACGCGCTGCTACTACCGTCGCTACTGCCAATTTTCCTTTTTCTTTTCCTTTATTTTATCCCACTTTTATTTCCCGAGGGCAATGAACAAAGGGAGGGCGATATATATTGCATCATTTGACGGTTAAATATGTATGCAATATAGGAACATATATATTACACATCATTGGAACCATGCATAATAATGGCTAAGTGTGTATACAAAATAGGAACATATATATATATATATATATATATATATATATATATATATATATTACACATCATTGGACCGATAACATATACGTTTCCTCAGTGCTGACGTTTTCATTTTTGAGTCAGCTTCTTTCCCTTCTTGTTCGTCGAAGAATAATTGAGCCCCTCATTGTGACTTTGCCTTCTCCATGGAGTACGATTTTTCTTAGGTAATGTAGTATTGATTCTTCTTTTGACGTATACTTCATCATCATTGTCATCTTCCCTCATTGGGTTGCCGTACTAATCATAGTCTTCCTCGTTGGCGACTCCATCCATTCCAATGATGTTCCTTTTGCCTCTCCTCACAACAACACGACTGGGGTTGCGTGGGTCAGTTATGAAGAAGCATTGTGTCACGTGCTTAGCGTGTACCCATGGCTCGTTTTTTGCGATAGCATTCACGGTAGCACTCTTGGCGTCGGGTATAGTCATGGTAGTGAACATCCGGCTTTCTCTTTCGACATTCTTAGCCCATCTGACACGGAACATCGTCGTGTTGTGCAGTCCAGAGTAGTCAAGCTCCCAGATCTCCTCGACCCTTCCATAAAATCGTTCAGTTGCGCCGTTGTTGCTGTCGGTCATGCATTCCATCGTCACCGCTGAGTTATGATCATCACTGTCCATATCTTTGGCCTCCGTGTAGAACGTGTATCCGTTGATATCATATGCCTGATAGGTTACGAGGTTGGGCGAGGGGCCATGTGCTAAGGCGTATATGAGCAATCCGTCCTTAGAGCCCTCCTCCGGGGGATTAGCAATAATATGCTCTTTGAACCAATGCAGGAAAGTGGAGTTGTGCTCTCTAGTAACTTCGGCGTCCGTCCTGCATACCCCCCGGTCACGATACTTCTTTGCGATAATTTCTTTGTGCAGTGCCACGAAAGGATCTACCTCGTCTAGGTGTTGTAGCACTACCAAGTTTGCTCTGTCAAAGTCGCTGCGTCGATCTGAGTATGCCACGTGCAGTTCCCTGCGACCGTTGCAGTGACCATCTCCTTCGAGCCTCCCATCGTGCTTGTTAACGGGCAAACCAACACTAACACCAGGCGGCTGGTCTGCGCCATATAGAAAATTCTCACAGAAAGAGATGCACTCTTGTGCCAAATAGCCCTGGACGATGCTTCCATCCGGACGGGACATGTTACGAACGAATCCTTTGATGATCCCATTCATCCTCTCAAACGGCATCATGTTGTGCAGGAATGACGGCCCCAGGTCTATTATGTCATCCACAATATGGACACACAGATGCACCATCACGTCGAAGAACGCGGGCGGGAAGTACATCTCAAGCTCATTCAGTATCACAACGATCTCTTCCTGTAGCCTTTGGAGCTGCTTCACACTGATCGACTTTCGAGAGATGACGTCGAAAAAGTTGCAGAGACCAATAAGCGTGTCACGGACGTGCTTGTCCATTATCCCTCTAAGGGCAACAGGTAGTATCTGCGTCATCATCACATGACAGTCATGAGACTTCATCCCGCTGAACCTTTTCTTGTCCGTGTCTAGATATCTGCTTATCTTGCCACAGTAACCGGAACTAACTTTGACTCCGGTAAGGCACTTAAAGAATGATTGATCTCAGCCTGACTTAAGGTGAAGCAAGAAGGGGGCAATAATCCTCTTTCTTTATTTTCTTGCCCTTCTTCTCCCGTGCCTCTGTCTCCGTCTCTGTCTCGTCTGACATTTTACGGGGTGGCATGTGCAGATCTTCCCTGATTTCCAAATCTTGCAAGTCTTTTCTTGCCTTCGGCCCATCCTTGGTCTTATCCGGCATGTTCATCAGTGTTGCGAGCAAGCTCTCAAGGACATTCTTACAGATATGCATTTGATCAAGGCAATGAGGTGTATCGAGTTTGTGCCAGTACTCCAAGTCCCAGAACACAGACCTCGTCTTCCATACCTTCAGCAGCGGCTCCGGCGCCTTTCTCATCATCTTTCCCTGCGCGGGGCACTCCTTCCAGTTTTTCAACAGCTCATCGATTTCGGCACCGCTCCGCTTACGTGGAGGTCCTCGATGCTCAGCGTGACCATTGAATAGATCTCCACGGTTTCTCCACGGGTCGTCCTGTTCAAGCCATCTTCGATGCCCCATGTACACGATTTTCCCAGACCCGCCATCTTTCCTTGACGTTAGCTGCTGAGACGTCGTATCATCCATGCACCGCGTGCATCCGCAATATCCATGGCACACCTGGCCTGCCACATATCCGTAACCGAGATAGTCCTGCACTGTCGTGATCAGCGCGGCTCTCATGTTGAAATACTCACCTTTGCTGGCGTCCCATGTCTTGGCCGGTGTTTTCCATAACGTGTCTAACTCCTCTTGAAGTAGCCCCAGATACAAATTAATATTATTTCCTGGTTGTTTCGGCCCTTGAATAAGCATGCTCATGTGAATGTACTTCGATTTCATGCACAACCAGGGGGGAGGTTGTACATCCATACAAACACGGGCCATGTGCTATGGTTGGTGTTCTGGTTGCCAAACGGATTCATGCCATCGGTACACGCACCGAGCACGATGTTCCTTGCATCACATTCAAAATACCGATAGAAGCTGTTCAACGCTCTCCACTGGCTTCCATCCTTCACGTGTCTCAGCTTCGGATCATCTCCATCGTCGGGCTTCTTCCTCTCCGCGTGCCAGAGCATTAGCTTAGCTTCCTTGGGATCTACAAAATACCTCTGGAGACGGGGAGTGATCGGTAAGTACCATACAACTTTCTGGGGACATTTCTTCCCGGCCTTCTTGTATCAAGAAGCATTGCACACCGGACAGCTTGTTTTTTCCGCGTGCTCCTTCCGATAAATTATGCAATCGTTGATGCATGCATGGTATCTAACATGTGGCAGATCAAGAGGGCACACGATCTTCTTGGCCTCATCAACACTAGTAGGACATAGATTACCCGCGGGAAGAACATCCTTTAGGTACTTGAGATGCTCATCGAGGCTAGTGTCGGTCCATTTGTTTTTAGCCTTCGTCTTCAGGAGTTGGAGCGTGAAACTCAAGCGGGTCACCTCAGGATTGCAACCATCATACAATGGAGTGTTCAAGTCTACCACCAGTTGCTCCAGCTTAGCCTCCTCTCTAGAAGCAGCTCTCTCAGTACTCGTCTCCTTGCGAAGAAATGCTTGAACATGAGGGTCCCGCACAATTGAACTTAGTATCGACGAACTCTGCTGCGTGGAGTCCATGTCGTTCTCTCCGCCACCATGTCCGGCCCCTTCTCCTCCGCCATGCCCGGCCCCTTCTCCGCCGCCATGTCCGGCCCCTTCTCCGCCGCCATGTCCGGCCCCTTCTCCACCGCCATCTCCGGCCTCTTCCCCGCCGCCATTATCAATCATCTCTTCGTCTTGCCCCGTGTCATCATTGCCTGCCCCGTCGGCATCCTCAGCATCGTCATCCTCATCTTCAATTATCCATCGAGTATAGCCACCCATGAAACCAGTCATGAGCAGGTGCGCTTCGACACGACCATCGTCATGGGGGTCGAGCCAAACTATTCCTTTGCATTTTCGACACGGACATAAAACCTCTGTCCGGTTATTTTCTTTCATGTCCTGCACCGCCGACCGCAACCACCTGTCCCCCATCGTTCCACTGACCATCATCAACTCTGCACGGTAATAATAAACAAATTGATTATAAAAATGCATGCATGCATCAAAGTCATAAAAAAATTTGGCATGACCTTCCCTAAAAATAGGACATATATGGATCTACAGTTTGCCCGGAATTCGCCGAAACGGAAATAAATCGACATTTTGGCAAAACATAGGCAACTCAAAAGCACAATTTGGCGGCGTCAACTCATGCCACACACACAATTTCCACAAACATATCACACACACATAAACATATTTCCATTTTGCAAAAGCATGAAATTTTCATCACCTCTATCTCGATCGAGATCGAGCACACGGTGGAGATGATGTTGTAGGGAGATCAAAAGTGCACAAAGCTCTTCTTGACAAAGATAGATCTAGTTAGCTAGGGGGCAAATAGGTCACTTAACTAAATCCTACATCTACCTAGCTACCTAATTTGGGAGGAGACAACTTCAACTAGTGGAGTGGGAAGGAAAAAGAGAAAGGAGATGCATTAATGGAGGTGGTGTAGTTAGGTAGGAGTAATGAAAAGAGAGAAAGGTGGATAGAAGAGAGAGAGTAATGGGGAGAAGTATTGAGGAAGAAGAAGAGTGAGAGTGGGAGCATGTGGTGGAGGTAGGGGGAAGGGAAGAGAGGAGGGGGAGGTAGGGGGAAGGGAAAGAGAGGAGGGGGAGGGGAGGGACGGGTGGGGAAAGTTGGTGGGTTGGTGCGGGTTAGCAGTAGCGCGGGATCTAAAACGCGCTGCTGCTAAGTAATTAGCAGCAGCGCACTTAGGGATACGACGCTACTGCTAACTGGGACAAAAAAGTGTGGCAACTTGAAATTTAGCAGCAGCGATCTCAGAAAAAGCGCACTACTACTACAACATTACCAGCAGCGCGGTTCCCGCGACCGTGCTACTGCTAATTAGAGTTAGGTGAACACCACCGGCGATATTTGTAGCAGCGCGTTTTACACCGAGCGCGCTACTGCTAAATCCTTATCAGCAGCGCGTTTCCATCACACGCGCTACTACTAGTTAGCAGCAGCGCTCCTTTTTGAGCCGCGCTGCTGCTAATATTCTGTGTATAGGCTTTTCCCTAGTAGTGTTGCCTAAGGGAGTTTTCATTTTCTTTGCACGAAAAATTCGTTTTCCATTTTTGGAGTGCCCGAAATGAGTTTATTTTGTGAAGGACCTACAATATATTTATTGCAAAATTGGACCAAATCAATTTTCTAAAATACTAGGCCATATTTAATGCACAATTGACAAAATGGTTGGGTTTCAAACGTTTTTATCCACCTCTCATGGAAAAGATAAATTTCCGCCGATTCAGTTGCGAACGGGTCAAATTTGAACTGTGGCTGCCTTATATTTTGCTCTTTATTTTTTTCAAAAATCATTTATAGGTACATAAGAATCTATTTAGTCAGAGAAACACCAAAAAAATTCCAAGATTCAACCACTAGCTAGGAACGGTCATTCCCGCCGTTTTGACCGCATTTTGAAACGGGCATAAAAAATTCAAAAAAATCAAAAAATTGCAAAACCTTCGCATTGTGTCATTATATGTGGCCAAGTTACCAGGAAAAACAATAAACTTGAAATACGGCAATTATTTTAAAAAATTGTTCTCAGAAACGAGCTATCATGTGTGGAGATTCACGGCTTTCAAGCCAGATGATCAATCTTATAGCCACATTCATGGCATAGTTTGTTCAAATGATCTCATATTGTGCACAAGGGTGCATCTTGGAATTCTAAACAATGTTGCCTAAGGGATTTTTCATTTTCTTTGCACGGAAAATACATTTTCCATTTTCCGAGTGCCCGAAATGAGTTTTTTTTGTAAAGGACCTACCATATAATTGTCAAAAAATCGGACCAAATCATTTTTCTAAAATACTAGGCCATATTTAATGCACAACTGACCAAATGGTTGGGTGTAAAAAGTTTTGATCCACCTCTGGTGAAAAAGACAAATTCCCGCTGATTCAGCTCGAAGCGGGTCAAATTTGAACTGCAGCTGCCTCATAGTTTGCTATTTATTTTTTCCAAAAATAATTTCTAGGTACATAAGTACCTATTTAATCAGAGAAACATCAAGAAATTTCCAAGATTCAACCACTAGGTAGGAACGGTCAAGCCCGCCATTTTGACCGCATTTTGAAACGGGCATAAAAAATTCAAAAAAAATCAAAAAATTGGAAAACCTTCGCATTGTGTCATTATATGTGACCAAGTTTCCAGAAAAAATAATAAACTTGTAATATGGTAATTATTTTTAAAAAGTGTTCTCAGAAATGAGCTATCATGCGTGAAGATTCATGGCTTTCAAGCCAAATGATCAATCTTATGGCCACATTCATGGCATAGTTTGTTCAAATGATCTCATATTGTGCACAAGGGTACATCTTGGAATTCCAAACAATGTTGCCTAAGGAAGTTTTCATTTTTTTTTGCACGAAAAATTCATTTTTCATTTTCCGAGTGCCCAAAAGGAGGTTTTTTTGTGAAGGAACTACCAAATAATTGTTGCAAAAATGGACCAAATCAATTTTATAAAATACTAGGCCATATATAATGCACAATTGACAAAATGGTTGGGTGTCAAAATTTTTGATCCACCTCTGGTGAAAAAGACAAATTGTCGTTGATTCAGTTGGAAGCGGGTCAAATTTGAACTGTAGCTGCCTCATAGTTTGCTCTTTATTTTTTCCAAAAATCATTTCTAGGTAAATAAGTATCTATTTAATCAGAAATACATGGTTTGATGGCGATACATCGAGGTTTGGACGGTGGCCGAGGGCCCCAACTCTAGAGCGCGTAAGCTCGCATGCCCGCCACGTGGTCACCGTGTGACCGTGGCGTTGCCATGTGTTCTGGGCGGCCTAGGCATGTCTAGTGGGTTGGGCACTCCCTAGGTAGGTGCTAGGAAGAAAATCACAACATAAGATTCTCACGAGGAGACCGATCGATGCTCAAACATGAATAAGCAGCCAAGTGTTTGATTTGCGGTACGGGAAATGCACATGGCTAATGGGCGTGAGTTTTGGCTGAGGATGATCAGTTACTAAGAAGACCGTCTTCACAAATTTTCACCTCAAAAAGAGGAGCCTAGGTGGTACTTGCTTTACAAACTACCACACTGGGCTCAAAATAATGAATGGATTGAGCTGACATTTGGTGGAGGATGGTTATTTGGGCATAGGAAAGCATTGTAGAAAATGGATACCATTTGGACATGCCAAAGTGGTACTTCCTTCACAAAGTGCTGCTCTGAACAGAATAGGAAAATGAATATTTTCGAATTATTTTTGAACTAGGCAAGGAATGTTTTTACATATTTGACGAAGATATGACCCAAAGAATTTATGAGATTTTTTTGGGAATTTTGGGAATGACAAAAATATAGGTTGCTTCACAACCTAGGGCAAAAACTGCCACATGGACATGACACATAGGCAAAACTGATGAGGTGGCGCCTAGTCATAGCAACCCACCACAATTTACAAGGCTATGACCATCTATATTGGTCGTTAACAACTAGAAATAAGGCAGCGGACTAGCGCTGTTTGCTTTATGACCTTTTCGTGTAAGGAAATTACGACCTTTCTGACCAAAATGGTCGCGATGGTTTAGGGTTTGGATCCCCTCGAACAGCTTTTGACCAATTGGTCTGAAATGGTCATAGATCTATGACCAATTCTTCCAGGGTCACTGACAGAAGGTCACTAGTTGACATATTTCTTGTAGTGGCAAGGAAGTGCCTCCTTATTACGCACAAACAATGAATACTCCCCCTGCCAGCTGGAACCCGGCATAGTGGGAGGCTGACTTGTGGGCCTACCAAGTTGACGGGGATGGAGGGCTTTGTCAACTTAGTGAATATGAACGATTCTAGCTCCTGTTACCGTACGATGTTCATCCAACGGCCGTAGTGCTTCTTCAACCTCTGGTCTTCTTGCTCTAGCCGCCCAAACCAGCGCCGGTCGTGCCACGTGCTCCTGCCTCCTGTGGCCGGCTGTGATGCCACGGAGGCCTCACCGCCCCCTACTACTCCCACCGCTGGCCAGGCCATCCCTCTACTCACCCACACCCCCTGTTATTATGCGGCGATAGCAGCCTCACACCGCAGCCGAACCAGTGAACCCTCGTACTCCTCTTCGCGTGGGCATCCACTGCTGCGTCTTCCCCAGCTCCGAGTCGTCCCCTTCCTAGGCCTCGCCGTCGTCCACCGACGTGGTGCTCTTGGCGCGGCGTGGTCAACATGGTCAAGGAACGACTTCCATCGGACGTGGACTATACGTGGAGAGGCTGACAGCTGGGTCCACGGCCGCAGCAAGGAAGTGCCTCCTTATTACACGGAAGATAATGATTCCTCCACCTGACAGCTGGGACCCACCGGACGGGCCACTGTATTTCGTGAAAAAAATGTTTCCCCCTGATTGCTGGGACCCACCAGCTACATCTTCGCACACAAGGAAGTGCGTCCGAAAAAAAACGATTCACCCCCTGACTGCTGGGACCCACCAGCTACACCTTCGCACGCAAGGAAGTGCCTGACAGTCGGGACCCACCTGGTCGAAGCGTATGTAGCGTTGTCATTCTGGTCGCGAACGTGTACGTACATACTAGTGGATGTAGAGGCACGCACGTGTCGTAGTAAAGGCGTGCACGTGTCGTAGTAGAGGCACACGTGTAGCATGTACATGTACGTACAATGGCCAGGGTGCAAGAAAGAAAATATGGCCACATATGTGTACATACGGGCGGGGTCTCGAACTCCTACTCGCGCATACGTACGGCCAGGGCTCGTGTACATGGCTCGATCCGAATGGAGAAACAACATCGTCGTTGTGTTCATGGGGAGCCAACCGGCTGGGTCGGAACGGAATGCATCGTCGTGATCATCGGGAGGGCTTGGACGGAACAGGTGATGGAAACGAGGTCTGGCGTACCGCAGAACGGAGGAAACGACCTTGTGTTCGACCGACCACGTTCAAAATGGGATCCTGTTCATTGGGAGGGGTCTGGTGTACCGCAAAACGGAGGAAACGGACCTCCTACGGTCAAAATGGGGGTCCTGTTCATCGGGAGGGGTGTGGCGTACCGCAAAACGGACAAAACGGACCTCCTACGGTCGAAACAGGGGTCCTGTTGATCAGGAAGGGTGTGGCGTACCGCAAATCGGACGAAACGGACTTGTGTTGGAGCACTACGATCGAAACAGGGTCATGTTCATCGGGAGGGGTGTGGCGTACCACAAAATGGGACTCCACGGGATACTGTTCATCTCCACCGTCGACCTCCTCCAGCCTCCACGGGCTACCGTCGACCTCCTCCAGCCTCCACCGCGCGCTACTCCACCGGCTACTGTTCAACCACCCCTCCACCGTCTACTGTTCATCCAGCCCTCCACACCACGGGGTCCTATTCATCCAGAGGCGACGCCACTGCTCATTGTTCATGCAACCCCCCCCCCCCCCCTGCAACACTCACTGTTCATCCCAAAGGCAGCATCGATCGGCTTCAGTTAGCAGCAGTAGTGAAGGAATCGCTCGATCGAGTTCAGTTAACAGCTATCGATCGATCGCTCGGGTTCAGTAACGCGTAGCCTGCAGTGCAATCACTCGGGTTCAGTTAGAGCCCAATGCCTCGCTCGGGTTCAGTTAGAGCCAATGCCACGCGCACACACGCGTACGTGTACGAGAGAAACGCGCATCGCTCGGCCCCGACCGCCCACCGTAACCGGGAACTCCCCGAAATTTTCCTCGCCCTCGCTTCTACCACGGTTTTTTCCGTTATGGACGGCCCAAAGAATGTCATGCAGCTGCGTCTCTGGCCCGCCATAATAAAGTTATTATTTATTTCCTCATATCATGATAAATGTTTATTATTCATGCTAGAATTGTATTAACCGGAAACATGATACATGTGTGAATACATAGACAAACATATAGTCACTAGTATGCCTCTACTTGACTAGCTCATTAATAAAAGATGGTTATGTTTCCTAACCATAGACATGTGTTGTCATTTGATTAATGGGATCACATCATTAGAAGAATGATGTGATTGACATGACCCATTCCGTTAGCCTAGCACTTGATCGTTTAGTATATTGCTATTGCTTTCTTCATGACTTATACATGTTCCTGTAACTATGAGAATTATGCAACTCCCGTTTACCGGAGGAACACTTTGGGTACTACCAAACGTCACAACGTAACTGGGTGATTATAAAGGAGTACTATAGGTGTCTCCGAAGGTACATGTTGAGTTGGCGTATTTCGAGATTAGGTTTTGTCACTCCGATTGTCGGAGAGGTATCTCTGGGCCCTCTCGGTAATGCACATCATTATAAGCCTTGCAAGCAATGTGACCAAATGAGTTGGTTACGGGATGATGCATTACGGAACGAGTAAAGATACTTGCCGGTAACGAGATTGAACTAGGTATTGGATACCGACGATCAAATCTCGGGCAAGTAACATACCGATGACAAAGGGAACAACGTATGTTGTTATGCGGTTTGACCGATAAAGATCTTCGTAGAATATGTAGGAACCAATATGGGCATCCAGGTTCCGCTATTGGTTATTGACCGAGAATAGTTCTAGGTCATGTCTACATAGTTCTCGAACCCGTAGGGTCCGCACGCTTAACGTTACGATGATAGTTTTATTATGAGTTTATAAGTTTTGATGTACCGAAGTTTGTTCGGAGTCCCGGATGTGATTACGGACGTAACGAGGAGTCTCGAAATGGTCGAGACATAAAGATCGATATATTGGAAGCCTATATTTGGACATCAAAATCATTCCGGGTGAAATCGGCATTTTACCAGAGTACCGGGAGGTTACCGGAACCCCCCGGGGGGTTATTGGGCCTACATGGGTCTCGAGGGAGAAGAGGGAAGGAGGCAGGAGGGGGCCGCGCACCCCTCCCCTTCCTAGTCCGAATAGGACAAGGGAAGGGGGGCGGCGCCCCCCCTTTCCTTCCCCTCTTCCTCCTCTTTCCCCCCTTCTCCTATTCCAACTAGGAAAGAAGGGAGTCCTACTCCCGGTGGGAGTAGGACTCCCCCCTTGGCGCGCCCTCCTTGGCCGGCCGCCTCCTCCCCCTGGCTCCTTTATATACGGGGGCGGGGGGCACCCCATAGACACACGAGTTGATCTACGGATCGTTCCTTAACCGTGTGCGGTGCCCCCCTCCACCATATTCCACCTCGGTCATATCGTCGCGGAGTTTAGGCGAAGCCCTGCGCCGGTAGAGCATCATCATCACCACCACGCCGTCATGCTGACGGAACTCATCCCCGAAGCTTTGCTGGATCGGAGCCCGGGGATCGTCATCGAGCTGAACGTGTGCTAAACTCGGAGGTGTCGTACGTTCGGTGCTTGGATCGGTCGGATCTTGAAGACGTATGACTACATCAACCGCGTTGTGCTAACGCTTCCGCTTACGGTCTACGAGGGTACGTGGACAACACTCTCCCCTCTCGTTGCTATGCCATCACCATGATCTTGTGTGTACGTAGGAATTTTTTTGAAATTACTACGTTGCCTAACAGTGGCATCCGAGCCAGGTTTTATGCGTTGATGTTATATGCACGAGTAGAACACAAGTGAGTTGTGGGCAATACAAGTCATACTGCTTACCAGCATGTCATACTTTGGTTCGGCGGTATTGTGAGATGAAGCGGCCCGGACCGACATTACGTGTACGCTTACTCGAGACTGGTTTCACCGTTACGAGCACTCGTGCTTAAAGGTGGCTGGCGGGTGTCTGTCTCTCTCACTTTAGCTGAATCGAGGTTGGCTACGCCCGGTCCTTGCGAAGGTTAAAACATCACCAACTTGACGAACTATCGTTGTGGTTTTTATGCGTAGGTAAGAACGGTTCTTGCTAAAGCCCGTAGCAGCCACGTAAAATTTGCAACAACAAAGTAGAGGACGTCTAACTTGTTTTTGCAGGGCATGTTGTGATGTGATATGGTCAAGACGTGATGCTATATTTTATTGTATGAGATGATCATGTTTTGTAACCGAAGTTATCGGCAACTGGCAGGAGCCATATGGTTGTCGCTTTATTGTATGAAATGCAAACACCCTGTAATTGATTTACTTTATCTCTAAGCGATAGCGATAGTCGTAG
This sequence comes from Triticum aestivum, assembly GCF_018294505.1. Taxonomy (NCBI): domain Eukaryota; kingdom Viridiplantae; phylum Streptophyta; class Magnoliopsida; order Poales; family Poaceae; genus Triticum; species Triticum aestivum. The sequence continues at coordinate 659,687,042 of NC_057810.1, forward strand.
AAGCAATAGATGGCGTAATGACAATGATGCTACGATGGAGATCAAGGTGTCGCGCCGGTGACAATGGTGATCACGACGGTGCTTCGAAGATGGAGATCACAAGCACAAGATGATGATGGCCATATCATATCACTTATATTGATTGCATGTGATGTTTATCCTTTATGCATCTTATCTTGCTTTGATTGACGGTAGCATTTTAAGATGATCTCTCACTAATAATCAAGAAGTGTTCTCCCTGAGTATGCACCATTGCGAAAGTTCTTCGTGCTGAGACACCACGTGATGATCGGGTGTGATAGGCTCTACGTTCAAATACAACGGGTGCAAAACAGTTGCACACGCGGAATACTCAGGTCATACTTGACGAGCCTAGCATATACAGATATGGCCTCGGAACACGGAGACCGAAAGGTCGAACATGAATCATATAGTAGATATGATCAACATAGTGATGTTCACCATTGAAACTACTCCATCTCACGTGATGATCGGACATGGTTTAGTTGATTTGGATCACGTGATCACTTAGATGACTAGAGAGATGTCTGTCTAAGTGGGAGTTCTTAAGTAATATGATTAATTGAACTTAAATTTATCATGAACTTAGTACCTGATAGTATTTTGCTTGTCTATGTTTGTTTGTAGATAGATGGCTCGTGCTGTTGTTCCGTTGAATTTTAATGCGTTCCTTGAGAAAGCAAAGTTGAAAGATGATGGTAGCAATTACACGGACTGGGTCCGTAACCTGAGGATTATCCTCATTGCTGCACAGAAAAGTTACATCCTGGAAGCACCGCTGGGTGCGAGGCCTGCTGCTGATGCAACTGACGACGTTAAGAACGTCTGGTAGAGCAAAGCTGATGACTACTTGATAGTTCAGTGTGCCATGCTTTACGGCTTAGAACCGGGTCTTCAACGACGTTTTGAACGTCATGGAGCATATGAGATGTTCCAGGAGTTGAAGTTAATATTTCAAGCAAATGCCCGGATTGAGAGATATGAAGTCTCCAATAAGTTCTATAGCTGCAAGATGGAGGAGAATAGTTCTGTCAGTGAACATATACTCAAAATGTCTGGGTATAATAATCACTTGATTCAACTGGGAGTTAATCTTCCTGATGATAGTGTCATTGACAGAATTCTTCAATCACTGCCACCAAGCTACAAGAGCTTCGTGATGAACTATAATATGCAAGGGATGAACAAGACTATTCTCGAGCTCTTCGCGATGCTAAAAGCCGCGGAGGTAGAAATCAAGAAGGAGCATCAAGTGTTGATGGTTAACAAGACCACCAGTTTCAAGAAAAAGGGCAAAGGGAAGAAGAAGGGGAACTTCAAAAAGAACAGCAAGCAAGTTGTTGCTCAAGAGAAGAAACCCAAGTCTGGACCTAAGCCTGAAACTGAGTGCTTCTACTGCAAGCAGACTGGACACTGGAAGCGGAACTGTCCCAAGTATTTGGCGGATAAGAAGGATGGCAAACTCAACAAAGGTATATGTGATATACATGTTATTGATGTGTACCTTACTAATGCTCGCAGTAGCACCTGGGTATTTGATACTGGTTCTGTTGCTAATATTTGCAACTCGAAACGGGGACTATGGATTAAGCGAAGATTGGCTAAGGACGAGGTGATGATGCGCGTGGGAAATGGTTCCAAAGTCGATGTGATCGCGGTCGGCACGCTACCTCTACATCTACCATCGGGATTAGTTTTAGACCTAAATAATTGTTATTTGGTGCCAGCGTTGAGCATGAACATTATATCTAGATCTTGTTTGATGCGAGACGGTTATTCATTTAAATCAAAGAATAATGGTTGTTCTATTTATATGAGTAATGTCTTTTATGGTCATGCACACTTGAAAAGTGGTCTATTTTTATTGAATCTCGATAGTAGTGATACACATATTCATAGTGTTGAAACCAAAAGATGCAGAGTTGATAACGATAGTGCAACTTATTTGTGGCACTGCCGTTTAGGTCATATCAGTGTAAAGCGCATGAAGAAACTCCATACTGATGGGCTTTTGGAATCACTTGATTATGAATCACTTGGTACTTGCGAACCGTGCCTCATGGGCAAGATGACTAAAACGCCGTTCTCCGGAACTATGGAGCGAGCAACTGATTTGTTGGAAATCATACATACTGATGTTTGTGGTCCAATGAATGTTGAGGCTCGCGGCGGGTATCGTTATTTTCTCACCTTCACAGATGATTTGAGCAGATATGGGTATATCTACTTGATGAAACACAAGTCTGAAACATTTGAAAAGTTCAAAGAATTTCAGAGTGAAGTGGAAAATCATCGTAACAAGAAAATAAAATTTCTACGATCTGATCGTGGAGGAGAATATTTGAGTTACGAGTTTGGTCTACACTTGAAACAATTCGGAATAGTTTCGCAACTCACGCCACCCGGAACACCACAACGAAATGGTGTGTCCGAACGTCGTAATCGTACTTTATTAGATATGGTGCGATCTATGATGTCTCTTACTGATTTACCGCTATTGTTTTGGGGTTATGCTTTAGAGACGGCTGCATTCACGTTAAATAGGGCACCATCAAAATCCGTTGAGACGACGCCTTATGAACTGTGGTTTGGCAAGAAACCAAAGTTGTCGTTTCTTAAAGTTTGGGGCTGCGATGCTTATGTTAAGAAACTTCAACCAGATAAGCTCGAACCCAAATCGGAGAAATGTGTCTTCATAGGATACCCAAAAGAGACTATTGGGTACACCTTCTATCACAGATCTAAGGGCAAGATTTTCGTTGCTAAAATCGGATCCTTTCTAGAGAAGGAGTTTCTCTCGAAAGAAGGTGAGTGGGAGGAAAGTAGAACTTGATGAGATAACTGTATTTACTCCCTTATTGGAAAGTAGTTCATCACAAGAACCGGTTCTTGTGACAACAACACCAATTAGTGAGGAAGCTAATGATATTGATCATGAAACTTCAGATCAAGTTTCTACTAAACCTCGTAGGTCCACCAGAGTAAGATCCGCACCAGAGTGGTACAGTAATCCAATTCTGGAAGTCATGTTGCTTGACCATGATGAACCTACGAACTATGAGGAAGCGATGATGAGCCCAGATTCCGCAAAATGGCTAGAGGCCATGAAATCTGAGATGGGATCCATGTATGAAAACAAAGTATGGACTTTGGTTGACTTGCCCTATGATCGGCAAGCAATTGAGAATAAATGGATCTTTAAGAAGAAGACTGGCGCTGATGGTAATGTAACTGTCTATAAAGCTCGACTTGTTGTGAAAGATTTTCGACAAGTTCAAGGAGTTGACTACGATGAGACTTTCTCACCTGTAGCGATGCTTAAGTCTGTCCGAATCATGTTAGCTATTGTTGCATTTCATGATTATGAAATTTGGCAAATGGATGTCAAAACTGCATTCTTGAATGGATTTCTGGAAGAAGAGTTGTATATGATGCAGCCAGAAGGTTTTGTTGATCCAAAAGGTGCTAACAAAGTGTGCAAGCTCCAGCGTTCCATTTATGGACTGGTGCAAGCATCTCGGAGTTGGAATAAACGCTTTGATAGTGTGATCAAAGCATATGGTTTTATACAGACTTTTGGAGAAGCCTGTATTTACAAGAAAGTAAGTGGGAGCTCTGTAGCATTTCTGATATTATATGTAGATGACATATTATTAATTGGAAATGATATAGAATTTCTGGATAGCATAAAGGGATACTTGAATAAAAGTTTTTCAATGAAAGACCTCGGTGAAGCTGCTTACATATTGGGCATCAAGATCTATAGAGATAGATCAAGGCGCTTAATAGGACTTTCACAAAGCACATACCTTGATAAAATTTTGAAAAAGTTCAAAATGGATCAGGCAAAGAAAGGGTTCTTGCCCGTACTACAAGGTGTGAAGTTGAGTCAAACTCAATGCCCGACCACAGCAGAAGATAGAGAGAAAATGAAAGATGTTCCCTATGCTTTAGCCATAGGCTCTATCATGTATGCAATGCTGTGTACCAGACCTGACGTATGCTTAGCAATAAGCTTGGCAGGAAGGTACCAAAGTAATCCAGGAGTGGATCACTGGACAACGGTCAAGAACATCCTGAAATACCTGAAAAGGACTAAGGATATGTTTCTCGTATATGGAGGTGACAAAGAGCTAGTCGTAAATGGTTACGTCGATGCAAGCTTTGACACTGATCCGGACGATTCTAAATCGCAAACCGGATACGTGTTTTTATTAGACGGTGGAGCTGTAAGTTGGTGCAGTTCTAAACAAAGCGTCGTGCCGGGATCTACATGTGAAGCGGAGTACATAGCTGCTTTGGAAGTAGCAAATGAAGGAGTCTGGATGAAGGAGTTCATTTCCGATCTAGGTGTCATACCTAGTGCATCGGGACCAATGAAAATCTTCTGTGACCATACTGGTGCAATTGCCTTGGCAAAGGAATCCAGATTTCACAAGAGGACCAAGCACATCAAGAGACGCTTCAATTCCATTCAGGACCAAGTCCAAGTGGGAGACATAGAGATTTGCAAGATACATACGGATCTGAATGTTGCAGACCCGTTGACTAAGCCACTCTCACGAGCAAAACATGATCAGCACCAAGACTCCATGGGTGTTAGAATCATTACTATGTAATCTAGATTATTGACTCTAGTGCAAGTGGGAGACTGAAGGAAATATGCCCTAGAGGCAATAATAAAGTTATTATTTATTTCCTCATATCATGATAAATGTTTATTATTCATGCTAGAATTGTATTAACCGGAAACATGATACATGTGTGAATACATAGACAAACATATAGTCACTAGTATGCCTCTACTTGACTAGCTCATTAATCAAAGATGGTTATGTTTCCTAACCATAGACATGTGTTGTCATTTGATTAATGGGATCACATCATTAGAAGAATGATGTGATTGACATGACCCATTCCGTTAGCCTAGCACTTGATCGTTTAGTATATTGCTATTGCTTTCTTCATGACTTATACATGTTCCTGTAACTATGAGAATTATGCAACTCCCGTTTACCGGAGGAACACTTTGGGTACTACCAAACGTCACAACGTAACTAGGTGATTATAAACGAGTACTATAGGTGTCTCCGAAGGTACATGTTGAGTTGGCGTATTTCGAGATTAGGTTTTGTCACTCCGATTGTCGGAGAGGTATCTCTGGGCCCTCTCGGTAATGCACATCATTATAAGCCTTGCAAGAAATGTGACCAAATGAGTTGGTTACGGGATGACGCATTACGGAACGAGTAAAGAGACTTGCCGGTAACGAGATTGAACTAGGTATTGGATACCGACGATCAAATCTCGGGCAAGTAACATACCGATGACAAAGGGAACAACGTATGTTGTTATGCGGTTTGATCGATAAAGATCTTCGTAGAATATGTAGGAACCAATATGGGCATCTAGGTTCCGCTATTGGTTATTGACCGAGAATAGTTCTAGGTCATGTCTACATAGTTCTCGAACCCGTAGGGTCCGCACGCTTAACGTTATGATGACAGTTTTATTATGAGTTTATAAGTTTTGATGTACCGAAGTTTGTTCGGAGTCCCGGATGTGATCACGGACATAACGAGGAGTCTCGAAATGGTCGATACATAAAGATTGATATATTGGAAGCCTATATTTGGACATCGGAATCGTTCCGGGTGAAATCGGCATTTTACCGGAGTACCGGGAGGTTACCGGAACCCCCCGGGGGTTATTGGGCCTACATGGACCTCGAGGGAGAAGAGGGAAGGAGGCAGGAGGGGGCCGCGCGCCCCTCCCCTTCCTAGTCCGAATAGGACAAGGGAAGGGGGGCGGCGCCCCCCCTTTCCTTCCCCTCTTCCTCCTCTTTCCCCCCTTCTCCTATTCCAACTAGGAAAGAAGGGAGTCCTACTCCCGGTGGGAGTAGGACTCCCCCCTTGGCGCGCCCTCCTTGGCCGGCCGCCTCCTCCCCCCTGGCTCCTTTATATACGGCAGCGAGGAGCACCCCGTAGACACACGATTTGATCTACGGATCGTTCCTTAACCGTGTGCGGTGCCCTCCTCCACCATATTCCACCTCGGTCATATCGTCGCGGAGTTTAGGCGAAGCCCTGCGCCGGTAGAGCATCATCATCGTCACCACGCCGTCGTGCTGACGGAACTCATCCCCGAAGCTTTGCTGGATCGGAGCCCGGGGATCGTCATCGAGCTGAACGTGTGCTGAACTCAGAGGTGCCGTACGTTTGGTGCTTGGATCGGTCGGATCGTGAAGACGTACGACTACATCAAACGCATTGTGCGAACGCTTCCGCTTACGGTCTACGAGGGTACGTGGACAACACTCTCCCCTCTCGTTGCTATGCCATCACCATGATCTTGCGTGTACGTAGGAAATTTTTTGAAATTACTATGTTCCCTAACAAAAAGCCCATTTTCTGTCATGATTTTTTGTCATAGAAGTAGGAGCCCACCACATCTATGATGATACCGGGTTTTGTCACAATTAGCGTCATAGAAGTGTCATATGTATGACAGAAAAAAAATTCGTTCGGCCCAAAATGTCACGGATGTGTCTTTTTTTGTAGTGTGAAAGTCATCTCCTTATTTTTTTTCTAGGTCAAAAGACCTTATGTACCAAAAGATGGGCACCAGAGGTGGGCCAGGCTGCGCACCACCCACCAGGGCGTGCCTGGAGGGGCTGGCATGCCCTGGTGTCTTGTGGGCACCTGGCAGCCCCCCTCAGGTAGTTCTTTTCTCCAATATTTATTATATATTCCAAAATAATTCTCTATAAAATTTCAGGTCCAGAATTCCTTCTGTCGGTATTCTCCCTCTTTGTGTAAACCTTGCATATTATGAGAGAAAAGGCAGTAGAATTACTCCACAAAGTGTTATTATGCATAAAAACATTATAAATAACAGTAGGAAAACATGATGCAAAATGGACGTATCAGAAACTCAGCGCACCACTTGCCGCGGGCAGTCGTCACACTTTATGACTGGCAACAAGGAGCCAACAAGCTGATGGGCCAGTGCCGAGCCCCAGCGATGGCTGGGCATGTCTTTGCCAGTAAACCGCGGACGAGTGAGATCCGAGCGGCTAGAGGCAAAATCAAGACTTGCACGCGGCACGGAGGCGTTGCTGGGGCTATGTGGTCCGGTACACTGCCAACCCATGATCAAGGCACAATCGCCGACGGCCAGATGCATAAAATCCGGCGGCGGCGGCAGGAGCAAATCTACCAATTCTGTGCCGAGGAAGGGGCGAGAGAGGCACATATACGGGTGGTCAATGACCGCGGTGGAGCCTACGGAGCATCTACAGTGGCGGGTGGTGGTCGACGAGGGATGGGAATGATGGTGCCGGCGTAGATGCGGCACAGGAGTGGGGTGGATGAGGCAATGGAGGGGGGTTTCTCCAAGCGGTAGCGGCCGAGAAAATATAGGGGTGGGGTGTGCGACTAAGGATAAATTATCCTCTGCTCATGGTTATTAGGGATCGGCTAGGTGTCGGTTAGAGGAGTAAAACCGGATTTTTACCCCTCTAACCGGTTATAGGGGATCGGTTATAGTTGGCCTGAGCGCATAAGAATGGGATAGTAACCTGAATGCCAGTCTTGGAGAGACCGTGGACGCCCTATGTAACCGAGCGCACGGCCGGGGAGCCTCGTCGTATGCGATGGGGCGCGATTGTTCATGGCCATGCTTGACCTGGCCTCTGCCAGTGCCTCCAAGGTGATCTGGCATATCCGCCGTTGCCGCATTTTTTTGTCTATGGCTTTTCTGGAGGCGTGTGCATCTTTTGTGTCTGATACCAGTCATTCCAAGAAAAAAGTTTCTGTATTATCATGACTTGTCAAGTCCCAATAGAAAAAAAACAATCATAAATTTCTTCTCTCGTAGCCTAGTCAAGTGTCACATTGATACGTCCTTTTTGCATCATGCTTTTATATCAATATTTATTGCATTATGGGCTGTTATTACACATTATATCTCAATACTTATGGCTATTCTCTCTTATTTTACAAGGTTTACCATGAAGAGGGGGAATGCCGGTAGCTGGAATTCTGGCTGGAAAAGGAGCAAACGTTGGAACCCTATTCTGCACATCTCCAAAAGACCTGAGACTCCACGAAACAACTTTTTGGAATTATTAAGGAATTATGAGCAAAAGAAATAGGCCAGGGGTCCCACACCCTATACAAGAGACAGGAGGGCGCCCCCCTAGGGGCCCGCCCCCTATCTCCTGGGCCCCCTGGTGGGCCTCCGGCGTCCATCTTCTGCTATATGAAGGGTTCTGTCCTGGAAAAATTCGTGGGCAAGCTTACGAGACAAAACTCTGCCGCCACGAAGCGGAACCTTGGCGGAATCAATCTAGGGCTCTGGCGGAGCTGTTCTGCTGGGGACACTTCCCTCCGGGAGGGGGAAATCATCACCAACGTCATCACCAACGATCCTCTCATCAGGAGGGGGTCAATCTCCATCAACATCTTCACCAGCACCAACTCATCTCAAACCCTAGTTCATATCTTGTATCCAATCTTGTATCCAAAACCACAAATTGGTACCTATGGGTTGCTAGTAGTGTTGATTACTCCTTGTAGTTGATACTTATTGGTTTACTTGGTGGAAGATCATATGTTCAGATCCTTATTGCATATTATTACACCTCTGATCATGAACATGAATATGCTTTGTGAGTAGTTACGTTTGTTCCTGAGGACATGGGTGAAGTCTTGCTATTAGTAGTCATGTGAATTTGGTATTCGTTCGATATTTTGATGAGATGTATGTTGTCTCTCCTCTAGTGGTGTTATGTGAACATCGACTACATGAAACTTCACCATTATTTGGGCCTAGAGGAAGGCATAGGGAAGTAATAAGTAGATGATGGTTTGCTAGAGTGACAGAAGCTTAAACCCTAGTTTATGCGTTGCTTCGTTAGGGGTTGATATGGACCCATATGTTTAATGATGTGGTTAGGTTTACCTTAATACTCCTTTTTGTAGTTGCGGATGCTTGCAATAGGGGTTAATCATAAGTGGGATGCTTGTCCAAGTTAGGGGAGTACCCAAGTGTCGGTCCACCCACATATCAAATTATCAAAGTACCGAACGCGAATCATATGAGCGTGATGAAAACTAGCTTGACGATAATTCCCAATGTGTCCTCGGGAGCTTCTTCCTTATTATTAGAATTTGTCCAGGCTTATCCTTTGCTACATAAAGGATTGGGCCACCTTGCTGCACTTTATTTACTTTATTTACTTTTGCTCGTTACTATTTATCTTATCACAAAACTATCTATCACCTACTATTCCAGTGCTTGCATAGAAAACCTTACTGAAAATCGTTTATCATTTCCTTCTGCTCGTCGTTGGGTTCGACACTCTTACTTATCAAAAGGACTACGATAGATCTCCTACACTTGTGGGTCATCAAGACTCTTTTCTGGCGCCGTTGCCGGGGAGCGTAGCGCTCTTGGTGAGTGGAACTTGGTAAGGAAACATTTATATTGTGTGCTGAAATTTTCTGTTACTTGTCAGTCACTATGGAAACTAATCCTTTGAGTGGCTTGTTTGGGGTATCTTCACCCCAACCAGAAGAGCAAAGAGATGCTCCTCAACCTACTGAATCTTATGAAAATGTTCACTTTGAGATTCCTTCGGGTATGATAGAAAAACTGCTAGCTAATCCTTTTGCAGGAGACGAAACATTGCATCCCGACTTACACCTTATCTTTGTGGATGAAGTTTGTGGATTATTTAAGCTTGCAGGTATTCCCGATGATGTTGTCAAAAGGAAGGTCTTCCCTTTATCTTTGGAGGGAGATGTAATAACATGGTATAGGCTATGTGATGATACGAGATCTTGGAATTATAAGCGATTGAAATTGGAATTTCACCAGAAGTTCTATCATATGCATCTTGTTCATCGTGATCGTAATTACATATATAATTTCTGGCCTTGCGAAGAAGAAAGCATCGCTCAAGCTTGGGGGAGGCTTAAGTCAATGTTATATTCATGCCCCAATCATGAGCTCTCTCGGGAAATGATTATTCAGAATTTTTATGCTCGGCTTTCTCTTGATAATCGCAACTTGCTCGATACTTCCTGTGTTGGTTCCTATATGCTGAAGACTATTGATTTCAAATGGGACTTATTGGAAAGAATTAAACGCAACTCTGAAGATTGGGGTTCCGACGATGGTAAGGAGTCAGGTATGACACCTAAGTTTGATTGTGTTAAATCTTTTATGGATACCGATGCTTTCCGTGGATTTAGCTCTAAGTATGGACTTGACTCTGAGATAGTAGCTACTTTTTGTGAAACTTTTGCTGCTCACGTTGATCTCCCTAAAGAGAAGTGGTTTAAATATAATCCTCCTGTTGAAGTGAAAGTAGTTGCACCTATTACAGTCGAAGAGAAGACTATTACATATAGTGATCCTATTATTCCTATTGCTTATGTTGAAAAAAAAACTTTTCCTGTTAGGATAAAAGATCATGTTAAAGCTTCGACTGTTGTTCGTAAGAGCAATACTAGGACCTATACACCTCCTGAGCAAATTAATGTTGAACCTGATATTGCTATGATTAAAGATCTCTTGGACGAGGACTTAGATGAGCATGTTACCTCTTTCTTGGGTGAAACTGCTAATATTGCTAGACCCGATACTAAGACACGTAGACCTGTTGTAGGCACGCCTGTTATTTATGTTAAAATTGGAGATCATTGTTATCATGGCTTATGTGATATGGGTGCTAGTGCTAATGCGATACCTTATGATCTTTAGAAAGAAATTATGCACGATATTGCACCAGTTGAATTAGAAGATATTGATGTTACTATTAAGCTTGCTAATAGGGACACCATTAAACCTATTGGGATTGTTAGATATGTTGAAGTCTTGTGTGGGAAGATTAAATACCCTGCTGATTTTCTTGTTCTCGGTTCCCCACAAGATGATTTTTGTCCCATTATCTTTGGTATACCCCTCTTGGACACTGCTAGTGCTAAGATTGATTGTGAAAAGAATATTGTCACTGTTGGTTTAGATGGTATGTCTCATGAGTTTAGTTTCGCTAAGTTTAGTAGACAACACCATGAAAAGGAACCATCTAGTAAGGATGAGATTATTGGTCTTGCTTCCATTGCTGTTCCTCCAACTGATCTGTTAGAACAATATTTGCTAGACCATGAAAACGATATGTTTATGAAGGAAAGGGAAGAAATAGATGAAGTGTTCCTTAAACAAGAACATATGCTAAAACATAATCTTCCTGTTGAAATTCTTGGGGATCCCCCTCCACCCAAGGGTGATCCCGTGTTTGAACTCAAACCATTACCTGATAATCTTAAGTATGCTTATCTTGATGAAAAAGAAATATATCCTATTATTATTAGTGCTAACCTTTCAGAGAAAGAAGAAAAAAGATTATTGAAAACTCTGAAGAAGCACCGAGCTGCTATTGGATATACCTTGGATGATCTCAAGGGCATTAGTCCCACATTATGTCAACACAAAATTTCAGTGGAGAAAGATGCCAAACCTGTTAGAGATCCTCAAAGACGATTGAATCCCAAAATGAAGGAAGTGGTGAGAAAGGAGATACTAAAACTCCTTGAGGCAGGTATTATTTATCCCGTTGCTGATAGTGAATGGGTAAGCCCTGTCCATTGTGTCCCTAAAAAGGGAGGTATTACCGTTGTCCCTAATGATAAAGATGAATTGATCCCGCAAAGAATTATTACAGGCTATAGGATGGTAATTGATTTCCGCAAGTTAAATAAAGCTACTAAGAAAGATCATTACCCTTTACCTTTTATTGATCAAATGCTAGAAAGGTTATCCAAACACACACATTTTTGCTTTCTAGATGGTTATTTTGGCTTCTCTCAGATACCTGTATCAGCGGGGGATCAATCTAAAACTACTTTTACTTGCCCTTTTGGTACTTTTGCTTATAGACGTATGCCTTTTGGTTTATGTAATGCACCTGCTACCTTTCAAAGATGCATGATGGCTATATTTTCTAATTTTTGTGAAAAGATTTGTGAGGTATTCATGGATGACTTCTCCGTCTATGGATCCTCTTTTGATGATTGTTTGAGCAACCTTGATCGAGTTTTGCAGAGATGCAAAGACACTAGTCTCGTCCTGAATTGGGAAAAGTGTCACTTTATGGTTAATGAAGGCATTGTCTTGGGGCACAAGATCTCCGAGAGGGGTATTGAAGTTGATAAAGCCAAAGTTGATGCTATTGAAAAGATGCCATGTCCCAAGGACATAAAAGGTATAAGAAGTTTCCTTGGTCATGCCGGTTTTTATAGGAGGTTCATTAAGGACTTTTCTAAAACTCTAGGCCTCTGACTAATTTATTGCAAAACGATATTCCTTTTGTCTTTGATGATGATTGTGTAGAAGCATTTGAAACACTTAAGAAAGCTTTGATCACAACACCTATTGTTCAGCCACCTGATTGGAATTTGCCTTTTGAAATTATGTGTGATGCTAGTGATTATGCTGTAGGTGCTGTTCTAGGGCAAAGAGTCGATAAGAAATTGAATGTTATACATTATGCTAGTAAGACTCTTGATACAGTCCAGAGAAATTATGCCACCACTGAAAAAGAATTCTTAGCAGTTGTGTTTGCATGTGATAAGTTTAGACCTTATATTGTTGATTCCAAAGTTACTATTCACACTGATCATGCTGCTATTAAATATCTTATGGAAAAGAAAGATGTTAAGCCTAGACTCATTAGATGGGTTCTCTTGCTCCAAGAATTTGACTTGCATATTATTGATATAAAGGGAGATGAGAACCCCGTTGCAGACAACTTGTCTAGGTTAGAGAATGTTCTTGATGACCCACTGCCTATTAATGATAGTTTTCCTGATCATGAACAATTAGCAGTTGTCAATGCTTCTCGTATTGCTCCTTGGTATGCTGACTATGCTAATTACATTGTTGCTAAATACATACCGCCTAGTTTCACATACCAACAAAAGAAAAAGTTCTTCTATGATTTAAGACATTACTTCTGGGATGATCCACACCTTTATAAAGAAGGAATAGATGGTATTATTAGATGTTGTGTGCCTGAGCATGAACAGGAACAAATCCTACGCAAGTGTCACTCTGAATCCTATGGAGGACACCACACTGGAGATAGAACTGCACACAAGGTACTACAATCTGGTTTTTATTGGCCTACTCTTTTCAAAGATGCTCGTAAGTTTGTCGTATCTTGTGATGAATGTCAAAGAATAGGTAACATCAGTAGACGTCAAGAAATGCCTATGAATTATTCTCTTGTTATTGAACCGTTTGATGTTTGGGGCTTTGATTATATGGGACCTTTTCCTGCCTCCAATGGTTATACACATATCTTAGTTGTTGTTGATTACGTTACTAAGTGGGTAGAAGCTATTCCAACTGGTAGTGCTGATCATAACACTTCTATTAAAATGCTTAAAGAAGTTATTTTTCCGAGGTTTGGAGTCCCTAGATATCTTATGACTGATGGTGGTTCACACTTTATTCATGGTGCTTTCCGTAAGATGCTTGCTAAGTATGATGTCAATCATAGAATTGCATCTCCTTATCACCCGCAGTCTAGTGGTCAAGTAGAGTTGAGCAATAGAGAGCTCAAATTAATTTTGCAAAAGATTGTGAATAGATCTAGAAAGAATTGGTCCAAAAAACTTGATGATGCATTATGGGCCTATAGAACTGCGTACAAAAATCCTATGGGTATGTCTCCATATAAGATGGTTTATGGGAAAGCATGTCATTTACCTCGTGAACTTGAACATAAAGCATATTGGGCTATTAAAGAGCTTAATTATGACTTCAAACTTGCCGGTGAGAAAAGGTTATTTGATATTAGCTCACTTGATGAATGGAGAACCCAAGCATATGAGAATGCCAAGCTATTCAAAGAAAAAGTCAAACGCTGGCATGATAAGAGGATACAAAAGCGTGAGTTTAACGTAGGAGATTATGTGTTATTATTCAACTCTCGTTTAAGATTTTTTGTAGGAAAACTTCTCTCAAAATGGGAAGGTCCCTACGTTATCGAGGAGGTCTATCGTTCTGGTGCTATAAAAATCAACAACTTTGAAGGCACAAATCCAAGGGTGGTAAACGGTCAAAGAATTAAACATTATATTTCAGGTAACCCTATCAATGTTGAAACCAATATTATTGAAACCATAACCCCTGAGGAATACATAAGAGACACTTTCCAGAACATTCCAGACTCCAAAAAGGCATAGGTACGTGGTACGGTAAGTAAACCGACTCCAAAACAACTCTAATAGCAATTTTCATCAGTTTTGGATTATTTCAGGATTTTAGGAAGAAAGAAGTAGTCCGAAAGGGACACGAGGCTCCCACGAGAGAGGAGGGCGTGCCCCCCTGTAGGGCGCGCCCCCTGTCTCATGGGCATCTCGTGTGCCTCCCGGACTCCGTTTTCTTGTATGTTATGTATTTTGGTCGGTAAAAATTCATTATATATACTCCCAAAGGTTTTGACCACCGTATCACGCAAATATCCTCTGTTTTTGTTTCGAGTTGTTCCTGTTGCAGAATAAAGCAGGATGTCTTCTCAGGAATCAGTTGGGGAGAGCCGGGTGTCTCACCCAACACAGGGTCCAGGAGTAAACGGCGATGTCTATCACTTTGGACCATCAACGGAGGATGAGATGGAGGCTGATTTGAGAAGGATAGATGCCATGGAGGAAGATCAAGAAGTTACCTCTCGTCTCCAAGCAGATTTCACTATGGGGGAACTACCTAGCCTGGCTGTCCCTGCCTCGGTCATCCCTTCCAACTCTAGATTTCTTTCTTATGAAAATATGAAAAAGAGTTTCATGTGTTCTCCAGAAGCTATGCAGCATCCTTGGGTAAAAGGAGCCTTGGCCGTTACGGGCAAGCTCCGTAAAGAAATTTTGGACCTCAAACGACAAATCAATAAGCTCGAGGAGGAGAACCGTATCCCGAAGGGCATCATCGCTAAGAAGATCACAACACCAACCGTGAAGAAGGAGAAATAATCACATGGGTATGGGCACTCCCCTTGGCAACTGCCAAGCTTGGGGGAGGTGCCCCGGTATCGTATCACCATCACACTCCTATCTTTATCGCTTTATTTAGTTTGATCCTTTTAGTAGTATCTTGATCTATTAGTTCGAAGTTTTGATATCAAGTAGTTTTAAGTTTTTTTTGTTGTGATCTCTTTATGTAAGCGAGTCTGTGTGCTATCTATAATAAAAGATTAGTGTTGAGTCAAGGGCTTTGCTATGTTGCTATGATCTTGAGAAAGTAGAAAGAACAAAAGAGTTCATATTGATCTTATGGATAGTGATAACTTCACACATAGAAAGTATGAGGCATAAAAATTGTTGAGAGTTGATGAACGTAGCCTTGGTCATCGTTGCAATTAATAGGAAGTGATAAGGAAAGAGGGGTTCACATATAGATATATTATCTTGGACATCTTTTATGATTGTGAAGCACTCATTAAGTATGACATGCTAAAAGAGTTGACATTGGACAAGGAAGACAACGTAATGGTTTATGTTTTCCGACATCTCAGTTAAAGTATATTGTCAGTGACCTTCTAAAACATGTTGAGCTTTCCTTTCCCCCTCATGCTAGCCAGAACTCCTTGCACCAAGTAGAGATACTACTTGTGCTTCCAAATATCCTTTAAACCCAGTTTTGCCATGAGAGTCCACCATAACTACCTATGGATTGAGTAAGATCCTTCAAGTAAGTTGTCATCGGTGCAAGCAATAAAAATTGCTCTGTAAATATGCATGACTTATTAGTGCAGAGAAAATAAGCTTTGTACGAACTTGTTGTGGAAGTAATAAAAGTGACGAATTGCATAATAAAGGTCCACATACAAGGGGCAATATAAAGTGACATTCTTTTGCATTAAGATTTTGTGTATCCAACCCTAAAAGCGCATGACAACCTCTGCTTCCCTCTGTGAAGGACCTATCTTTTACTTTATGTTTTACTTTAATACTTGAGTCAAGGTGATCCTCACCTTTCCCTTTTTCATTTTATCCGTTGGCAAGCTCGTCGTGTTTGAAAGATCATGATATATATATCCGATTGGATGTAAGTTGGCATAGTCTATTATTGTTGACATCACCTAAAGGTGAATAGTTGGGAGGCAACACAATAAGCCCCTATCTTTCTCAGTGTCCGGTTGAAACTCTATAACCACATGTATTGCGTGAGTGTTAACAATTATGGGAGACTACGAGATAGTTGAGTATGTGAGCTTGCTGAGGAGCTCTATTAGTGACTCTTTCTGATGTTACGATAAATTGCAATTGCTTCAATGACTGAGATTATAGTTTATTAGCTCCCAATGAAGTTTTTGAACCATACTTGACTTTGTGAATTGCCTATTACTTGAACATAGGAAATCATATGACAAAATCCATATATGTTGCTGTTATTAGAATGATCATGATGCCCTCATGTCCGTATTTTTATTTTTATCGACACCTCTATCTCTAAACATGTGGACATATTTTTTGATTTCGGTTTCCGCTTGAGGACAAGCGAGGTCTAAACTTGGGGGAGTTGATACGTCCTTTTTGCATCATGCTTTTATATCAATATTTATTGCATTATGGGCGGTTATTACACATTATCTCAATACTTATGGCTATTCTCTCTTATTTTACAAGGTTTACCATGAAGAAGGGGAATGCCGGCAGCTGGAATTCTGGCTGGAAAAGGAGCAAAAGTTGGAAACCTATTCTGCACATCTCTAAAAGAACTGAGACTCCACGAAACAACTTTTTGGAATTATTAAGGAATTATGAGCAAAAGAAATAGGCCAGGGAGCCCACACCTTGTCCAGGAGACAGGAGGGCGCGCCCCCCTAGGGGTGCGCCCCTATCTCCTGGCCCCCCTATTGGGCCTCCGGCGTCCATCTTCTGCTATATGAAGGGTTTTGTCCTGGAAAAATTCGTGGGCAAGCTTACGAGACGAAACTCCGCCGCCACGAGGCGGAACCTTGGCGGAATCAATCTAGGGCTCTGGCGGAGCTGTTCTGCCGGGGACACTTCCCTCCTGGAGGGGGAAATCATCACCAACGTTATCACCAACGATCCTCTCATCGGGAGGGGGTCAATCTCCATCAACATCTTCACCAGCACCAACTCATCTCATACCCTAGTTCATCTCTTGTATCCAATCTTGTATCCAAAACCACAAATTGGTACCTGTGGGTTGCTAGTAGTGTTGATTACTCCTTGTAGTTGATACTTATTGGTTTACTTGGTGGAAGATCATATGGTCAGATCCTTAATGCATATTATTACACCTCTGACCATGAACATGAATATGCTTTGTGAGTAGTTACGTTTGTTCCCGAGGACATGGATGTGAAGTCTTGCTATTAGTAGTCATGTGAATTTGGTATTCGTTCGATATTTTGATGAGATGTATGTTGTCTCTCCTCTAGTGGTGTTATGTGAACGTCGACTACATGACACTTCACCATTATTTGGGCCTAGAGGAAGACATAGGGAAGTAATAAGTAGATGATGGTTTGCTAGAGTGACAGAAGCTTAAACCCTAGTTTATGCGTTGCTTCGTTAGGGGTTGATATGGACCCATATGTTTAATGTTGTGGTTAGGTTTACCTTAATACTCCTTTTTGTAGTTGTGGACGCTTGCAATAGGGGTTAATCATAAGTGGGATGCTTGTCCAAGTTAGGGCAGTACCCAAGTGCCGGTCCACCCACATATCAAATTATCAAAGTACTGAATGTGAATCATATGAGCGTGATGAAAACTAGCTTGACGATAATTCCCAATGTGTCCTTGGGAGCTTGTTCCTTATTATTAGAATTTGTCCAGGCTTATCCTTTGCTACATAAAGGACTGGGCCACCTTGCTGCACTTTATTTACTTTATTTACTTTTGCTCGTTACTATTTATCTTATCACAAAACTATCTATCACCTACTATTTCAGTGCTTGTAGAGAAAACCTTACTGAAAACCGCTTATCATTTCCTTCTGCTCCTCGTTGGGTTTGACACTCTTACTTATCAAAAGGACTACGATAGATCCCCTACACTTGTGGGTCATCACACATCACAATTTTCTAAAATTTGGTTGTGAACATATCATTCATATGCATACCATGATTTCATTGCATTTTGAATTTTTAAACATTGTTTTGGCAAGTTATAAACCCTCATTGAATTTAGGGATATATTAAATAACCCTCGTCAGAAGCCCCACTCTGTTGTTAGGCACGCTACCGCCACTGTCACCACCATCACCGATCGATTCTGCCAAGCATGGGTGAAGACCGAGCCCCTTTCTTCTCCCATCGCATCTACGCGCTTTAGAGCACCCTTTTGACACCTCACACATGTCCAAGTCAGCTTGAGGATGCGAGCACAAGCACATCGGAGCATCGCCACCATCGCAACTACATTTCCAACGAGGTAAGGACGAGCTCAAGACCGAGACCTTGTCCATTAGACTCACCGCAACATGGCGCACCTCACTGATGTTTTAACATGACCCCTAGAGTACAACATCATCATCGGCGACCCAAAGCTTCCCGATGCCGCCCGCAACTCCGATGAGCAATTTTGTCAATTCCGATGAGGCCTTGCACCGCCGCAATCACTGCACTACCCTGCGACGGCAGGTATAACGCTCACGACCCCACTCATCTATGTCGTCGTAGCCATGCACCAGCATCGTCGTTCCCATCTCCGGCGATGAACTCAAATCGACCAAAATCCTAGCATGACGTGTCACCACCAGAGTCGCCTATTGCCTCTGATCGTACGACTGCATTCTAATTTAACTGAACCGCCGTCGTTAACTCGGCATAGCCTAATTTCACTAATAATCGAAGTAATTTGTAGTTGTCCTTATTCACCCATCTAGATCCATCTCGATCCTTTCATTGACCGTCCCTCTACCTTGGCCATCGCTGTCATCCAATCCAATAGGTTATTGGGAGCTTATGTCATCATTGTTCTTCTTCTTTATAGGGTTCTTTGAGATCTTCAAAGAGGGTTGCCAACTTGGGTTTTCCATTAAAGTCCAATTAACAGGGGAACAAAGTGAAAGACTTAGAGCAACTCCAACGGGGCAACCCATTTCGTCTGCTGGTGTCCGTTTGGGTCGGCGTGGACACATAAGTCGGCCCAACGTGCCGACCCAAACGGATGCGCGTCCGCTTGGTGTCCGCCTGCCGACCCATTCCCGGCCCATTTTTGAGCCTTCTCCTCTTCCCGGGCCCGCTGGTCGGTGGCAGCCTCCACCATTTCCCTCCATCCTCCCAAAAAACCTCCCGCCCGCGTGCGCTCCCGCCCCACCCCCGCCATGGATGACGACCTCGACGTCGCCGGCGGCCTCGCCTCCGTCACCTCGTCCGGCATGCCGGCCGCCCCCTCGGGTAAAGGCAAGCCTCGCGCCCCCCGCAAGACTGCCGTGCGCCAAGCCGAAGAAGGTGCTGATGCCCGAACAGCGGACAAAAGGAGTCGGCCAAGAGGAAGGACCGGAGGCACGCGACGGACGTGAGGGATGAAGCCATCGCGGTGGCCTCTGTCACCGCCACCGCGCAGCAAGAGGTCACCAACGCCCGCGTCACGGCGGCAACAAGGGAGGCACTCTATATGCTAGGGTTAAACCCTGGGCAGCATGGCCTCGTCAATGCCGTCGTGGCCGCAGCCAGCACCGGCTCATCCGCCTTCCCTCGGACGGTGCTGCCCGACTCGCTCCGCGCGTTGGCTTGCACCCCGGTGCCCGGCTTCCATGTCTACCCGTAGGCCTCCCGCCTCTTCGGGGAGTGCTCGCCCGAGGTGAGCATGGTCGCGCCTTCCACGCCCGCGCCCATCGACCTCAATGCCCGCGCCATCGGCATGCAAGACATGGTATGCTAGCAAGCCGCCCTCTTTTGTGTCATCAAGTTTGTGCTTGCGTGTTCATTTGCATACCATTTTGCCAATATGCTTGCATGAAATACATTTGTAGGCATTTCAAGCTTTGGAGGCATTCAAGGTCCAACACAATGGCAAGTGCTTCAACTCTCCCATTGCTTTAGGATGATCAAAGACGAGGAGAAGTTCAAGGCGCAATATGCCGCCCTCGAGTCGCGTGGTGGGAAGCAAGTCGTGGAGGAGGTTGGGGACGGCGAGAAGGCTCGGCCGCGGGGAAAGACCAACTCCAAGAAGGAGGACAAGCGGGATGCGGCATCGATCGCCTTGATCGCAACCGTGGAGGGCATGATCACCAAGAAGGACTCAAGGGAGGAGAAGCGCCGGCAAGAAAGGGAAGATCAAATGAACGCCTTCATGGAGATCCAAAGGAGGAGGATTGAGATGGACGCGGAGAAGCAAGCAAGGATGCTTGAGATGGAGGCGGAGAAGCAAGCCAAGATGTTAGAGATCGAGGCCGCCAACGCCAAGACCAAGGCGAAAGAAGTGGCTCTCACGAGCATGATGACCGGGGTGGAGATCATGAAGGTGGATCTCAACACCGTGTCGCCAAGGAAGAGGCCGTGGTTCGAGAAGATGCATGCCGACATGCTCAAGTTCGACGACAAGTGATCTATGGCGGCGAGCGCCATCTTTTTAGTATGCCGGCAGGTGTGCTGGCGTGACCACGGTGGCCGCGATGACGTGGTCGAACTCAAGTCCCACCCTTTTTTTGTGTGCTGGCATGTGTGCCGGCCGGCTGGCGAGTGCGCCAACATGAACTGTGGTGATATTTTTTGAAGCCGACATTGTATGCCGACGCTGGTATGGTGCCGACATGAGACATGACCGCCGGCATGATCGGCCGCGGGCCTTTTTTTAAAAAAAAATTGAGTGTGGACATGAAATGGATCGACGCGTTGGGTGCACTGCCGACCCAAATCTAAACAGGGCGGACGCCGGGCGAACGGCCGACCCAAACAGACAAAAAACAGACAAATTCGCCGTTCGGTTTGGATCGGCCCGTTGGAGTTGCTCTTATTCTCAATTTGATGGTACAATGTAGCGGCAAGGCAGAATGACACATTTACATAATGCAAGAAATGAAACATGCAAGTAAAACGAGCAAACAAAGCTACACGCTTCCAAATGCCACTTTGGTTCCCATATTCACCACTTGGGCATAGGCACCGCAAAACTTGTTCACGGACTCTTTGGATGATGGCCTGGAGATAATACTCTTCTGTGGGCGCTTCCAGCCGAGGAGCAAATGCGAGCTGGCTAGCTAATGCTCGGCTGATTTGGGGACCACGCCGAGCCGAGCCGAGACTCGAGTCAGACGGGCTCGCAACGAGCTTCCGTTTTTTTTTTCCAGCCCTACCTCCCGACCTTTCTCTCCCCCGCATCTCCACTCCAACCGCATCGCACTTCGCACCTCTCCCTCCTCCCCTCCACCCAGCTCAGTGCGCGCGACGACGCGTGGGACCGCGACCGCGACCGCCGCCGGCCGCCGGCCGCCTCGACGAGGGGAACCGCCACTGCCGCCGAGCCGGTGCCCGCGCGCGGCGACGAGGGGGAGCACGGCAGGCAGCGACCGGAACGCGACCGCGTCAACGAGAGATCTCGGCGACCCCGCGGAGGGCCGTGCCGCCGTTGGGCTCCACTCCTCTTCATTCCCGTCGACGTTTGGCTGACCGGCTTCCGCCCCACCGAAAGCCGAAGGTACGGGCCCGCATCTGCTCGATCTGCGTAGGCTCTGGTAGATCAGGTTGATTCGTGGCGATTGCGCAATGCTAGGCGTGCTAATTCTGGACGTTGGTGCTGCGTCCGTGATTGACTAAGGTGGATCCGTGATCGTCTGGTGTCAAGCACGAGCTGTTCGGGGTTACTAGTGTTTTGGGGTTGCGCAGTGCGCACTCGATGTAGATGGCTGGCTCATTCATGGTTATCCTCCTTTCGTGCTAGCTGTGCATGGTCGCTAGTTTCCCTGGGCTGCACAATTGATGTGAGGTGCTTTTGGTCGTGGAGTTGTGGTTCATGGCTACTGCTCCATGGCCCCTGATATATCCAAGTAACCCAAATTTCCCTTTATTTTAGGTAGTAGTCAAGGCTGGCATTCAAAATGAGTGCTATTGCTTTGCTTGTCCCAGGAACTATCAGTGTTTGACCTACGTTCATCATTTTCTATTGTTCTTGTATATGTTAATCGTACTCTGTTCTCTATGTAAACATAGTCTGATGTACGTATAGCCTGTACCTGATTTCACATCATAACTCGACTTCGTGCCCTAGCATTTGAACACAAATTAGGCAATGATTATACAGATTGTGGATCATTTTTTAATGCTTTTCGTATAACATGGAATGTTTATCTTATATAATTGTGAGAGAAAAGGTTCTTTTGTAGCAAAAGGTAGTTGGTGGCTGAGGCCTAAGAGCTGGATGTGCCTGACCTTTTGAACTTACTGCTTGTGTTCTGAAGGTGTTTGATATAGATCATACAAAATTGAGCGCCCAGTATCTGGGGGTGACCTGCCCCAAGGTGGGGAGTTCGCTCCTTTTCTAGTAACGAAGAGGGCAAACTCTTATTCCATCATGATGGAAAGTGAAATGGAAAAAGGAAGACCATATCAGGAGAAACCAAGAACTTTTTCAACTGTACGAAGTAAATCATCTATACCGCTGGTATGGCCTATTGCTAAGCATTCTCCACTTTTTACACACCGAGCTTAGCAGTTACTAGTAGTATCAGTTTAGTTCGCTTTCATCTTTCCATGTGTCTTTCTCGCACACATTTTTTTGCTGTGCTTAGTATATGCAATTTGCATGGGAGGTGATAGCTCTTTCTCCTTAATCTCTGTCAGTTTGAATGGTCCTTAAGTTTATTTTGTCAAAATATCCACTGTATCATGTTTTGTATTCATCATTTTGTTCTTACAACGTTACGAGTTGAAGTACACACCAACCAAAAAATTGACATACCACACAATGCTGCATCATGATTACTCTTTCCTCTGTTTAACTTAATATTTATTACCATGTAGAATTTTTCCTCTCTTAAATGATGTAAGTGCAGTAAACAAATGAGGTCTGCTCTGTTTATTGCTGCTTGTAACTCCAACAATAAAGGTTATGTTGCTAAAAAAAGTCAAAACTTCAATGTGTACACCACTGCTGCTTGTTTATTTCTCTCAAAGTTGTTGCAGGTTTTGAAATGATTCAACCCAAGTAGCTGTTTTCATCTAGATGTTATGTGCATTTTTCAATATAAATTTGGAAGTTCAATAAGTAAAACAAGTGTTTAAACATTTCCACTGATCGATTGGTTGGATATACTTAGCCCTGTTACGAGCAATTTATTTGTGCCTCACTCAGTTGCTATTCTGACTGCTGCAGGTCTTCCGTGTGTTGATGAAGATAAATCCTCGTGCCCTGATAGTTCTCCTTCTGCTGGTTGTCTGTGGTGTGTTCTACTTAGGAGCCAGTACATCACCAATTATAGTCTTCGTGTTCTGTATATGCACTCTCAGTTTATTCTTCTCTCTCTACCTCACAAAGTGGGTTCTTGCCAAGGATGAAGGACCTCCAGAGATGTCTGAGGTATTGAAAATGCTTGTGTTCAGCTCGTGGAAGATATAGCAGCGCTTTCATTTTCTTAATGTTCACTTCAAATTATTGGTTTCTTTGGCATGTTTCAATTGTCTGCAAAGTGCATAACACATTTTCTATCATCTCTTGCTTGACAGTTAACCATACCATCCTATGAGACTACTGGCCCATTTTATTCTGCAATTTACATTTCAGGTTTAATGGTTTTGTTTTAGTCCATATGTTGATATTTGATATGCTAGATCATGGATACGATTAAGACACACAGTGTAAAATGCTATTTGTATGTGTTGATTGGGGTTGCAGAATGCTATTTAGCTGTGGCATGTGTCACTTTATGGAAGCTACACAGTTCAGTGCAAATTGAGAACATATCCCATATCATAGCATTTTACCAAATTAACATATCACACAATCTAGCATGATCCTGTTTCAGGAGGTTATGTCATACACTCATACAAAATATCAGCTCGTTGTGCACTGTCATGGTGAAAGTTGCCCCTTTTGGAAATCCTGATTTTCAGAATTTTATTTATCTATGCATCTACTTTTGTGAGTTCTGTATGTAAGGTTATCAAGGTTTTGATCTGTCATGTTGCATGTACTGCTCAGATATCTGATGCCATAAGGGATGGTGCTGAAGGATTTTTTAGGACACAGTATGGGGCTATTTCTAAAATGGCTTGCATCCTGGCACTTGTTATCCTTTTCATTTATCTCTTCCGCACTACCACCCCGCAGCAGGAGGCATCAGGCCTAGGAAGGTGATTTTGTACTCTTATTATAAAATCTTAGTTGTACCCATCTTTTGTTGTCTCATAAATTTCATTGCTACACAGGACAACATCTGCATATATTACAGTTATTGCCTTTCTCCTTGGAGCTGTGTGTTCTGGACTAGCTGGATATGTTGGGATGTGGGTCTCCGTACGTGCAAATGTTAGAGTTTCAAGTGCTGCTCGACGGTCTGCAAGGGAAGCATTGCAGGTTTTGTTTCGCATCCTTGATACATTATCTTTCATGTTTTAATGTGTTTCCCCTGTACGGTATAGTTTGAAATCATGACTGATTTCTCGAAACAGATTGCTGTCCGTGCAGGTGGTTTCTCGGCCATCGTTGTTGTTGGCATGGCTGTATTTGGTGTGGCATTACTCTATGCAACATTTTATGTTTGGCTTGGAGTAGATTCACCTGATTCGATGAAGGTTACAGACTGTAAGTTATTTCAAACATGATATATTCAATACCTGCCTACCTGGGACGATAGAACTCTACTCGAATTGCCAGTTGAGCTATATGGTCTACTGTACATGGTCAAAATTGTTAAATTAGTTCATACATATTTTTTTCTTGTTAAACTGGTGACCAATGATGAGTTCATAAATGACAATTCTGTAGGAGTAATGTTGAATAAGGAAAAGTACTTTGCTTCAAAGATTGTTAATGTGGTTTTTACATCATTTTTATTTGTCCTTTCACAACTCCAGATGCAACTTTGAACATTAAGCTAGTCCTTATATTAGTAAGTAAAAATAACTAACACTGGAAACATTTTTAACAGTAAACTAGTTATTTAATCATCTCATGGCCAATTTATATAGTTTTGAACTTATGGTGAAATTTTAAAAGAAAAGAAGGGAATAATTATTTATTGGGAAAAAGTACCACAATGTGATCAACACTGAAAGTTTGAGTGGATAAAATGACTCATTATAAAAGATGTTCATGTTCTATAAAAAAAGAGTAACTTTTAAGTCCTTAATGGACACTGGTAACTGATCCACTGGTGATATGCTTGTAGATGCAAACTTGTATATGTGTTTTCAGTTCAAAAGAACATAATTGCTGTTGCTGATTTCATGTGATTTTGTGTAGTGCCTCTTCTCCTTGTGGGGTACGGTTTTGGTGCGTCGTTTGTTGCCCTCTTTGCTCAGCTGGGTGGTGGCATATACACCAAAGCAGCTGATGTTGGAGCTGATCTTGTTGGAAAGGTTGAGCAGGGAATACCAGAAGATGATCCTCGTAATCCTGCTGTCATTGCTGACTTGGTAATGGTGTTTCTTCAATAAAAAATGTGGAATATTTTTTCTTCATGCTCTTAATTAAAATTTGTCTCATATTTTTTCATGGAATATACCTAGACATAAGGGATGATATTCAATAATGATGAGCTCCATAAGTTTTATCAGAGATAATATGACCTTAACAGCTTGCATTCGTTCTGAAAACCTAAACAAATTATTGTTTCTGCAAGGGGTGGACTACTGTTGTGGCCAATGCGTTGTACAGTAGAATTCTGAAGTTCAGTAGATGCATTTCCAATGATAAAACATTTGTGCCTGTGCTGGAATGCAAGATTTGCTTGTCTCTAAAACTAATTATCAGATTGTTATTAGCCTATGTTTCATTTATTGCTACTATATGTGCTAATGATAAGAAACTACACAGGTTGGTGACAATGTTGGAGATTGTGCTGCCCGTGGTGCCGATCTTTTTGAAAGCATAGCAGCAGAAATTATCAGTGCAATGATACTTGGTGCAACAATGGCACAGCGCTGCAAAATTGAAGGCAAGGCTCTTTTGCTTGTCATGTTAGATCTCTGATTGGGATGTCGAGTGACATTGTTTTTGTTTTTTTCTTATGAATGTACTTTGGTCCATAAGAGCACTGTCCACAGGTAGTTGCTAATATGGATAATATAATAAATTAGCTTTAATCTAGGGATTATGTTGAAAAATAGTGTTGGCTGACTCGGTGTGTGGGATGTGCCTGGCTTTGAATAAAATTGATAATCATCTTTTCTTTTGCGGGCCAACAATCCTTGTGATTACATTGGATTATAATCAACATTATTTACTGTTGCAGATCCCTCTGGCTTTATTCTGTTTCCTCTTGTTGTCCATTCTTTTGACCTAGTGGTGTCATCAGTTGGAATTCTCTCAATTAGGGGAACACGTGACTCTGGATTAATATCCCCTATTGAAGATCCCATGGCAATTATGCAGAAAGGCTATTCTATTACTATACTGCTTGCTGTTCTTACCTTTGGAGGGGTAAGTTTAGTTATTCATACTTCTCTTGTTTGACTATTGTAATATTTCTCTATGGACATATTTTATTATACAAAAAATGATCCCAGGGGAAAAACATCAAACACGATCTGAACAAAGGAAAACATTTAGGGTGTCTCCAGTCCGGTAATCATGACCAATTCATTATTGGATGTAAATCAGCCATATTCAAAAGGATAAATAATTGTTAACTACTCCCTCCGTCCCAAAATAAGTGTCTCAACTTTGTACTAGCTCTAGTACAAATTTGTACTAAGCTCAAGACACTTATTTTGGGACGGAGGGAGTATAAACCAATTGAGCATTCAATATGTTCGTTTTGTCATGTGGGTAAAAACTCTAGTTTACATTCTTTTTCCCTTGGAGTTGTTTTTTAATTACTTACATGTGATATGTTTGCAGTCTACTCGTTGGCTCCTGTACACTGAACAAGCACCTACTGCATGGTTCAATTTTGCCTTGTGTGGCTTGGTGGGCATCATCACAGCATATGCTTTTGTTTGGATTTCCAAGTATTATACAGATTATAAGCATGAGCCCGTCCGCCTTTTAGCTCTTTCAAGCTCCACAGGACATGGAACTAATATTATTGCTGGAGTAAGTTTGGGAATGGAATCAACAGCCTTGCCAGTTCTGGTGATATCTGTAGCCATTATATCAGCATTTTGGTTGGGACGTACCTGTGGCTTGGTAGATGAGCTTGGCAATCCAACTGGTGGTCTTTTTGGGACAGCTGTAGCTACAATGGGAATGCTAAGTACTGCAGCATATGTTCTCACAATGGACATGTTTGGTCCTATAGCTGACAATGCTGGTGGTATTGTGGAGATGAGTCAGCAGGTACACTCGCAAATTTCTTCGTGCATATAATATTCGAACATACAGTTTACCTGTGCTAAGACTGTTTATGTTTTTTACTGTACATATTCGAATCATCTAAGATTGTAATGGCTAGAAATAAATGTTAACATTTAATTAGTCATCTTTATACATCGGTTTAGACTATTTATGTTTTCTTTAATCATTGTAACACGGATTGAATAATTTCTGCAGCCTGAAAGTGTTAGGGAAATCACAGACATTCTAGATGCTGTGGGTAACACTACGAAAGCTACCACAAAGGGATTTGCTATAGGGTCAGCAGCACTGGCTTCCTTTCTCCTGTTCAGCGCATATATGGATGAAGTAGCTGCTTTTGCACAGTTGCCATTCAAAGAGGTATGTATTATTATCACCTCTATACTTGTAATGTTGAGATTAGGTGCTTATGACACATGACTGGTTGTACAAAATGGATTGCAGGTTGACATAGCAATTCCAGAGGTTTTTGTTGGTGGTTTACTAGGTTCGATGCTTATATTCCTGTTTAGTGGATGGGCTTGTTCAGCTGTTGGCAGAACTGCACAAGAAGTTGTTACTGAGGTCAGGAGACAATTCATCGAGAGGCCTGGAATTATGGTGAGTACCTGTTTATGATTAAGTACTTGAGTTCTTATGCCTGGAAAACTTAATGCTAACTTACAAGATAATATAAATGCAGGACTACAAAGAGAAGCCTGATTATGGTCGTTGTGTTGCAATTGTGGCCTCTGCATCCTTGAGGGAAATGATAAAGCCAGGGGCTTTAGCAATTTTGTCTCCCATGGCCGTTGGTGAGTTTTATGGGTCTGGGAGTTGTGGTGCTATGGTTCTGATATTTCATGCGTTTTGAAACTCAATTTATGATATTTGGTGTTGTTTTGAAATTTTATTTACATGATCTGTAGGCATCATCTTTCGGATTTTGGGCCATGCTACGGGGCAGCCTCTCCTTGGAGCTAAAGTCGTCGCCTCTATGCTCATGTTTGCCACTGTTACTGGTATCCTCATGGCGCTCTTCCTGAACACTTCGGGCGGTGCCTGGGATAATGCCAAGAAGTACATCGAGACTGGTGCACTTGGTGGTAAAGGCAGTGAGGCTCACAAGGCTGCAATTACTGGCGACACGTAAGTTTCTTTTCTCACTTATTATGTGCTGTTGCTTTGGGTTTCTTGAACTAAGTGTCTACTATTGATCAACACATGCTAAACTGAATAACAATGTTCTTTTCCTATAAAAATATACATGTTATTCCTATAATAACAATATAATACATGTTATTCTAAAAAAAACAAGTATACATGTTATGTGACCTGGCATTGCTTTTTGCTCATTCATTACGATGATGCGACCCGAAGTAACATTTACGACTGTTACGCCGCAGGGTTGGAGATCCGTTCAAAGACACGGCAGGCCCTTCGATCCATGTTCTCATCAAGATGCTCGCCACGATCACACTGGTCATGGCTCCGATCTTCTTGTAACCATTGGTCGAGCTCGCCGTTAACCCCGCGGAGGAATGTCTATTGTTCTTGTAGATGAGGCATTAACGTGAATGGGATGTAATGATTTGCTTTTAGTATTATTTTGCCACATTGAAAGGAGAGGTTCAGTGCTGCCCATTTTGATATGGTGCCCGTATTTTACCGTTGCTATTTCGACAGAGGATGCAAATGTTGGAGAACATATATATGTTGTGACAGAGATTAGAATGTACTTTGAAATTCATATGCCTTGTATGCAGAGATCTCTTAATTGTTTATCCTCCAAATTTACTTTCTTTCCAAATACGTTGTCCCAAAATAGCACGACCAGAGCACCAGATCCTTACTCACCATATGCTGGGTAATCATCTGTTAATTTTACAAACAAACATTTTGCGTTGCAAAATTGCCACACAAACCACACAAAATCCTTTGAGCTGTACAATGTGTGACTGAATCATACTCTCGGTTTGAAATCTCAGTTTGAATCTACAGACGCCTCTCACCTGGCACTTGCAGTCATGAACTCAAAAAGAAAGAAAAAAAGTGTAGCCTGTCAAACTTGCATCGAAAGAAGAATTTTTGTTCGAATCCGTTTCCGTCTTTTTTCCTGAGAGAGAAATCCGTTTCCGTCTTAAGAACACGGGTTCTGGATATACTATCGGACCCTTCATGGAGCGGGAACACGGGTTCTGGATATACGTATCCGGCCCGGGCTGCCTTCTTCTTGGAGCAGAAGTTGATTACTACTAGTAGTAGCCAAACCAACAGAGGGCAGGCCCAGCGCACCCGAACCCGCAGTCTCGCCTCTCGCACACGCAGCCGAGCCAGACTCCGCCAGCGCTTCTCCTCTCTCCTCCCTCCTCCCTCGCGCCCGCCGCCCGCCGGAGAGGACGCCATGGCGCCGGAGCCGGAGGACGACATCATGGCGGAGAAGAACCCGCGCCCCCTCGACGAGGACGACATCGCCCTCCTTAAGACCTACGTGAGTGCCGCGCCTCCCCTCGGATCTCCCCCCGCCCCCTCGAATCTGCGTTTCCGTTTGGCGGCGATCTACCCCCGGGCTGGGCGCCGCGCACGGGCTCGCGCCCGCGGCCTGCCTAGTCTAGGGTTTCGGTTCATGCTCTCTGGGGAATCTGCCGTAGCCTTCTGTGGATTTGTTGGGGGGAGGCCCCTTCTGTGAATTTGTGATCTAGTCTCGGGCTGGACGCGGCTGGGTTTGCGCTTGCGGTCAGCTTAGGGTTTTGGTTCCTGTCCTCTGGGGAAGCTTAGGGTCTTGATGCGGGCGACGGGATGCCGTTTATTTTGTACTGCTTGCCTCTTTTTCTGCGGCGGAATTGGGGTATTTAGGCGAGATGTGGAGTCTTTGTTTAGGGTTTCTGCACACTTTGCTGATTCTCGCTGCTGTCGACACTTGACAGGGGCTTGGGCCATACTCCACGAGCATCAAGACGGCCGAGAAGGAGATCAAGGAGTTGGCCAAGAGGATCAATGACCTATGTGGTGAGTAAGGATCTGATAGTCTGTTTGTTGGTTTGGCTCTCTAGAGATGTAGCCCAATTTGTTCCTGAACTAGATAGAGACCAATTGTCTGCA
This sequence comes from Triticum aestivum, assembly GCF_018294505.1. Classification (NCBI taxonomy): domain Eukaryota; kingdom Viridiplantae; phylum Streptophyta; class Magnoliopsida; order Poales; family Poaceae; genus Triticum; species Triticum aestivum. Next base: position 659,717,642 of record NC_057810.1, read on the forward strand.
CTTTGTTTAGTTGTTTCACACTTTCACTGCTAGCAGCTTTCAGTCATATGATAAAATATGAGGCATGTATGTACTGAAGATAGTGTGTGTAGTTAGTGAGTATGGTAAGTGGTTCAGAATTTAAGGTGTATGAATGCACTGTGTGTTTTTGACAGACTCGACTAGCAAGGCATTTGTTTGATGATATGTGCATCTGACTGCTGCTCTTGCTTGCAATGTTCTTCCCATTTGGTTTGTGTTTTAGAATTTTTGTTTAGCGGTTTCATGAACATTCAGAATATGCGATTAGCTTTCAAACTTCCATACACTGTGCAGTTTATCTGATTATTAAAATGTTAGGAGGGTAACATTTTTAGTTAGCTTGCCTGACCCATTATGCGCTTATATTAAATCTCAGGGATAAAGGAGTCTGATACTGGGCTGGCTCCACCTAGCCAGTGGGATCTGGTGTCAGACAAACAGATGATGCAGGAAGAGCAGCCTTTACAAGTATGTTACTTGGCCTAATGTTTTCGTACTTCTTCCCAATTTTGTAGTTGTGGTTTAGCATGCATAATTGTTTGGGTCTAAGTTACCTTCCTCATGCTGCAGGTAGCAAGGTGCACCAAGATTATAAACCCTAATACCGACGATGCCAAGTACATGATTAATGTAAAACAAATTGCAAAGGTATACCGTGCTTATCCTATCTTATTATTTCAATCATATACCCATTGATTCCCACCAGCCTCCTTATGCTTTTATCTTTTCATCTTGCAGTTTGTGGTTGGATTGGGGGATAAAGTTTCGCCAACTGATATCGAGGAAGGGATGAGAGTCGGGTAGGTTACTACCTGTCTTTTGGTCTTACTGTATCATACATCTTTCATTCAGATCAACCTGAGTAATTCGCACCTGGTGATTTATGTGTTTGATTTAAACCATGTTATAAGGCTGCAGCATATACTGTACATGTAGGATGTGTTATATGCCATCATGTAAGCAGAGAAAAAAACTTTGTAAACTGAGGAGTGGACCAGTGTTTGCTACTGTGACCAGTGTTAACTAAGAACATGTTGAATCTCTGACAGTATCTTGTCATCATCTCCTTGGCTTAAGTATAAGTTCCTTCTGGTTGCTCACAGAATGCAGAAGGTGGGAGTATGGAACTTACTCCCCTACTTGTTTTTTGGAGATATTATATCTTGCTAAACTAATACTGATTTTATGAATGCATTTTTTGGATAAATCATCATAGATGCTACCCAGAATTGTTATCCTTTTCTGTGCTTGCGCACTATCATTCTCACTGTGGAATTGTGATCTCATGCCTGATGCAGTGTCGATCGGAACAAGTATCAGATACAGATTCCATTGCCACCAAAGATTGATCCCAGCGTCACCATGATGACTGTTGAGGAAAAACCAGATGTCACGTATAATGATGTTGGCGGGTGCAAGGAGCAGATTGAAAAAATGCGTGAGGTATGCCAAAAAATTCCCTGTGATTCAGAACTTGTGCTTAATCTGTGAACCTGTGCATGCTAGTACATTCTAGTCTTGGACCTGCTTTCTTTACTGTTTTTCTGAACAACTATTCACAGGTAGTCGAGCTCCCCATGCTTCACCCGGAAAAGTTTGTGAAGCTTGGTATCGATCCTCCTAAAGGTGTTCTTTGCTACGGCCCTCCTGGCACTGGCAAGACTCTTCTTGCTAGAGCTGTTGCCAATCGCACGGATGCTTGTTTTATCCGTGTGATTGGAAGTGAATTGGTCCAAAAGTATGTTGGTGAGGGTGCTAGGATGGTTAGGGAGTTATTTCAGGTATATCCAGCTCTGCAGATAACCTACAGTCTACAGGGTTTAATCTGGTTTATTCAACTTCAATGTTCTGTCTTAGTAACAATCGTTTTGATTGAAATATGTTATTGCTTGTCAGATGGCCCGCTCGAAAAAAGCATGCATCATATTTTTTGATGAAGTTGACGCCATTGGTGGCGCTCGCTTTGATGATGGAGCTGGGGGTGATAATGAGGTACAGCGTACTATGCTTGAAATCGTCAATCAGCTTGACGGTTTTGATGCTAGGGGCAATATCAAGGTTCTCATGGCCACCAACAGGTACTTACCTTTCCTTTCGTGCGCATTCTCATGTTGTCCAATATGGCATGATGCTCACCTTACATTCTGGACATCCTACTTGTAAGCTATTTATAGATGGGACTTGTATGATTAAGAAACTTCAGTGGTCTGTGTTATTTAAAACTCTTCCCGTCTCAATCAGAAATTAATTGCAGCTAAAACATCATGGCCACATGAATAGAGTTGAGAGGGTAACCATCTTTTCTTGTTTTTCAGGCCTGATACACTTGATCCTGCACTTCTGCGTCCTGGTCGTTTGGACAGAAAGGTGGAATTTGGGCTACCTGACTTGGAAGGCCGTACCCAGATATTCAAAATACATACGCGCACCATGAACTGTGAGCGTGATATACGCTTCGAGCTACTGGCGCGACTCTGCCCCAACGCCACTGGTGAGTACATGGGCTTTGCACTCTGAACAGTTCCTGTTCGATTTGATTCGACTGTTTCGGGCACCTAGGATCCAGCCTCTGAACAATTTGATTCGACTGTCTGATTTGTTGTTTCAGGCGCCGACATCAGGAGTGTCTGCACAGAAGCTGGCATGTACGCCATCCGCGCCCGCAGGAAGACTGTGACTGAGAAGGATTTCCTCGACTCGGTCAACAAGGTCATCAAGGGGTACCAGAAATTCAGCGCAACCCCGAAATACATGGTGTACAATTGAGCAAGCAGGCTTCCTTTTGTTTCTGTGCATGTTTGCATCCATGCCGTAGCAGCAGTGCTTTGGTTTCCACATCCTTTCTGTGTGCCCGTGATGGTTGTAAGCAGCACGGTGGTGTTTCGGTTCATGTATGTCACTGTAATCTGGTAACCCCAGTGAAATCACTCTAGCTTTTCGTAAAGCTTCGTCGAAATACAGTTTTCAGCTTGTCCGCTAATCAGAATTAATTGCATACATTTTATTTGGAGATAAGTGTCTCTTGTTAGAACTTTGTATGTACACGTAGCCATATGGCTAATGCCCGTTGTGAACAAATGTAGTACTGTACTAGTAGAACATACCCTCTGCTCTTCTGTGTACTTTCATGGTTATCTTTCGTATGCTCAGTTTAATTGTTCATACAAGCTTTTCCAAAATCAATGATGATATATAGGTACAAGTAGAAATAAGCTCTTTTTAAATATAAAAAACTGAACCAAAAAGAAGGGCGAAACAACTAGGGGTCGAACTTGTAGAACTTGGACGGCTTGAGCCCAGCGGTGAAGTTGAAGTATTTGAGCGCGTGCGCCCAGCGCGGGTTGTCCTTGAGGCGGTGCACGGCGATGGTGTCCGGCACGAACTCGTGGGAGCACTCGTCCACCCGCACCGGCAGCGGGTAGTCGTACATGGCCGGCTTGGCGTTGAACCTGTTCCTCCCCTTCCCTCCCACCCTCAGCCACTCCCCGGTCATCCTGTCCTCCGGCCCCACGGTGCGCCCCCGGGTCACCTCCCCGGCGCCGGCCACCCACTGCACCAGGTCCCACGACAGCGCGTACCCCATCCCCGACATGTACCCCCTCCCGGGGTCCATGCTGTTGCACGGGATGGTGGCCCCGTAGTACATGTCCTCCCGCGGCATCGCCCCCAGCGACGCCACCAGCGCCGCCACCCGGATCAGGATGTCGTCGTCCGCCTTCATCACGTAGTCGTAGGGCGCGTCCGCGTACAGCTCCGCCACCGCGGTGAAGAAGGTGTGCGTCTTCCCGCCGTTGAGGTTCTCCTCGCACCCATCCAGCACGATCACGTCCCCGTGCGCCAGGATCTCCAGCGGCACCAGCACCCGCTGGTCGTCCTTGTAGAGCCGGCAGAAGACGAACCGCACGTCCACCTGCGCCGCCAGCGCCGGGTCGGCGGCCAGCTGCAGCCCGTACACCATGCGCAGCAGGTGGCGCCGCTCGTACACGTCGGCCCTCGTCAGGATGCCGATGAGGAGACGGAAGTCCGGCTTCTTCCGGGCGTATGCGACGGCCGACGTGGACGACAGGGTGGTGGAGCCGTTGGCGGCGGTGTAGGTGCCCGGCGGCGGGACGCAGGAGCTCATGAGCGACTGCAGCTCGAACTCCTTGGGGTACACGAAGAGGTAGATGAAGGCGAGGAGCAGGATGGGCAGCAGGACGAGCGCCTTGCTGGAGGTCGACAGCCTCGGGAAGCCGACGCGCTGCTGCTGCTGCTTCCTCGCCGCCGTTGTGGCCTGGTGTTGCTCTCCTCCTCCACCTCCTCCTCCGTGCTTCGCGGCCGCGGCGGCCATGGACTTTAGGAAGTTGCTCGGCGCCGGCATCGAGTGGGTGATTGATCGAAGAAGATGCTAATGTAATGTATGCGGTGTGCGAGCTTGATGGCTTCGGTGTAATGAAGGAGAGCTAGCTAGCTTCTCGTGTGATACAGTAGTACGTGGGGGAGCTTGGGATGCACGGGATGGCCTCACGCTTTGCGTAAAGGTTTGGTCTGCCGAGCGCGCCATGCGAGGGCGCCGGATCTTTGGGGCGCATGGAGTCAACGCGCCATGCGCATGCACATGAACCAGTCACAGCTTCCTGCGCTGCGTGGCGTGGCGTGGCGTGGCATGCAAACCAACGTGCGCGACTCCGGAGCTACTATGTGTGGGACTTCCTCTGTTTCGGTTTACAAGCATATTTCCTCTGTTTCCGTTTACAAGCATATTTCTAATCTTAACACAGCACGAATCAAGCGAATGGCACCACTAGAGAGCGTTCCTTCCTTCAAAATAACCACTCACATGCAACATTTAGGAGTGGCCATGTTATAAGAGAGAGATTCATCGTGCTATAACAGAGAGTTTTGCCATGCTAAGAAGAAGAAAAATTAACACACTTCCTCTGTTTCCAGTGGCGGAGCCAGGAAAATCCAATGGGGAGGGCCAAACGTGGGCAGGGGCCCTGCTGTCCCCCTGTCTCCGCCACTGTTTGTTTCGGTTTACAAGCATATTTCCTATATATGTTCCAGTTTGCCAACATATTTCTAAGGCTCTATGGATGTGTTTAGTTGCCTGCATACAGACCAACTAGACCCGCGCGGTACGAAAATGACATGTTTGGTTGTCCGAGTTGCATCTAATTCTCGGCCCCCATGAAACTTAAAGCACCTTTGGCTCTGCATATGAAAACACTGGCTGACTGATAAGAAATTAAGCTATTTTGTACTCCACTAACTACGTGGCATGGTTTAATCGCAATGTCGAAAAAAAAAGAAATAGGGGTCCTTTGATTCAAAGAATTTTTGTAGTTTTTTCTTTTTATTGAGGATTAGGATCCTTTGGATTTTTCTATGTTGGCTGTTTGATTAATAGGATTGAATCTATAGAATTGTTTACTAATGATTTCTTTGTACTACTTGTCATAAGATTTCTCACATCCACTCAAACCTTTTTGAAAGAACCATTTTTTTTCTATGATGCACTCAGACAAATCAACATCCTACAGGATTGAGATGAGCATGACATTCCAATTTTGCGTTTTTCATATTCCCCACATTTTTAGAACCCTGCGAATCAAAGAGGCCCAAAAAATAAGACTGTGTCTTTCTCTTTCTTTGAAGAAGCATGTGAAAGTAAAATTTTGCATCTTGCGGTTGCGTTTTCCTTTTTCTTTTCAAGAGGCACAATTACGCTTCTCCTGGAAAAGCACGGCTTCCAAAAATATATAGTTTTTCATTCAAAACCTAAAAAAGAAAACAAGAAACACTGAAAAGTAAAAGTAAAAACACACACGCGAAAATACAACCCAAAATCCCCAGCACGCGACACAAAAGTGATCTATGCGGAAGCCTCCAAAGGTACCCGTTAGATAGTTATCTCATAAACTTTTTTTTTCATGATAATACATGTCTTATTTATATATATATACGTTAGACTTTGCACAAAGGAACACTAATCAAGAAAGAAAATTGTAATCAGGACCGAAGAATTTTTTGAGCTTAACACAGTTGCCTGTCAAATGCCTCCAACATCACCACAACGGTCATCAATTTTTTTTGACAGATTACCTTTTCACACGAACTCAATGCGGCTCCATCATCGATATACAGTTTTGCGGACCTAGGTTGCGTGGCAAACTTGACGGCGGGCCGCGGCACCGGCAGGCCGTATACTTCCACCACGTAGGCCGTAGCTATGTAGTAGCCCAGCTATGCCTAAGTTTGAGTGTGCGGACTACGTACCGCAGATTTCCAAGGGCGTAATATAACCATTCTTTTCAGTTCGCCTATGAACCCCGAGCATGTGTAGTCCTACGTGTACGTTGCTGTTCTTTTAACAGAAAGAAGTGCGTGCCTGAGTCAGTGAGGCGGTTTGTCGGGAACGTGCATGGCTTGCCTGAGCAGCCACGCGCCCACGCCCGCCGTCCTTGCTGGCCTCTGAACCTCTTCACTTCACTTCATAGAGCGCATAAATAAACCGCCGCCGGCGCAGCTCGTTCCCTCGCCATTGATGATAGACCGCTCGCCGCCGAGCTCGGAAACAAAACAGACTTGTTACCTGTGCAGTCCGTTTCCCATGGAGCACGTGGGCGTGCATGGCGGTGGCGACGCCGCGTTCCTTCGCGGCCTCGAGGCGCTGGAGGTGGACGTGGAGCAGCAAGAGGAGATAATCGACTTCGAGGCAGAGCCGCCGGGCTCTTCTGAATCGGTCGAGATCTCCGACCTCAGGAAGCGCATGTGGAAGGACCAGATGCGCCTCATGAAGCTCGAGGGCCGCGCCGGGGCCAGGAGCGGTGCGCCGGCCGGGCGGCAGGAGGACCGGGAGGAGGACGGTCCCGAGGCGCGGTGCCGGCGGAAGGCGATGCTCCGCGCGCAGGACGGCGTGCTCCGGTACATGATGAAGATGATGCAGGCCTGCAACGCGCGCGGGTTCGTGTACGGCGTGATCGACGAGGCCGGCGAACCCACGTCCGGCTCCTCCGACAGCCTCCGCGGCTGGTGGAAGGACAAGGTCGTCTTCGACCGCACGGGCCCGAAGGCGCTGATCACCGGCAGCTCCGCCGCCGACGGTAGCAGCAGCCCGCTAGGCCTGGCCTCCTACCTCCACCGCCTCCAGGGCATCCAGGACAACACGCTGGGCTCCGTGCTCTCGGCGCTCCTCCAGCACTGCGAGCCGCCGCAGCGCAACTTCCCCCTTGAGCGCGGCCTGGCGCCGCCGTGGTGGCCGACGGGGAAGGAGCCGTGGTGGGGCACGCAGGGCGAGACGCAGGCCCACCAGGGCGCGCCGCCGTACCGGAAGCCGCACGACCTGAAGAAGGCGTGGAAGGTGTCCCTGCTGAGCGCGGTGATCAAGCACATGAGCCCGCGCTTCGACCAGATGCGCAGGCTCGTGTGGCAGTCCAAGCGGCTGCAGCACAGGATGAGCGCCAAGGAGTCCGACACCTGGTCCAAGGTGCTCCGGCAGGAGGAGGCGCTCAGCGACCGGCTCAAGAGCTCGCTTCGGATCACGCCCCTCGACGACGACTACGACGGCGAGGGACTGGAGGACGGTCCGGAAGATGTGGCGCGTGGCCCGCATGACAAGCGCAAGTGCGAGGACGCCCTGAGCGGCAGCTCAGGTGGGAAGTGGCCCAGACCACGAGGCGGGAGCCGGGACCTGGCGGCGATGGTACCCGGGCTCGTCGAGGAGAGCCAGAGCCCGATCAATGAGCTCATGGAGCTGTACTACAGCTGCCTGCAGGGACGCGACGGGGAGGAGAAACACGATGTGGCGGTGGTACCTCCAGGAGTGCCGGGAGGAGCCAATGATGTTGCACAGCAATTCCTGCTCGATGTCATCGGGAGCTGCCCGGAAGTAGATCATGTGTTGCGTTTGATGGAGGAGTGACTGTCTTAGTTGGACTAGATTAATGATTATTACTTAATTCTCCCCTTTATTGCTAATTAACGATTCTTAGTTGAACCTGAACAAGAGGGTGCTTGGATACGTTTTAGTCCCATGACTAAAAGTAGTGAAACTAAAACTTGCTAGCCTCATTCATGCTTGGATCCAAATACTAAAACGGAATTGCTAATTTTCATCCGGATGAAAATTATTCGTCTTCATCCGTTTTCTGAGCCGTACGTTCTGTTGCGTCATGATTCGTGGTTTTTCTTTTTTTCCTGTCCTCTTTTGGGCGCTGACTTTTCTTATCGGGCCCACCGAATATTTCAATCCGACCCGTTACGCTCCCCTTGCTATCCCGCGCCTGTCGCTTCCTCTGCCTCTTCCCATCTTTGTCGTTTCCTCTTTGCCATTTCACACACACACATACCCTGGAACAGAGGTTGGGAGAGATAGCATGGCGATTTTGGATCTCCCTCTCGGTGATCGACGCAGTTGGTTGTTGGTGACTCATCTGCACTCTCTGTCCCGCTCCACTAGTAGAAAAACACCTATTAGACCCGGTTCGTAAGGGCCTTTAGTCCCGGTTCATGAACCGGGACTAATGGGTCGTTACTAATACCTACACCCATTATCCCGGTTCAAACACGAACCGGGACAGATGTGCCCCCACGTGGCCGGTCCGCCGAGCCCAGTCAGGGGGGCCTTTGGTCCCGGTTGGTGGCACCAACCGGGACCAAAAGTCCATTTTTTTTAGAAAAGTGGCTGCTTTAGGGGTTTTGGGGGTTATTTTTAGGTTGTTATTATAGCTAGCTAATAGAGAGAAGTGTCCTCTCTTATATCTTCGTCCTTGGTTTACCCGCTGATATAATACCTCATGCATGCTCGCATCATACATCATCATATATAATAACAAGTCCTACTAACCATGCATCATCATACAACTTCTACTCGTTATTAATAATAAGTCATACGATCATCATCCTCATAATCATCGAACCCAACCCTACATAATTGTTCTTAGCACATGATCATCAGTATCAGGTAGGACCCCTAAACACCCTTAAGGTAAAATAGCATAAAACAATATAGACCCTGACTCTTCATTATGAAGAATGGCGATCATCCTGTCTACAATTCTTGCCCTTCGCTGCTTTTTGCTTCCAAGAAGCTCCTTACGACTGTCCATACATTTTTTTCCATTCTTTGATTGTCATGTCTTCACTTTTTTTAGAAACCCGGTATGGACAGTTGAGATTCGTAGGAAGACCTGGTTGTATGTACAAAACATGAAGGGTACTGTGCATATACATCAGATGAGGCACACAATCATTCGGGATTATCTGTTGAAAAACATAGTAATAACTTCATAGTTAGCAATGATGTACTAGTTTTAGAAGTGTGCAAAAAGATGCACGGATGTCGTAATAGTAAAAAACCTTACCAGGGTATCTCCATGGTAGTTACCGTAGTTCAACACGTGCACTAGTGACACGTATTGACCATAATGTTGAGGAGTTTGATTGTAGATATTGTAATTCTCAAGATCAGTACAAAATGCGACCAGATGATTTTTCTCCTGATAAGTTAATTCGGAGCCTTCGGTGTAGTAGGTTCTGTCTACCATCTTCCGCACATTCTTTGAAGAATGAAAATAAGCTGTCAATGGAAATAAGTTGTCAACTATTTTGAAATAAATAATATAAATTACTTAATAACTATGTTAAGCTCACATGGGGGAAGAATTGGAGGTGTATCCACAAGGACCCAAATCGAAGGTCTCTCTTGCTCGATTGTAGGATCACCAAGATCTATGGTGACAAGCATACCCTCATCAAGACCATACATCTTGCAAAGTGCTTCCCAATTTTTGCAACCAAAATGGGTTACACTCTGAGCATTGTACAACTTTACTTGAAAATCCACACCATGATGGGTACTTAGGATAATTTTTTTGGTTTCGAAACTTTCATGGTCTCCAAAACCCATCCTCTCCAAGACATAGCGTCTTGCAAAGCATGGGATAAGCTAGTTGAATTGGAAAAGATGAAAAATACACGTTAAAATAGTTGAAGTCGTGCTTAATTACAAAAAAACTATTGTCGTCGTTGCGTACCGTATGAACATCGCAGGTCTGCTCGAGCTTAATGCTGAAGCGCCGATCTTCGTCCAGCTCAATGAACCTGTCGCAGATACCTCGGTCGTCGTGGCACCAGTCGCACTCCCCCGGGCGGTTTTCGTCGTCCGATGAGTACGACATTTCCGCCCTATGTTCATAATTCAAATATTAAACTAGATCATTATTATTAATCATGGGTTGACTATCGGCGATCGATGTACGTAGCTCCTCCTTTCATTCCCGAGTGCATTATTATACCAAATTGTTTAGCACACGGGAATGAAGAAGAACTTATCCAATATGAGCATTCAATAAGCAAAACCAAATCATAAAATAAGCAAAACCAAATCATAAAATAAAGTAGTATTCAAATTAGTATGCATTCAATAATTATAAGCAAAAGTACATCATCTCTTGGTGTCCGTACATCGTCGAATATTATCACTAATACAACTAGAACCGTAGCGCCCGACGGGTATGGACGCGTGCGGTGGACACCGAAAGATAAGGAACCATCACAGGATCATAGCTCCAGTGAGATCCCTGAAGAACCTGCCAGGTATTGTCAAACCTGCCCTCCAATGCAACCATGTAGCGACGGACGTGCTCGTCCTCCTCGCTGACATGGTGCCGTACCACCTCCGCGGTGTCCGGAAGCCTCAGCACCGTCACTGGCCCACACGACTGCCACCAAACAAGGATCGGGTCAATAACGGGCTGCCTCCTCACCAACCTACGTCCCCCGGAAGATAGCACCTCCCAATACCAGCCTGGCGGAGCCCAGTCCCGAACATGGCCCTGATCAAGCAGGCCTCCACCGCCGAGTCGACGACAACGAGGATGCGGGATAGGCATCGCCGACGTCGATGCGGGAACTACTTCTATATATAGTTAAATAAAGTAGTTTTATTAATTAAATCAACTATCTAGTTCAACTACTAAGCACTTACTATAAAAAAATAAAGTAGTACTTACTATAAATAAATAAAGTAGCACTTACTACAAACTACTTCTCTATATAGTAAGTAGTATTTTTCTAACTAACTCATATTTTTCTAACTAATTATATTACCAAAAAAATCTAAATAAAATAGTAATTATATTTTTCTAACTAGCTAGTTCAATTATAGTACTTACTAACACAATCTAAATATCACCAAAAAAATCTATTAACAATAATATCACCAAACATACTATGAACAAATTAATAGAAAAAAAAATCTATTAACAGAAAAAAAATCTAACACAATATGAACAAATTAATTACACAATCTAAATTAACATACTATGAACTACATATCTAAATTACTACACATCTAATCTAACAAAAAAATCTAAAAAAAATCTAACACAATATGAACAAATTAATTACACAAAAAAATCTATTAACGAAAAAAAAATCTAACACAATATGAACAAATTAATTACACAATCTAAATTAACATACTATGAACTACATATCTAAATTACTACACATCTAATCTAACAAAAAAATCTAAAAAAAATCTAACACAATATAAACAAATTAATTACACAAAAAATCTATTAACAGAAAAAAAATCTAACACAATATGAACAATATATTAACAAAAAAAAGTCTAACACAATATGAACAAATTAATTACACAATCTAAGTTAACATACTATGAACTACATATCTAAATTACTACACGTCTAATCTAACAAAAAAATCTAACAAAAATCGTAAAAAGTTGCTCACGGCAAGGTCGACGTCAACGGCGACGGTGAGGTGCGGCACGGGGCGGCGACGGTGTCGTGGCGGGGCGGGGCGGGGCGGGGCGGCGACGGCGTCGGGGCGGCAGGCGACGGCGCGCGGCGTCGGGAGATCGAGGAAGAGGAGTGATCAAAATGGGGATGCGGTTCTGAAATTTTCCTTATATAGCAAAGTCTTTGGTCCCGGTTCGTGGCTCCAACCAGGACCAATGCACCCTGTAGTCCCGGTTGGTAGCACCAACCGGGACCAAAGGCCGCTTTTCAGCCCTCCCAAAGGGCGGGAAGCAGAGGGCTTTGGTCCCGGTTGGTGCCACCAACCGGGACTAAAGAGTGGGCATTGGTCCCGGTTGGAGCCACGAACCGGGACCAATGTCCGTGTGCTGGCACGGTGCAACACGAAAGTTTAGTCCCACCTCGCTAGCTGAGAGGGGCGCGCAGTGGTTTATAAGCCCCACTGCCGCTCCCCTCTCGAGCTCCTCTCCACTGCAGGCTTACGGGTCTACTTACTACTGCTTTGCCTGATGTCCTACTGGGCCACCTACGGGCCTGAATCCTGGCCCATGGTGGGTTTCTAGTCGTATTCAGGCCGTGGGGCCCCAGTAGGAGGCACTTTTTTTCTTTACTTATTTATTTTATGCAGCTGTTTTCTGTAGCTGTTGTTTTAGTCCCACCTCGCCGAGCGAGAGGCACTCGCAGCTGTTTATAAGCCCTGAGTGTAGAGACGATGAAGAAGAGGCTCAATGCTCACCTGCATGTTGGTTCGCTTCAAGCCTTGAGGAATAGGGTAGACTGCACGGAGCTATGTTTAGTGCAGTTTACACTATTCCGAAAGGCTTGAAGCGAATTAACTAGCATTGCGCCTCTTTTTTATTTTTAATGACTTATTACAACTCAGAAAAAAATAGAAAAAAAATAAATATAGCAGAAAAGAAAAAAAATTATATAAAAAACTACTCATAAATAAATATAAGAAAAATAGTTGTGATTAACTTTACTAAAATCTTTTTTATTTTTAATGATTTATTACAACTCATAAATAAATAGAAAAAAAATAAATATAGCAGAAAAGAAAAAAAACTATATAAAAAACTACTCAGAAATAAATAGAAGAAAAAATAGTTGTGATTAACTTTACTAAAATCTTTTTTATTTTTAATGACTTATTACAACTCATAAACAAATAGAAAAAAATAAATATAGCAGAAAAGAAAAAAAACTATATAAAAAACTACTCAGATATAAATAGAAGAAAAAATAGTTGTGATTAACTTTACTAAAATCTTTTTTATTTTTAATGACTTATTACAACTCAGAAATAAACAGGAAAAAATAAATATAGCAGAAAAGAAAAAAACTATATAAAAAACTACTCAGAAATAAATAGAAGAAAAAATAGTTGTGATTAACTTTACTAAAATCTTTTTTATTTTTAATGACTTATTACAACTCAGAAATAAATAGAAAAAAACAAATATAGCAGAAAAGAAAAAAACTATATAAAAAACTACTCAGAAATGAGCATAGATGCGCTTATAGAGAAAATTCAACCGAAATTCATAATAAATTTCTACTAACTTCAGAGAAATTCAGTATGAATTTAGATCAAATTTCCTGTATAAGGGCATCTATTTTCATTTCGAGAGGAGCTCAATAAGACAGAGAGGGAGGGGCTTATAAACCGGTGCGAGCCCCCTTCAGTTGGCGAGGTGGGACTAAACTCTGGCCGCAACGAGGACCAACACTTTAGTCCCGGTTGGTGGTATGAACCGGAACCAATGGTGGTGGGCCACGAGCAAGGCACATTGGTCCCGGTTCGTCCCACCAACCGGGATCAAAAGGTCCAGACGAACCGGGACCAATGGCCCACGTGGCCCGGCCGGCCCCCGGGGCTCACGAACCGGGTCCAATGCCCCCATTAGTCCCGGTCCAGCCTGAACCAATGCCTTCTTTTCTACTAGTGTCCCCTGCTGCCTCCGCGCCCCGCTCGACCTCTCGGCCCCCGCACCAACCTCGGCCCCAATTTCCCCCCTCCCGCCGATTTTTGTTCATCTGATTCGGTAATTTATCTCGATTTTCTCTTGTTCTGCAGATTCTGATTGGTAGTTTTAGGGTTTTGATAGTCAGATCTGTGTGTATTTCCCCCTCATCATTCGTGTAGATGTGTGAGGTTCCGCTGTTTCTTGGTTTGAATCTCGTTTGCCATGGCGGATTTCGGCGGCGGAGTGCCTTGTGGCAGGGGAGGTAGTTCGAGCTTCTCGTTCGTACGCCGCTCGTCCATGTCCATGGGCAGGGCGAGGTAACTAGAGTGCTGCTCCATGAGGGGGTTTCACTGTCGTTTTGATTTGATCTGTAACTGCGGTGTTGTTATGTATTCGGGTGGTTTTTGATGGTGATCTATCCCTAGGTTGTGCATGCAGGTTTCCCCTAGGCTGACATCCACTTGCATGGTTGCGTGGTTGTAGTTTTTACAATACAGTTCACACACATCCCCGTACAGGTGGATACAGGACTATAGGAATGGGTCAGTAGAATTTGTTGTGTTTCTGAATTTGTTGTGTTTCTGTTCTTTTGTCAGGTGATATTTCCCATTTGTTTTTACAATGTAATTTCTAGTGCATTTACAATGTAATTCGCTATGGATTTACAGTGTAGTTGTGACTTATTTTACACTGTTATTCCTAATAGATTTTGAAGTGTATTTTCTTAGGGGGTTTACACTGTAATTTCTACTGGATTGTACAGTGTAATCCCCATTGGATTTACAGTGTATTTAGTGTAATTCTTATGCGTGTTGCACTGTAATTCTTAGTGGGTTTTGTAATTCTATTTTGTTTAGCATGTAAGTGTTCTGTGTTGTACCTGGATGCGCTAGTTCAGTGTTGGATTTTCGCATCCGTGGAAGTGGTCCGGGACTGTAAATTTGAGTAATTTGCCACTTCTAGTGTCAGATCTCGTTTGTCCTATGAGCTAGATTGTCTGGTTGAATTCGGCTAGTTGTCTATTTCAGTTTGCCTGTTGTTTGTTTCAGTTCAGGTCCCTGTGAATGTCCCTGTCGGATGGGCTGCTTTTTTGTTTCAGTTCAGATCCCTTTTGCTTTGCTTGTATGGCTTGTTTCCTCGCTCAACATCACCTACCCAGCAAACAAACTAGTCTATTGTTTGCCCCGTATTCCTTCCATTTTTATTTGTTTGTTTCCTGCATTTTTAGATGTTCTTTTACTGATTTGATTCTTAATTTTAGTTGTACTTCGCTATTGGTCTCGATGAGCACTGGTTCTCATTTGTGTATCAAAGATAAAGCTTTTGTGTTTGTTGATTCGGCTTATGGAGAGAACTCATTGTATCACAGAGATATCCATGATGAGCTGGTAATTTTTCTTTACTACATGAATAGTTTTTAATGCTCCTGCTTTATTCTGGTCCTCTTTTACTTTGTAGTTCCCACTTTTTTTGTTCTCCCACTGTATCTCAGTGGTATTTTACAGTGTACATCTATTTTTTTAGGATTTTACACAATAACTCTCAATTGATTTTTGCAGTGTAATTTTCTTGTTTTACAATGTAATTCTCAAAACGATTTTGCACTGTAATTCCTTAGTGAGTTGTGCACTCTCAAAATGGTTCGCACTGTAATTATACTTGTTTCTCTCAAATGCAAATTTAATTATCTTGTTTTTGCAATGTAATTCTCAAAAGATTTTGCACTGTAATTCCTTAGTGAGTTCTCTGAAAGTTTTTGCAGTGTAATTATCAAATGATTTACAGTGTAATTGTCAAGTTTTTTACACTGTAATTATCTTTTGTTTTACAATGTAATTCTCAAAGAATTTTGCACTGTAATTCCTTAGTGAGTTGTGTACTTTTTACATTGTAATTGTCAAAAGATTTACAGTGTAATTCTCAAAGTATTTTAGACAGTAATTATGTTTTGTTTTACAGTGTAATTCTCAAGGGATTTGCACTGTATCTTTTAGTGGATTTTTACAGTGTAATTCTCAAAAGATTTACACTGTAACTTTCTTAGTTGTTTGCAATGTAATTATACTTGTTTCTCTCAAATGCAACAGTAATTATCTTGTTTTACAGTGTAATTCTCAAAGAATTTGCACTGTATCTTTAGTGCATTTTTACACTGTAATTCTCAAAAGATTTACACTGTAACTCTCTTAGTGGTTTGCAATGCAATTATCTTGTTTTACAGTGTAAGAGTCTGCACTGGATTTTTATAGTGTAATTCTCAAAAGATTTACACTGTGACTCTCTTAGTGGAAGTGTAATTCTCGAAGTTCTTTTTCACTGTAATATCTTTTAGTGTAACTCTCTTAGTGGAAGTGTAATTCTCACTGTAATTTTCTTGTTTAATACAGTGTAATTCTCAAAGTATTTTGCACTGTAATTTTTTATTGTAACTCTCAAATGATTTTACACTATAATAGTCTTGTTTGACGCAGTGTGATTATCTTGTTTTGATGCACTGTAATATCTTTTAGTGTAACTCTCTTAGTGGAAGTGTAATTCTCACTGTAATTTTCTTGTTTGATGCAGTGTAAATCTCAAAGTATTTACATTGTAATTTTTTAGTGTAACTCTCAAATAATTTTACACTGTAATAGTCTTGTTTGATGCAGTGTAATTATCTTGTTTTGATACACTATAATTTTAGTGTAACTCCCTTAGTGGAAGTGTAATTCTCACTGTAATTTTCTTGTTTGACGCAGTGTAAATCTCAAAGTATTTACACTGTAATATCTTAGTGGATATAGTGTAATTCTCATTTTTTGGATTTTTACTGTGTAACTATCATTGATTTACAATGTAACTGTTTTATTGGTTTTGTTAGTGGGCTTTACAGCTTTACTGCTTTTCTGTTCGGTCATGGAGTAGCTTTTGGCTGTATCAGTGTGCTTCTTTGATTTCCTGTTTGTAGCTGCTTTTCTATACGGGTTGGTAAAGTTTAGTTGTGGACCCGTTACTCTGTGTATTAGAAGCTGGGGAAGAAAAGAAAACAGAGGACACAGGACAGGGGACAATTGTCAGTCTTTAGTTGGATGGAAAATATGGATGAAAGTGAATTGGATTTCATCCGGATGTAGAATAGACAATCCCTACTAAAAAGACTAAAATCAATTTAATGAGCATTTATTATCCTCACCCTCAATCCAGAACCCGTCTGTGTTAAAAGAGAGGAGAGGAGTTAAATGAGGAGAGATGACTAATACATATTTTAGTAGGGGTACTGTTGACTAAATTTTTTTAGTCTCAAGACTAGTTTTAGTCCCTCTTTAGTCAGGGGTGCTTGAAACTTTAGCCTCTTAAAGAGACTATTTTTAGTTTGACTAAAATGAGTCCTTTGGATCCAAACACCCTCTTAGCTATGACTATAGCCTGCAGCCGTCCTCTACGTGTCTTCTTCTCCTACTGTCCAGCAAGTTGCAGCCTACTTGAGCCGCATTGAAGTACGTTAATTTCACTAGTTATCTTCCTATTTAATAATGCTGAAATTAGATACTTGTTTGCGGTCAGTTATGAGTTGTTTGGACCTAAAATTTTACAATATGCGATGTGAATTTGTAATGTGAGATTATTTATAATATGTGAATTTGTTCAAGTGAGCATTATTATGAAAATTAGTACTCTGAAACTGGATCAATTTTTACTTTTCAGTTCTAAAACATGAAGAGGAACAAGTAGATCAATGTTGAGAGATTAGTATATGTATGTTGAACAATTTTAGGTCATGATCAATTTTGTGAGTCCATTATATTATGATATAGTTTTTGGTGTGTTATCCTATTTGTAAAAATTCATGCTACGGTTATACACACCAAAACAAGGGAGTCTTTAAAAAATAGACTTCCAAAGTTTGAATACACACTCTTCAAATCCTAGGCCCGCCCCTGGTTATAGAGGTCATATTTTTTTAGGAAAACCTGCTAGGCTTTATTGATCGAGTGGCAAAATTACAGGTATGATATTGGTGTCACGTGGCATACCCAACCAACTACGATCTTTTTTTAATATAGTACAAACACAAGCACTCATATATATGCATATACATTCACCCCTGTTAATATACACACGCATACCATATCCCTGTGAGCAACCTCTTAGTCTACGGGCTCCTCTCACTAAACGCTCATCATCGAAAATTCTAAAAATAAATGCTGGAAAATATGAGCATCAGGACATGAAACCTCGTGAGCTGGTGATAGCATTGTCCTCCTAACCATCCAGTCATAGTTTGGTTCGCATCAACCACGATCTAAGGATAAAGTATAGGGGTAATACTAGTGTTGGAGCTATTTCTCGTCTATTGAGAGATGGAGTACCCTACCTTCTCGCAATAGGCCAGTGCATTATGGACTGACCCAATTCGGATCCTTTCCAGCTTAGCCATTCAATCCAATCAATGCAAGTGCCGTCCTCTCCCTTCCTTTCTCCTTCAGCCGCATCGACGCAACACCACACACATTGCCACTGGAAAAATGCATATTCCCCTTTTCGGCTCGGTTGCAACACCGCCGATAAGCGGCGATCGCCTCCGGCAACCGTATTCACGCAAAAGATCCCCAAGTCCTGCAGCGCTGCAACGCAGCAATCCAGCGCATTTCCTACAGTGCCGACGATGACGACCCGAGGAGCTCCCCTGCCGCAACCTGATAGTATCTCCATCACAAACATTAATGGCTGTTGGCTCCCCTTGAAGCACCACGACCGACTCTGTAGTGTTGGAAATATGCCCTAGAGGCAATAATATTGTATCACTATATTTTCATTATTCATAGTTAAGAGTTTATATTTCATGCTATAACTGCTATGATCCTGAAATATGTGATTCAGTGGAAAACTCATATGCCGTGTGGAATGATAAACGGTAAACAATAGGTTCCCGGTCTCACCTCTAAGACCGGCTCAAGCATTGTTGGTGATCAAATTTTCCGGATCTTAAGATATCGTTAAGTGTAACTATAGTCCTACAACAACATTGAGGGTATGACGTTAGAAGAACGATTATATTGAATCAACCTAATACGTGTCTGTTATACTATGTGATTGCATCGTCTAAAATCATATTTATAACATGAAGTGTTAGCATGTATCTTAGTTCCTTAGACCATGAGAGTGTATCGCTCACTTCTGGTCTTTGGGGTTGCTCAAACGTTATCTGTAACAAGGTGATCATAACGACAACTTTCAGGCTCACCTGAAAGTTTGACAAGTGACCAGATAGCTCGAGAGTGGGATTTGCTCCTCCGACGATGGAGAGATATTCTTAGGGCTTTCTCTGTGTCACGGCATCCATCATCTTCTGGCCAGACATAGGTGACTATGTCATGGGGATGCCGGAACACGTTAACAAGAAAGAAGAACATAACCAGTAATCGGAGCAACGCTATAGTGAGCATGGTGATGACTCTGGAGGATGCTGATGCACACTGGGTTTTGTAAAGCATTGTGAAGCAAAGGGAACATCAGATAACCAAAGATTCACTCGAATATCATTCGTGTAAGCATAGTGACCGATATGGATCTCCATGGTTCCGCTATCGAACATTGAACGAAGGGGTTTCGTTCATGTCTATGATTTACCGAACCTACGGGGTCACAAGTTTAAGGTAATCACGATCTGATGAGTAGTAGTAGGATGGGAGTGATGAGAATATATTTGTGGATTTGTTTCACTAATATCCGGAATAGTCCCGAGAGGTTTCAGAAGCGTCTCGGGGTCACCGGAAGGGTTTCGGTGAATATCGAGTAATACCAGGTATTACCGATTAATTATATATAGGTGGAAAATGTTTATGTGGATGTTAAATTATCTTTATAATTGTCTAAAATTACCGAGAGTATTTTATATTTAATTAAAA
Source organism: Triticum aestivum (assembly GCF_018294505.1). Classification (NCBI taxonomy): domain Eukaryota; kingdom Viridiplantae; phylum Streptophyta; class Magnoliopsida; order Poales; family Poaceae; genus Triticum; species Triticum aestivum. Next base: position 659,737,283 of record NC_057810.1, read on the forward strand.
TATCAGTGGGCTTTAAAAGGCTAAGAGGTGGAAGGAAATATGGGCCACTTAGGCCCATATGGAAGTGGCACCCCCACTTCCTTTGTGGGGGGCCGAATCCTACTTGGGGAGGGAGTGGGACTCCTTCCCAAGGCTGGCGCACCAAAGGGGGTTCTTTCTCCTTTGGTGGCTGCCCTCTCCCTTCCCTCTAACCTATATATACTAGAGGATTTCCACCCTATGGATATACATGTTTTGGAGCCTCCTCTAGTTCACCTAGTACTCCATCTGTTTCTTTTTAGTCCGCATATAAGATTTGGGCAAAGTCAAACTTTATTAACTTTCACTAAGTTTATAGAAAAAATATCAAGATTCAAAATATGAAATCAATATTGTTAGATGCATCATGAAATTTATTTTCATACCATATAGCTTTAGTATTGTAGATGTTGATTTTTTTCCTACAAAGTTGGTCAAACTCTACAAAGTCTGACTTTGACCAAATGTTATATGCAGACTAAAAAGAATTGGAGGGATTACAAGTTCTAGTTGGTCCTAGATGACTAATTAGAGCTAGCCCTAGCCACCTCTAGTCCTCATAATTATAAGCCAGTGTGGTTCTAGTCTCCTTCCTATAATTCTCCGGCGACAATTAGCTCTAGACGGTGAAGCGTTGCCGTATCGTGAAGACCGTACTCTTGCTACCAAGTAGAAAGGCCATTATTTTGGTCTTCTGTTCGAGGGATCGTTCGAGGGCGGTTCACGGGATCGTCATCAACATTCGAGGGACTCCAAGTATGATCTACACCGACTCGTCTACTTCTCGTGCACTCTCGGAGTCGGTAACGATCGTTGATCAAAACCTGTTATGCATCTTCATATTGTTCTTGGGTGATCGTAGGTGCGATTTTTTTTGTTTTCTACTACACTTCCCAAACAGTGGCATCCTGAGCAGGTTTATGAGTAGATGCAGGTTGCGATCTAGATCACATCTGATATGTGAGGGTTGATGTTCTTTCTATGCTTCCCACGAGTGCTGCTTCGGTTTAGTTCAACGGCAGAATGATGTAGAATTTTTGCTACAAGGTTCTGATAATCGTTCGGCTCTGGCTGTCGACGATCTACTAACAGTTCTTTGGGCTACATCATAGTCGGGAATAGTGAACCGTCACGTACACAAGAGGGTGTCGAAGATGGATGATCTTCTAGGGGTGCTACTTCTTGAGCTTGCGTTGCTTTTTCCCTTGAAGAGGAAAGGGTGATGCAGCAATGTAGAGATAAGTATTTCCCTCAGTTTGAGAACCAAGCTATCAATCCAGTAGGAGACAACACACAAATCACCGAATACCTGCACAAGCAATCAAACAAACTTGCACCCAATGTGATAAAGGGGTTGTCAATCCCTTCATGATTACTTGCAAAAGTGAGATTTGATAGAGATGGATAAACGATAAAGTAAATATTTTTGTCATTTTTGGTTTATAGATCAGAAAGTAAAAGATTGCAAGAATAGTAGATCGGACACTAATATTGTAGACCGGAGACTTATATGATGGAAAATAGACCCGGGGGCCATAGGTTTCACCAGAGGCTTCTCTCAAGATAGAAAATAATAGGTGGGTGAACAAATTACTGCCGAGCAATTGATAGAGAAGCGCAAAGTTATGACGATATCTAAGGCAATGATCACGAATATAGGCATCACGTCTGTGTCAAGTAGACCGAAATGATTCTGCATCTACTACTATTACTCCACACATCGACCGCTATCCAACATGTATCTAGAGTATTAAGTTCATAAAGAACAGAGTAACGCATTAAGTAAGATGACATGATGTAGAGGAATTAACTCAAGCAATATGATGAAAACCCCATCTTTTTATCCTCGATGACAACAATACAATAAGTGCCTTGCTGCCCCTACTATCACCGGGAAAGGACACTGCAAGATTGAACCCAAAGCTAAGCACTTCTCCCATTGCAATAAAAACCAATCTAGTTGGCCAAACCAAACCAATAGTTCAAAGAGAATTACAAATATATCAAATCATGCATATAAGAATTCAGAGAAGATTCAAATAATATTCATAGATAAGCTGATCATAAATCCACAATTCATCGGATCTCGGCAAACACACCGCAAAAAATTATTACATCGAATAGATCTCCAAGAACATCGAGGAGAACATGGTATTGAGAATCAAAGAGAGAGAAGAAGCCATCTAGCTACTAGCTATGGACCCGTAGGTCTATGGTAAACTACTCACGCTTCATCGGAAGGGCAATGGTGTTGACGTAGAAGCCCTCCGTGGTCGAATCCCCCTCCGGCAGGACACCGAAAAAGGTCCCTAGATGGGATCTCACGGGTATAGAAGGTTGCGGCGGTGGAAAAGTGTTTTCGTGGATGCCCCTGTTGGTTTGGGGATATATGGGTATATATAGGGAAAGAATTAGGTCAGAAGGTGCACGAGGGGCCCACAAGGGTGTGTATGTGTGGGAGGGGGGGGGGGGGGGGGGGGCGCCCTCCATCCTTGTGGCCGCCTCGTGGCTCCTCCGACTTCATCTCCAAGTCTCCTGGTTGTCTTCTGGTCCAAGAAAAATCATCGCGAAAGTTTTATTCCGCTTGGTATTCCTTTTCTGCGAAACTCAAAAACAAGGAAAAAACAAGAACTGGCACTGGGCTCTAGGTTAATAGGTTAGTCCCAAAAATAATATAAAATAGCATAATAATACATATAAAACATCCAAAACAGATAATGTAATAGCATGGAACAATAAAAAATTGTAGATACATTGGAGACGTATCAAGCATCCCCAAGCTTAATTCCTGCTCGTCCTCAAGTAGGTAAATGATAAAAACAGAATTTTTGATGTGGAATGCTACCTAACATATTAATCCATGTAATTTTCTTTATTGTGTCATGAATGTTCAGATCTATAAGATTCAAAAAAAAAGGTTAATAGTGACATAAAAACAACAATACTTCAAGCATACTAACAACTTAATTATGTCTTCTCAAAATAACATGGCCAAAGAAAGCTTATCCCTACAAAATCATATAGTCTGGCTATGCTCCATCTTCACCACACAAAATATTTAAATCATGCACAACCCCGATGACAAGCCAAGCAATTGTTTCATACTTTTGATGTTCTCAAACTTTTTCAACTTTCACGCAATACATGAGCGTGAGCCATGGACATAGCACTACAGGTGGAATAGAATATGGTGGTTGTGGAGAAGATAAAAAGATGGAAATGGTCTCACATCAACTAGGCGTATTAACAGGCTATGGAGATGCCCATCAATAGATCAATGTGATTAGACTACTTGACCAATTAAAAACTTAACCTTTTCCCAATTTTAGAGTTTGGCAGATTTTAGCTATCTTAGGACAAGTCAAGCAATCATCACACAAATCAAGCAAGCATGCAAAGAGTATATGGGCAGCGGAAATTAAAGCATGCAACTTGCAAGAAAGTAAAGGGAAGGGTTTGGAGGATTCAAACGCAATTGGAGACACATATGTTTTTGGCATGGTTCCGATAGGTGGTGCTATCGTACATCCACGTTGATGAAGACTTCAAACCACGAAGGGTAACGGTTGCGCGAGTCCACGGAGGGCTCCACCCACGAAGGGTCCACGAAGAAGCAACCTTGTCTATCCCACCATGGCCGTCGCCCACGAAGGACTTGCCTCACTAGCGGTAGATCTTCATGAAGTAGGCGATCTCCTTGCCCTTACAAACTCCTTGGTTTAACTCCACAATCTTGTCGGAGGCTCCCAAGTGACACCTAGCCAATCTAGGAGACACCACTCTCCAAGAAGTAACAAATGGTGCGTTGATGATGAACTCCTTGCTCTTGTGCTTCAAATGATAGTCTCCCCAACACTCAACTCTCTCTCATAGGATTTGGATCTGGTGGAAAGAGGATTTGAGTGGAAAGCAACTTGGGGAAGGCTAGAGATCAAGATTCATATGGTAGGAATTGAATATCTTGGCCTCAACACATGAGTAGGTGGTTCTCTCTCAGAAATGGTAAGTTGGAAGTGTAGGTTTAGTCTGATGGCTCTCTCTACGAATGAAGAGGAGGTGGAGGGGTATATATAGCCTCCACACAAAATCTAACATTTACACATAATTTACCAAACTCGGTGGGACCGATTCAACAGACTCGGTCGGACCGATTTAGTAAACCTAGTGACCGTTAGTGATTTTCGGCGGGACTGACATGCAACTCGGTGAGACCGATTAGGTTAGGGTTAGGGCATAAGGTAATCTCGGTAAGACCGATTACACAAACTCGGTGAGACCGATTTTGGTAATAAGCTTTCCAGAGAGTTGGTCAGGTAAACTCGGTGGGACCGATTTGCTCTTTTCGGTGAGACTGAAATGTTACAAAAGGGAAACAGAGAGTTTACATTGCAATCTCGGTGGAACCGATCGCTCACTTCGGTTTGACCGAAACATTACAAAGGGAAACAGAGAGATTACAATCCCATCTTGGTGAGACCGAGATCCCTATCGGTAGGACCGATTTGCCTAGGGTTCGTGGCAGTGGCTATGACTTGTGAAATCGGTGGCGCCGGATAGGAAGAATCGGTGTGACCAATTTTGGCTTTAGGTTTAGGTCATTTGTGGATGTGAGAAAGTAGCCGAGGGTTTTGGAGCATATCACTAAGCACATGAAGCAAGAGGCTCATCAAGCAACACCTCATCCCTCCTTGATAGTATTGGCTTTTCCTATAGACTCAATGTGATCTTGGATCACTAAAATATAAAATGAAGAGTCTTGAGATTTTGAGCTTGAGCCAATCCTTTGTCCTTAGTATTTTGAGGGATCCACTTTCATCATCCATGCCATGCCATTCATTGAGCTTTCCTGAAATAATAGTCTTGGAATAGCATTAGCTCAATGAGCTATATGTTGTTATGAATTACCAAAACCACCTAGGGATAGTTGCACTTTCAATCTCCCCCTTTTTGGTAATTGATGACAACATATAGATCAAAGCTTCGACAAATGATAATAAGATTGAAAAACATCGTCGCTTTGAGAAGTGTGTGATAAGCAAGAGCTCCCCCTAAATTTGTGCATAGTTTAAGATTTGCTTTGGACTGCAAATGCACAAGGAATTAGGCTCATGGGTTACTCTTCCATGTCACATACATCCTGGTGGAGCGCTCAAAATGATAAATATTGAATACATGCACTCATCACCAAGCAAGGTGAATGATCACATAGGATATATAAGATAATATCATCAAACATGCATAAGTGTAGCTTATGATCAAACACATGATCATCAATGTCTCACAAGAATAGCATAGTATCTCAAGCAATCAAAAGCAAACAAATTTTAACCACCAAATCAAGAGAGAACAAAAGCAACACACTCTCTCTCTCTCGAAGCCTATGATCTATACATTTTTCTCCCCCTTTGGCAACAAGTTACCAAAAAGTTCATAGAAAATGCATAGTGCTAGATCGTCTCTTAGGCTTGATCTTCAGGTGGTGGTGTCTGGATAACTCCAAGAACGGAGGCTTCAGTTGAAGTAGAGGGTGCTGGAGTTGATGCTGGAGCTGGTTGCACTGGAGCTGTAGGAGCTGTAGCTGGTGCAGATGATGTTGCTCTAGTGTCTGTCACAGGCACTGCAACTGACCTCTGGGCTCTAGACACTCTGGCAAACACATTAGTGGTAGTCTTGCCCTGCCTCTCCTGCATGTCATCCTGCAACTGCTCCACAACTGACTGAATCTCAGTTACTTTGACATCAAGATCATGAAATTTGAGTTCCATGATTCTTTCCAAGCTCTCCTGATTCTGAGTGAGGGTGGCCAATCCCTTCTCAATCCTCAGTGTTGATGCTATTAAGTAACCAAGCCGCTCCTGCTTGTTCTTCAAGAAATACTCAGATGCCTCCTCTTGAGTTGGCATCTTGGCAGCCTTCTCCTTCCTTGCCTTCTCCTTCTTCTCTTGAGCATGTACAGATGATGGATCATTCTCATTCATGACAATCTCATTGTCCTCAAAGTCTGGATAAAGTGGAAAATGTTCCTTATCCAATAGATATTTGCCTGTTCCTATCTTTGAGTTAATCAACTCCTGAATCCGAGGGGCATATCCACAGCCCCTCTTCTGATCTGCTGCAGTCCTCTTAATGGTTTCAACCATAAGGCTCATGACCTTGAATTTCTGAGGCACATCAAACAAATGCAACATGTTGATTGCATGCCCTCTGATCATGTTGTGGTCACCAGACTTAGGCAATAGAGTGTGCCTTAGGATCCAATTGATTGTGGGCAGCCCTGACAGAAGAAAGTGGACTGACCCAAACTTATGTGTCTCAATGGCTTTGTCTGGGATCTCCTTGTACATGTGTGCCATGGAATTGTGGTCCATCTTCTTCTTGGCATATACATCTAGGTTATCATCATTTTCCTTTGGGGCATTGATCAGTCTTGCCCATTCCTCAACAGTGGACTGGTACCTTGTACCTTCAGACATCCAAACTATCCTCCCATCTGGATAGAAGTGTGCTGTGGAGTAGAATTGCATGATAAGTTCATCATTCCAGTTGGTGAGCTTTTGCCCAACATAATCTGCAACCCCACAAGCAAAAAAACTATCTTGCACTCCAGGATAGTGCTCTTCATTTTCCTTTATGTAGGTCTAGTCGACCCACCTCATATCACATACTATGGGCTTCTTGTCCAACAAGATTGTCTCATAGAAGTCCTGCTGTGCCTTTGTATGGAACCTATAATCAACAGCAGTTCTTCTCCTTGCGGCATATGGATCTATCAGCCTCCATAGCCTCAACCCCGAGTCTCTTCTAATGTTCATGTCCTCAGCCACAGGATGGGCATCATTGTGGTCTGGTATCTTGGGCTTGAGCTTCCTTAGGACCTGTCCTTCTTCATCTTCCTCATCAACAACATTAGGCACTTGGGCCTTGTTCTTCTCAGCAGCTGGAATACTCCTGGCATTCCTTTTTGGTGCAAGCTTGGCCTTGGGGGCAGCTTTGGGTGCTTCCTTGGGCTTAGATGTTGCAGTCCCTGATCTAATAGCATCACCCATAAGCTTTGGTGCCTTTGGTGCTGGTGCAGCAACCTCTTCTTCCTCTTCCATCATGGAAGGTTGTCCAACAACTCTAGCTATGGTCTTCTTGACCCTTTCCTTCCTTTTCTTTCCTTCAGTAGCAGGCTCTTTGGATTGGGATTCCAAAGGAATTTGAGTGGAGACTCTGGCTTTGGACATTGGTTGTCTTCCTACAAGCCTTTTAATCTTCATGCCTGGCTTTGTATGCTTTGCTGAGCCATACTCCTTTTTGAGCACTACTTTCTTGGAAGTAGCCTCATCCTCTTCAGCTCTATAATCCTCATCTTCATAGTCTGAAGTTCTCTTCTTCCTTTGCCTGGTAGCAGCCTTAGGCAAGTTGCTAGGAGTGCTTCTGCTGCCTTCATCTGAAGTGCTAGAGGGACTAGTGCCCTGACTCATGTCAATCTGCTCTTCTGACCTGTTCTGGCTGTCACTCTGGTCTGACATGCTGCAAACACTGACTGCTGACCCTGTGAAGAGTTATAGATGAGATAGAGTGGATGAGCATCACAAAATGCAGAGATTTTTACAAAAGAATGATTCAAAAATTCAGTTTTAGTTTTCCACGAAAAGCATTTTGGATCAACCGATTTTCAAAATCGGTGATACCGAAGCCGTTTTAGAACCTAAACTGATGAACTCGGTTGGACCGAGTCACAGTTCGGTGGCACCGAGACTGCTAGGGTTTCACAAAGTCCTAAAATCGGTCTCACCGATTAGCAATTCTCGGTCAGACCGAGAGTTACTAGTGCAATGGCATAAGCCAAATCGGTGGGACTGAGTTTTTCAACTCGTTGGGTCCGAGATGGTTTCGGCGGAAACCTAACCCTAAAATTTTGAATCTCATCTAATCTACGGATTGCATTGACTGGATAGGAGTGTTTCAATCGTGGCAAGAATCAATAAGAACACAATGTGCTAGGAATCAGACGAGGATAGCACAGTGATCGAGTCCATACCCTAGCTCAGTGATGAACTCGCTACAGCGGCAACGGCGGGGTTGAATTCCGTTGACAGCGGCGGAGACCAGCGACAGGAGGCGGCTGACAACGAGGAGACGATCCGGAGACCTTGGAGGCAGAGCGAGCTATTGCGCGGGCGAAGGGGTTCGGAGGAATTTCCAAATTTTTGCCCGTGACTATATATAGCCCGACCCTGTCGGTGTGACCGAGTTGAACAACTCGGTGGCACCAAGATGCATAACTGTGTACAGTTACGGCAACTCGCTGTGACCGAAAAGTTCAAATCGTTGCACCGAGATTGAAAACTTAGATCGACTTAATGATCTCGGTAGGACCGAAATGGAGGAATCGGTCAGACCGAGAATCACAAAGAAGTTTTGGAAGTTTAAGTCTATGACGAATCGGGGACTCCGAGTGCTCCTCACACAGAATGGTTCGAATCTGACTTGATCAAATTTTGTGATGTAGCATGAATAGAGTTTGAGACGAGAAAAGCATATATAGCTAGAGAAGGTTCTTAGGCATTCTTGTCCATCCACTTGGCAAGAAGAAAAAAGACAAATCAATCAAAACAACAAGTGGATGTCCTTGAATGATTAAAATATGCACCAACATGCTCACTCAATAAGATGGCAAATGAAATATGTGGCAAAACATGCACAACCAATTCTAGCATCTATCAAACAATTGGCGATGACTAGGTCATCTATATATGAGTATATTGACTTAGGAGTCAAATGAGAACATTTGATCATAGGTCATACTCATCGTTTAAGCTCAAGTGGGGTTACCACTTTTACATAATGCATTGATGTGTTCACACCATTAGAGTTGCTTTGACTCAATTCTTAGAGTTAAGACCCCCCCTAGATGTGAGATCCCCCCTTAGAGGGATGAACTAACCTTGGGTTTTGTCGATGATGACTTCATGTAGGTGTTGAAGATGTGGGTGCTCAATGTTGAAGTAGATCATTTGGAGCAATCCGTTGGAGTGAGTTGCACTTTCAACTTACCTACATGGGTTAGTCCCACAAGGAACAAACAAGAATATCCATAGACATAGAGTGATGCACACACAAGATGATGTCCATGAAATCATTAGGTTACCTTGTCCCTTGCCTTACCAACATGAGGGTTTGTGACTCCTTGAACTAGTGCAAGATGTGGAAGTTGATTGCACTTGTCCTTGCCATAATGATATGAGTGAAGAATGTTGGCGGAGTCACCCTCAAGAACTCTCTAGTTCTTCTTCTTCGGGATCCACATCATCTTGATGGGAATCCTTGGAGTTGTAGTTGTACTTGATGAAGCTGAACTTGATGTAGTCTTGGGAACCCACTTGAACGAGGCCTTAGGTCCTTCTTCAAATGCATCAATCTCTTCTTGAAGCTTGTCCTTGCCTTTGTTCTTGTGATCTTGTGGTGGAAGATCATCTTGTGCTTGTGTTCCCTTGAAGGAAGTAGGATCATACTTCTCTTGTTGAGGAACAAACTTCATCTTGGGGTATTGATCTTCTTCCCACTCAACTCCATTGGCATTGAACTTTCGTTCAAAACCAACACCTTGATTCTTCCGGTATCTTCCTTGCTTGCGTACAATTTCCTCGAATTGCTTACTCCCGGCAAGGCTCTTGTAAACACCTTTCTCTATAATTCCCTTCAATAAGCTATTTTCTTGCTCAAGTGTAACTTGGCTAAGAGAATCATTAGTGGAATCAAGAGAACTACTAGAAGCAACAGTATTGACATTATTATTGTTACTACTAGAGGAAGTATCTTTCTTGTGTTTGTTACTAGACTTGACTTGAGGCATGTAAGTAGATAAGAGTAAACGCTTGGCAATATAAGAAGAACTTTTCCTATGGAGATCATCATTGATTGCTTTTAAGAACTCATGCTCTTGCTCAAGATTGAGCTTTTCAAAGCATAACTTCTCATGAGCCCTTAAAAGTTCTCAATGATCTTCGAAGATAGTTTCATGAGCCAACTTAAGAGTGTTTAGTTCTTTAGTTAGAAGCTCAATCTTCTCCTTATCATTATCATTCATTTTATCTTGATTAGCATGATTAATTGACGTTTCATCATAGTATTCATCACTAGAGTTGTCAATAAGTAGATCATCATCCACAAGCAAGTCATCTTCATCACTATTGAAATCAACATACTCAGGATGTGTTACCTTTGGACCTTTGGCCATGAAGCATCTTCCAATTTCTTCATTTGGTGAATCAAATATGTCGTAGGAGTTGGTTCACACAAGTGCTAGACTGGCAACACCTTCATGTTGAGTATATTCGGAGTCGGAGTGATAGCTTCTCTCAAAGTGATTGTCGGAGTCGGAGCCAGATACCCATTCACCAACATGAGCTTGATGTCTTCGTTTTGTGTAGCTCCTTGATGACTTGTCCTTCCTTTCCGAATCCTTTCTTCTCCGTGAGGGTCTTCGTTCATATCGATCATCTCTACTCCTCCTCTCTCTTGGTGGTGATTCTTCTCTTTTGTTTCTTCTTCTTGGAGAATCTTCTCTTCTTTTGTAGGGTGCCGTACACTCATTGGAATAGTGTACAGGTCTCCCACAATTGTAGCAATTGTGCTCTCGACTAGAAGATCTTTTGTCATGGTAAGACCTTGACTTGGAGCTTCTTTCTTTGCTTCTACTCTTGTAGAATTTGTTGAAGTTCTTCACCATTAAGCTCAATTCTTCATTGAAGGTTTGTTTCTCACTTGATGATGTGGGGGCTTCACTTGAGGCTTTGTAAGCACCACTTGACTTGTTGTGAAGTTCCTCCTTATCCTTGAGTGACATCTCATGAGCAGCAATTCTTCCAATGACTTCCGTTGGCTTGAGATCTTTGTAGTTTGGCATCATTTGGATCAATGTGCACACGGTATCATACTTTCCATCCAATGCTCTTAGGATCTTCTTGATGATGAATCTGTCGGTCATCTCTTCACTCCCTAAGCCGTCAATCTCATTTGTAATAAGAGCAAGCCTAGAGTACATTTCAGCGACACCTTCACCATCCTTCATTTTGAACTTGTCAAGCTGACTTTGGAGCACATCCAACTTGGATTCCTTGACGGATTCAGTACCTTCATGGATATCAATCAAAGTATCCCAAATTTCCTTTGCATTCTCAAGACGACTGATTTTGTTGAATTCTTCGGCGCAGAATCCGTTGAAGATGATATCACAAGCTTGAGTGTTGTATTGCAGCATCTTCAATTCTTCCGCATTAGCTTCACGGTTCGGCTCTCTCCCATCAAAGAATTCACCTTGCAAGCCAATACAAATAATTGCCCAAACGGCGAGGTTATGTCCGAGAATATGCATTTTCATCTTATGCTTCCAACTAGCAAAGTTAGTACCATCAAAGTAAGGACCTCTACGGTGATAATTTCCCTCGCTAGACGCCATACTCTCCTAGGTTGTGAAACCAAGGCTATGACCACCAAAGCTATGGAAATCAAAGCAAATGGAGACCAAAGCTCTGATACCACTTGTAGGACCTTGAAGTATGTCTAGAGGGGGGGTGATTAGACTACTTGACCAATTAAAAACTTAACCTTTTCCCAATTTTAGAGTTTGGCAGATTTTACCTATCTTAGGACAAAGTCAAGCAATCATCAACAAATCAAGCAAGCATGCAAAGAGTATATGGGCAGCGGAAATTAAAGCATGCAACTTGCAAGAAAGTAAAGGGAAGGGTTTGGAGGATTCAAACACAATTGGAGACACGGATGTTTTTGGCGTGGTTCCGATAGGTGGTGCTATCGTACATCCACGTTGATGGAGACTTCAACCCACGAAGGGTAACGGTTGCGCAAGTCCACGGAGGGCTCCACCCACAAAGGGTCCACAAAGAAGCAACCTTGTCTATCCCACCATGGCCGTCGCCCACGAAGGACTTGCCTCACTAGCGGTAGATCTTCACGAAGGACTTGCCTCACTAGCGGTAGATCTTCACGAAGTAGGCGATCTCCTTGCCCTTACAAACTCCTTGGTTCAACTCCACAATCTTGTCGGAGGCTCCCAAGTGACACCTAGCCAATCTAGGAGACATCACTCTCCAAGAAGTAATAAATGGTGCGTTGATGATGAACTCCTTGCTCTTGTGCTTCACATGATAGTCTCCCCAACACTCAACTCTCTCTCATAGGATTTGGATCTGGTGGAAAGAGGATTTGAGTGGAAAGCAACTTGGGGAAGGCTAGAGATCAAGATTCATATGGTAGGAATGGAATATCTTGGCCTCAACACATGAGTAGGTGGTTCTCTCTCAGAAATGGTAAGTTGGAAGTGTAGGTTTAGTCTGATGGCTCTCTCTATGAATGAAGAGGAGGTGGAGGGGTATATATAGCCTCCACACAAAATCTAACAGTTACACACAATTTACCAAACTCGATGGGACCGATTCAACAGACTCGGTCGGACCGATTTAGTAAACCTAGTGACCGTTAGTGATTTTCGGTGGGACTGACATGCAACTCGGTGAGACCGATTCGGTTAGGGTTAGGGCATAACGTAATCTCGGTAAGACCAATTACACAAACTCGGTGAGACCGATTTTGGTAATAAGCTTTCCAGAGAGTTGGTCAGGTAAACTCGGTGGGACCGATTTGCTCTTTTTGGTGAGACCAAAATGTTACAAAAGGGAAACAGAGAGTTTACATTGCAATCTCGGTGGGACCGATCGCTCACTTTGGTTTGACCGAAACGTTACGAAGGGAAACAGAGAGATTACAATCCCATCTCGGTGAGACCTAGATTCCTATCGGTAGGACCGATTTGCCTAGGGTTTGTGGCAGTGGCTATGACTTGTGAAATCGGTGGCGCCGGATAGGAAGAATCGGTGTGACCGATTTTGGCTTTAGGTTTAGGTCATTTGTGGATGTGAGAAAGTAGCTGAGGGTTTTGGAGCATATCACTAAGCACATGAAGCAAGAGGCTCATCAAGCAACACCTCATCCCTCCTTGATAGTATTGGCTTTTCCTATAGACTCAATGTGATCTTGGATCACTAAAATATAAAATGAAGAGTCTTGAGCTTTTCTAGCTTGAGCCAATCCTTTGTCCTTAGTATTTTGAGGGATCCACTTTCATCATCCATGCCATGCCATTCATTTAGCTTTCCTGAAATAATAGTCTTGGAATAGCATTAGCTCAATGAGCTATATGTTGTTATGAATTACCAAAACCACCTAGGGATAGTTGCACTTTCACAAGCCAAGTTCTATAATGAAAAATTCCCACTAGTATATGAAAGTGATATCATAGGAGACTCTCTATCACGAAGATCATGATGCTACTTTGAAGCACAAGTGTGGAAAAAGGATAGTAACATTGCCCATTCTCTATTTTCTCTCATGTTTATTTGTATTTATTTGGGCCTTTCTTAATTTTTTGGCCTCTTTTTTTCCATCCGGAGTCTCATCCCGACTTGTGGGGGAATCATAGTCTCCATCATCCTTTCCTTACTGGGACAATGCTCTAATAATGAAGATCATCACACTTCTATTTACTTACAACTCAAGAACTACAACTAGATACTTAGAACAAAATATGAATCTATATGAATGTCTCCGGCGGTGTACCGGTATAACACCCACGATGTGGCTATATCTCCCACGTGTCGAAGCACGACTTAGAGGCATAACCACATTGTGATTTTGTCGCAAGAAGGGTCATCTTCACACAATCCCATGTAATGAACAAGACTGGGATAAAGAGTTGGCTTACAATCTCCACTTCACACAAGTACTTAAATAAATCATACATCAATCAGAGTACACACATAGTCCGACTACGGATGAAGCCAAAAGAAAAGAAGATAACCCAACTGCTAGATCCCCGATCGTCCCGACTGGGCTCCACTACTGATCAACATGAAATGAAACATAGCAACAACCAAGGTCTTCATTGAGCTCCCATCTGAGCTCGGTTGCATCATTTGCACTGGTATCATCTGCACCTGCAACTGTTGTGATAGTATCTGATGAGTCACGAGGACTCAGCAATCTCAAAACCCGTGAGATCAAGACTATTTAAGCTTATGGGTAGGGAGTGGTAATGAAGTGGGGTTGCAGCAAGCACTAAGCAAATATGGTGGCTAACATACGCAAATAAGTGCGAGAAGAGAAGCAATGGAATGGTCGTGAAGCTAGCAATGATCAAGAGGTGATTCTGAACTCCTACTTACGTCAAACATAACCCAAAACCATGTTCACTTCCCGAACTCCGCCGAAAAGAGACCATCACGGCTACACACGCGGTTGATGCATTTTAATTCGGATCTGGTGTCAAGTTATCTACAACCGGACACTAACAAATTCCCATCTGCCACATAACCACGGGCACGACTTTCGAAAGATAATACCCTGCAGGGGTGTCCCAACTTAGCCCATCATAAGCTCTCACGGTCAACGAAGGATATTCCTTCTCCCAGGAAGACCCGATCAGACTCGAAATCCCGGTTACAAGACATTTCGACAATGGCAAAACAAGACCAGCAAAGCCGCCCGAATGTGCCGACAAATCCTGATAGGAGCTGCACATATCTCGTTCTCAGCGCACACCGGATTGTCCAAACTTCCGGTAGGCCAGCCCAGAGTTGCCCCTGGTGGCCACCGGCGGCTGACAGGTTGGACCAACACTCACGACGAGCGCTGGCTCCGGGGGGGGGGGGAATAAAGATGACCCTTGAGTCTACAGAACCCAAGGGAAAAAGGCTTAGGTGGCAACTGTTAAAACCAAGGTTGGGCCTTGCTGGAGGAGTTTTATTCAAAGTGAACTGTCAAGGGGGTCCCATAAATCACCCAACCGCGTAAGGAACGCAAAATCAAGGAACATAACACCGGCATGACGGAAACTAGGGCGGCAAGAGTGGAACAAAACACCAGGCATAAGGCCGAGCCTTCCACCCTTTACCAAGTATATAGGTGCATTAATTAAATAAGAGATATTGTGATATTCCAACATAATCCTGTCCATCATGGAGCAATCTTCAACTTCACCTGCAACTAACAACGCTATAAGAGGGGCTGAGCAAAGCGGTAACATAGCCAAGCAATGGTTTGCTAGGAAGGGCGAAAGGTTAGAGGTTGACATGGCAATATGGGAGGCATGGTAAACAAGTGATAGGTAACGCCGCATAGCGATAGAACGAAGCAACTAGCAAGCAAAGATAGAAGTGATATCGAGGGTAATGGTCATCTTGCCTGAAATCCCGCAAGGAAGAAGAATGAGTCTATGAAGAAGACAAACGGATGTAGTCGAACGAATCCTCACAATCGCAACGTAACCGGAACTATCAAGGAGAAGCACAACCGGAAAGAAGCAAACGACATAGTAAACAACCATCACATAAACATGGCATGATGCACAATCAAGTATGATGCATGTCCGGTTTAATGAGGCATGGCATGGCAATTTGCACAAACAATACTACAAATTAAGTGGAGCTCAATATGCAACGAGTTGCATATTGACGAAACACCACATTCGAGTTATTTAGTTCGCTCTCGTTTAAGCTAGTCAACAAAATTAAATGTTATTAAACATGGCAAGGGGTGAAGCATAATAAAACTACCTAGCTAGGCAAGTTTAAATGAGGCCGAAAACAACAAACAACAATTCCGGAAATCCCCATATGTTATTTAGCAATTTTTAAGCAAACAACAATTTTAAGCATTTAAAAGTTGTTAACATGATGCGGATGACATAATCAAGGTTTATGCAATTTTATGAAAACGTTGACATGAGCATGTTATGAAGCATTTGTCACCATGGCGGAACAAAAAAGGGTGCCACGACAACTACAACAGAAATGGTGCCACGGCAAAATTCCGATGATCCGACAACTCTTTGAGATACCGGTGCAAAAGAGCAAGTGTGCGGATGTGCGAAACATGCAAAAGATGGTGGGGCGATCCCGGTTACCGGGTTCCCACGTGTCGGTGGCATGGCAAAAGAGGGGCATCGCAAGCGACCATTCGATCACGGTGCAAACACGAGCATCTCATACAACACATGCATTCGTCCACGGGTCATCGTCTTGGGGTTATACCTTTGAAGCGTGCATTTTTGGAGCGGTTCGGGTTCGGTACGATGTAGGGGAAGTAGATGTTCTCAAAACGGTCGTAGCGGAAGTAGTGGTACACGTTCGTTTTGGATAGGTACTTGACGAATCCAACGTCTTTGGGGCGACGGTAGTGGAAGTAGTGCTACATGCGGCGGTAGTGGAAGTAGACATTCACGCGGCAGTAGTGGAAGTAGTCGAACACGACAACCGTAGTCGAACTTGAAGGGGTCGTCAACGTTGTGGCACTTGGCGTGCAGGTGGTCTCCGAGAAACTTGACAGACTGGTTGCTCCGAGTCCTCGTTCCTCATGCTACTTGCCGAAATCCAAGAGGGTCTTAGCGAGATCCAGAACAACACAAAAGGCTTCGGGTCGACGGCAGCAAGGCAACGCAAAAGGGGCTAGCGCGAGCAAGGCACGGCGGCAGCATGGGCATGGCTGCTACCTGAGTCCAAGGCAGAGGGTGGCCGGGGCTAGGAACGGATGCCGGAGAGGAAGCAGACGAGTTGCGGGGCGGGTCCAGGCACGATGTGGACAGAGGAGGTGAGCGACTCGACCTGCTCGATCCCGAGCAGGGCAGAACAAGTGGTCGTCACCGTGCCAACAGGCAACGGCAACGGCTTGGCGCAGGCGGCGGGTAATGGAGCGGCGGCGAGGCAGAGGAGATCTTGCCGGACCTGCACCTGCGGCTGATGACGGCAGCACAGGAGAGCTTGGGGTCGGCCCTAGCGTTGGAGGCCGGGACTTGGCCGGCAGTAGGGCGTCGCAGAGGAGCAGGAGAAGGGGAGGCGCTTGGCGGCAGGAGGGAGCAAGGCGCAGAGGCAAGAAGGCGCGGCGGCGGCCATGGCCTCGACGAGGGGGTCGGGCGCGAGGCTCTACTCCTCTCTCTTTCTCTGTGGGAGGCAGCGCGAGGGAGGAGATGAGAGGGAGATGGGGATCGGGCGATGGGAGCTCCTCTCCCTGGCTCGATGCGCGGGTATGTGTCCATTGGCGGCGCTGGAGGAGGAACGAGGGGATCGATCGGGATGAGGCTAGGGTTTAGGTATAGGTGCGGCTGGGCCTTGGGCCATCTTGGTTAAGAGGGAAAAAGGCCAGGAGGAGTTGGGCTGCGCCGGATCTCTATCTCTCTAATCCCCCACTTCTCTTTTATTTACCAAAAGCAGTAAATAGCAAAGAAAGAAAAAGGAGATAAAGAAAAGGTTGGAGAAATAATTTGAGCATGGGATTAATTTTTCCGGACTCATAAAAATGAGCTTGATCCAAGAAAAATGGAGTGGGCAAGATTGCATGAATTAAATTCAAAGTCATTTGAATTTAATTCAAATGGTTTGAACAAGGACTAGGATTTATAAGTGTCCAAAAATGTTGATAATTTAGAAAGAGCCTCGATAGATGGGAAAAGAATTATAGGCAAGGTTAGGGTGTCAAAACACGAAGAAGGAAAGGCCAAGGGATTTAACATGCACGTGTGTTGTCGTAAATTCCAAATTAATGGAATATTTTATATAGCTCCCTAAATATTGGGAGGATATGTTATAAAGAGAAATCTCCATTGTGAATATCCCTCGATTTAAATGGACCGAAGATCCATATGATTTTATTTAGAGTTTTTTTAAAATTACATGACATGATGGCATGATGACATGATGCAATGCAAATGATGCTAAGAAGAATGCAACAAACAAATACAAATCACACAACAAAACTCGGAATAGCTGGAAGTCTTCTGGAGCGTCGGTCTCGGGGCGTTACAACACTCCACCACTACAAGAGGATCTCGTCCCGACATCTAGGATGGCACCGGAGAGAAACGAAAGAGGAAGAGAAGAGGTAAAACTAAGTTGCTTCTCCGACAAAAGAGTGAAACCAAAGAACCTTGACGGTTGAAAAGTTGAAAGAAAGAACACAACGGAGTTGAACACAATTGAGAGCACTGCGGTAGAGAATAGAAAGAAGGAACACCGTGTGAACCTTGGAGGTAGCAAAGCTATGAATGACGAGTACAATGGACAAGAAGGAATTGGAACCACTCTGGTTGAAACGAGATAAACAAGGAACATGGAAGATCAAATTCGGACAACACTCCGGTTGAAAAGAGATACAAGGCTTGATAAGATGAAAAGAACTTGAATGAGAACACAACACTCCGGTTAAATGGATAAGCACGAAAAGAACACGATCCTCACAATCGAGATGATGTTTGAAAAGAGCAACATCACAATGCCTCCGGAAGAAAGAATAGAAGATAGATCCTCGGAATAAGAGAATGGGGAAGAAAATGCAAACTTCTGCCACAAATGAGCTCGGAAAGCACCCTTCCAAGAAGGTTATAACGGAGTTGTTGGAAAAACCAACAACGAAATGAATAAGCTTGTAGTGGGCTTATGGAATACTTCTCAAAATTGAGGTGAAATTCTGCCACTACGGAAACAAATAATATAATTGATAACACCGACAAGATGAAAAATTTCTTCCACCAAGATGATAGAGAGATAACTTGGATCATTGATAAACACCACAATAGCAACATTCCTTAGGGAAGGCTTTAGGTGAAATATGACACAAGATAACTCCAACGAAGAGATTAATGGATTTAAAATACTTCATTCTTGACAACATGTGAATCGCGAAACATGAATGGAAAATTGTCAAGAATGATATAACACCACCTGAAAAGATAAGGTAGAAAGAATTACACTTCAAAATGCAAGAACAAGAATACTTGAACTCCTAAAACAAAACATGTGTTGAACACCATATTTATTTTAGAGTATAGCTTGGCGGGTCTTAACTCCATGGGAAATCTTGATGAACAATTGAAGAATGAAAGGGATCCTAGATGAACCACCATGTAGAGCCTCCATGAAGAACTCCGGTAATAAAAGGATGATAAAAAGAAAGGGAAGTTGAAAACACAAGGTGAAGCCTTGCGATGATTTAGATGGAGCTTCGTGACGAGATAATGCGGAAAACTTGGAACTCCGGAAAAGAAAAGATGAAACACATGAAACCGAGAATGTGATATGATGAACAACTCTGGAAAGAAGAAATTAATCACTTGGATGAAACAATAATAAGAATTACGTTATGCGTATCCTTCACCAATTTAAATTGATGACAAGCAACGGATTTGGCATACTACTTATTCTCATAGAAAGGATTAAGAGAGATATAGCGCAAACTTGGGAAAAACTTGAACAAACCATCGGTAGGATTCAGAAACAACGAATGAATGGATATGATAACGAAGGAAGTGAAATCTTGAACGAACCACCGTAAGAATAGAAAATGAACGTAGCAAAGGCACAACTCACCGGGGAGAATTGGAAAATGAATGAAGATACTTGAGGGGATTTAGATACATGAGAATGAAGAGATCATGAACTGATTAGAGGATATTTGAATGATGCACCGGAAGAATTTGAGAATGAGAGCTGAAAGCTGAAAATGAGTAATATTCAGAAATGATGGCCTTCGGGTGATCGAGAAAGGAAAGAAACTCCTGAAATGCGTCGGATGGGTGAAAAGAATTCTCACAATCGAAAACAATTATGAGAGGATGGCATCAAGCTTGAACTACACATCTCTGAGAGAACAGATAACATTTGGAGGAAAAACTCTTCTTCGGTCTTCAAAATCCGAGAATGACGACGATAAACACCACCATGAATTGTTGAGACACTCTAGAATGAAAATTAGAAAGGTTGAACCAACGACGAAAGAATTTGAAAGATCTTGGAGAAAGATATTTGACCGATGATAATTCATTCTTACATCAAACTTTGAAATGAATTTTTGGAATAGCTCCGGGAAAATTAGGAGAGTCATGTAAGATCCTGGAAAAAGACCTATGGGTTAGGGCCCACTCAAAAGGAAACACCATTGAACGATTTTAAAAGAGAGATTGCACCGGTTGAATTAAATGGCTTGAATGAGATAACAATCTCGAGATATGTTGAATGGATTAGAACTGAAAACACGAATTTCCTGAGATATCTTCAAAACTCCGGATATGAACTGGGCAAGGTGAATAAATAAGAGATCCTCGAATAAGAAATTCACATGGGAAGATATGTGAAACAAAAGGAAGAGATATGATCAACACCGAAACTTGAAATTAATCCACCGGAGAAGAAAAGAGACGAAGAATGATAAACTTGAAGCTCCGTTAGTATCTTCCTGAGAATCGCTTGATAAGAGCATTGATAGAAAAGAATGGAGAGACTTTACATCAACAAAAGGATACTTGATTAAGAAATCTGAGTCCTTGAAGGAAAGGGTGTGAGGGCGGGAAAACAAAGGCAACTTGGGGACGATGGAACAAACACCGTTGAGAAAACTTAGAATTGATCTCGCAAATGTTGAAATGATTGGATTCACTTGAAGAGAAGCACGCCGGTTGAAAAAGAATTAACATGACGACCTCGATGATCAAGAAGGATTAGTATTCACATAGCAATATGAGAACACCATTTAGGGAAGGTATGGATTCAACACTTGACTTCGAAGCAACTCGAATAGCACAAATAAAACAAAACAAAGGATTTGGCTTGCAGAATAAGCCGGAACAAACATATGATAGAGATTTCGTCCGAAGATTTCATGGTGGGGCCCACACGGGCTCGATCGTACAGCACCATCATGTACAAGGCAGTGCACATGACATACGAAGTGTCCCCGAATTGGCATAGACAAGGATTCTTTAAGACACAATGAGACCACTGTAAAAACGACCGTGGATAGGCGGACCACTAGACGTCGAACCCCAATCTCATATCATGCATCTGTCAGAAAGAAAAAAAACTAGAGCTAATTGAATTCCCACCTATAAAACTCCCGAAACTTTCTGGTTATGCAATCAGGTGTTGGGGATACAGGGGAAGCAATATATATCTCACCCAAAACTAACAATCCCTACATCCAAGCTGTATCCATCCGTCAACACATAACCAAGAAACCTTCAGAAATCGTGTACCTCAACCTTCGAAAAGCATCCGTTATACGAGCTATGGCAATACTCCCGAACTCCCCAGTACTGGGTGACGTCGAGGTTATCTCACCAACAACTGCATAAAAGAGATTTTCGATGTCGGCAAAACTCAGGTATTCCAGAACTGCAACGATAAAATTGTGACGACTACACCTCGGAGCTCAACTCCCCGGGACACTGCCACAACCCCTAAATGACAGGAGGCACCAAGAACAATGTTCTCGTCACAAAACCATCGGAACGATTCCAAGATACCCGCGTGATCCTAAAAAAAATTTAAGTGAAATTTGAGGAGAGGAGAGTCAAAACTTCTACATCAGGAGACCTCACCAGAGCGATGAAGGGACTGAGGAGTAAAAAGAATCCTACTCTCCGATATATATAATCCTAAGACTCAAAACATTTTTGTTCTAGACTCAACAACGCCAGCAAACAATCAAGCAGGGGGCTCTTAAGTCGGGGATGGCTCTGATTACCAACTTATAACACCCACGATGCGGCTATATCTCCCACGTGTCGAAGCACGACTTAGAGGCATAACCGCATTGTGGTTTTGTCACAAGAAGGGTCATCTTCACACAATCCAATGTAATGAACAAGACTGAGATAAAGAGTTGGCTTACAATTGCCACTTCACACAAGTACTTAAATAAATCATACATCAATCAGAGTACACACATAGTCCGACTACGGACGAAGCCAAAAGAAAAGAAGATAACCCAACTGCTAGATCCCCGATCGTCCCGACTGGGCTCCACTACTAATCAACATGAAACGAAACATAGTAACAACCAAGGTCTTAATTGAGCTCCCATCTGAGCTCGGTTGCATCATCTGCACTGGTATCATCTGCACCTGCAACTGTTGTGATAGTATCTGGTGAGTCACGAGGACTCAGCAATCTCAAAACCCGCGAGATCAAGACTATTTAAGCTTATGGGTAGGGAGTGGTAATGAAGTGGAGTTGCAGCAAGCACTAAGAAAATATGGTGGCTAACATACGCAAATAAGAGCGAGAAGAGAAGCAACGGAACGGTCATGAAGCTAGCAATGATCAAGAGGTGATCCTAAACTCCTACTTACGTCAAACATAACCCAAAACCGTGTTCACTTCCCGAACTCTGCAGAAAAGAGACCATCACGGCTACACACACGGTTGATGCGTTTTAATTCGGATCTGGTGTCAAGTTATCGACAACCGAACATTAACAAATTCCCATCTGCCACATAACCACGGGCACGGCTTTCGAAATATAATACCATGCAGGGGTGTCCCAACTTAGCCCATCATAAGCTCTCACGGTCAAGGAAGGATATTCCTTCTCCCAGGAAGACCCGATCAGACTCGGAATCCTGGTTACAAGACATTTCGACAATGGTAAAACAAGACCAGCAAAGCCGCCCGAATGTGCTGACAAATCCTGATAGGAGCTGCACATATCAAGTTCTCAGGGCACACCGGATTGTCCAAACTTCCGGTAGGCCAGCCCAGAGTTGCCCCTGGTGGCCACCGGTGGCTGACAGGTTGGACCAACACTCACGACGAGCGCTGGCCCGGGGGGGGGGGGGTAAAATAAAGATGACCCTTGAGTCTGCAGAACCCAAGGGAAAAAGGCTTAGGTGGCAACTGTTAAAACCAAGGTTGGGCCTTGCTGGAGGAGTTTTATTCAAAACTAACTGTCAAGGGGGTCCCATAAATCACCCAACCGCGTAAGGAATGCAAAATCAAGGAACATAACACCGGTATGACGGAAACTAGGGCGGCAAGAGTGGAACAAAACACCAGGCATAAGGCCGAGCCTTCCACCCTTTACCAAGTATATAGGTGCATTAATTAAATAACAGATATTGTGATATCCCAACATAATCCTGTCCATCATGGAGCAATCTTCAACTTCACCTGCAACTAACAACGCTATAAGAGGGGCTGAGCAAAGCGGTAACATAGCCAAGCAATGGTTTGCTAGGAAGGGCGAAAGGTTAGAGGTTGACATGGCAATATGGGAGGCATGGTAAACAAGTGATAGGTAACGCCGCATAGCGATAGAATGAAACAACTAGCAAGCAAAGATAGAAGTGATATCGAGGGTAATGGTCATCTTTCCTGAAATCCCGCAAGGAAGAAGAACGAGTCCATGAAGAAGACAAACGGATGTAGTCGAACGAATCCTCACAATCGCAACGTAACCGGAACTATCAAGGAGAAGCGCAACCGGAAAGAAGCAAACGACATAGTAAACAACCATCACATAAACATGGCATGATGCACAATCAAGTATGATGCATGTCCGGTTTAATGAGGCATGGCATGGCAATTTGCACAAACAATACTACAAATTAAGTGGAGCTCAATATGCAACGAGTTGCATATTGACAAAACACCACATTCGAGTTATTTAGTTCGCTCTCGTTTAAGCTACTCAACAAAATTAAATGTTATTAAACATGGCAAGGGGTGAAGCATAATAAAACTACCTAGCTAGGCAAGTTTAAATGAGGCCGGAAACAACAAACAACAATTCCGGAAATCCCCATATGTTATTTAGCAATTTCTAAGCAAACAACAATTTTAAGCATTCTAAAGTTGTTAACATGATGCGGATGACATAATCAAGGTTTATGCAATTTTATGAAAACATTGACATGAGCATGTTATGAAGCATTTGTCACCATGGCGGAACAAAAAAGGGTGCCACGGCAACTACAACAAAAATGGTGCCACGACAACATTCCGATGATCCGACAACTCTTTGAGATACCGGTGCAAAAGAGCAAGTGTGCGGATGTGCGAAACATGCAAAAGATGGTGGGGTGATCCCGGTTACCGGGTTCCCACGTGTCGGTGGAATGGCAAAAGAGGGGCATCACAACCGACCATTTGATCACAATGCAAACACAAGCATCTCATACAACACATGCATTCGTCCACGGGTCATCGTCTCGGGGTTATACCTTTGAAGCGTGCATTTTCGGAGCGGTTCGGGTTCGGTACGATGTAGGGGAAGTAGATGTTCTCGAAATGGTCGTAGCGGAAGTAGTGGTACATGTTCGTTTCGGAGAGGTACTTGACGAATCCAACGTCTTCGGGGCGACGGTAGTGGAAGTAGTGCTACATGCGGCGGTAGTGGAAGTAGACGTTCACGCGGCGGTAGTGGAAGTAGTCAAACACGGCAACCGTAGTCGAACTTGAAGGGGTCGTCAACGTTGTGGCACTTGGCGTGCAGGTGGTCTCCGAGAAACTTGACAGACTGGTTGCTCCGAGTCCTCGTTCCTCATGCTACTTGCCAAAATCCAAGAGGGTCTTAGCGAGATCCAGAACAACACAAAAGGCTTCGGGTCGACGGCAGCAAGGCAACGCAAAAGGGGCTGGCGCGAGCAAGGCACAACGGCCGCATGGGCATGGCTGCTACCTGAGTCCAAGGCAAAGGGTGGCCGGGGCTGGGAACGGACGCCAGAGAGGAAGCAGACAAGTTGCGGGGCGGGTCCAGGCATGATGTGGACAGAGGAGGTGAGCGACTCGACCTGCTCGATCCCAAGCAGGGCAGAACAAGTTGTCGTCACCGTGGCAACAGGCAACGAGAACGGCTTGGCGCAGGCGGCGGGTAATGGAGCAACGGCGAGGCAGAGGAGATCTTGCCGAACCTGCACCTGCGGCTAATGACGGCAGCACAGGAGAGCTTGGGGTCGGCCTTGGCATTGGAGGCCGGGACTTGGCCGGTAGTAGGGCGTCGCGGAGGAGCAGGAGAAGGGGAGGCGCTTGGCGGCAGGTGGGAGCAAGGCGCAGAGGCAAGAAGGCGCGGCGGCGGCGATGGCCTCGACGAGGGGGTCGGGCGCGAGGCTCTACTCCTCTCTCTTTCTCTGTGGGAGGCAGCGCGAGGGAGGAGATGAGAGGGAGATGGGGATCGGGCGATGGGAGCTCCTCTCCCTGGCTCGATGCGCGGGTGTGCGTGCGTTGGCGGCGCTGGAGGAGGAATGAGGGGATCGATCGGGATGAGGCTAGGGTTAGGTATAGGTGCGGCTGGGCCTTGGGCCATCTCGGTTAAGAGGGAGAAAGGCCAGGAGGAGTTGGGCTGCGCTGGATCTCTATCTCTCTAATCCCCCACTTCTCTTTTATTTACCAAAAGCAGTAAATAGCAAAGAAAGAAAAATGAGATAAAGAAAAGGTTGGAGAAATAATTTGAGCATGGGGTTAATTTTTCCGGATTCATAAAAATGAGCTTGACCCAAGAAAAATGGAGTGGGCAAGATTGCATGAATTAAATTCAAAGTCATTTGAATTTAATTCAAATGGTTTGAACAAGGACTAGGATTTAGAAGTGTCCAAAAATGTTGATAATTTAGAAAGAGCCTCGATAGATGGGAAAAGAATTATAGGCAAGGTTAGGGTGTCAAAACACGAAGAAGGAAAGGCCAAGGGATTTAACATGCACGTGTGTTGTGGTAAATTCCAAATTAATGGAATATTTTATATAGCTCCCTAAATATTGGGAGGATATGTTATAAAGAGAAATCACCATTGTGAATATCCCTCGATTTAAATGGACCGAAGATCCATATGATTTTATTTAGTGTTTTTTTAAAATTACATGACATGATGGCATGATGACATGATGCAATGCAAATGATGCTAAGAAGAATGCAACAAACAAATACAAATCACACAACAAAACTCGGAATAGCTGGAAGTCTTCTGGAGCGTCGGTCTCGGGGCGTTACAACCGGGATGTGCAATGAATCCAGAGTGACATGTATGAAAGAATTAATAAAGGTGGCTTTGCCACAAATATGATGTCAACTACATCATCATGCAAAACAATATGATGATGATGATGATGATGACGAGGAGCTATAATTTTGTACCACGACGGAATCTCAGATTTTGGTGCCACGACAACATTTTCTGAAACGACCGCCACGACAACATTTTCTGAGATTGCCTCCATGACAATGTTTTTGAAACATTTGCCTTGGTAACGAAATATTGGCCATCATGTCGCTTCAACTGGAGATTGAAGACGATCATGGAGCACTCCCGGCGCCTAGGGCTATACCATATCAAGCTATTATGAATTGCATGAGATGTTTATGCCTTTGTTATTTGCACCCTTTGATTGCGTATTAGTCAATAATTAGGGTGATCTCTCACAGTAAATATCAAGTTATAAGGTGATCTTCCTAGTGTTGCAACCGTTTATAATGCGTAGCATTCCGGAGTGTGTCATGTACACATGAGTACAAACGGATCATGAGGTGTAAGGCAGGGATGGTCAGACAATGCATGCAGATAGCAATCGGTTGTTTTGAAGTTCTAGCAAAATAGTTCTGAGCTCGGAGCACAAAACATTGAAAGATGAACAAGAGCCATATGGAGATATGATCGGCAAAAGCTTACCCACCAATCAAAATTCTCGTTATTAGTGATGTACACATCATTGGCTGAGAACTAGGCTTGGATCTTGATTCACTCACTATCAATTATGAGAGATATTGATTTGAGTGGGGGCACAATTATATATTAATTAAGTTTAATAACTAGTGCAAATTAATTATGAACAATGTCTATGTGTAGTTTGCATTATAGTTGTAGAATTATGGCTCATAGTTCCACCTTTGTTGTTGAAATTGATTCACTATTATTTATCTGGTTGAAACTTTATGTTTGAGAGGATCGTCCTCTAAAAGTGCCAAGAAGGATTATGTCCTAATGCATGTTTAGAATACTCTCTTGCTGATGCTATGGATGACGAGACTCACGTCCTTCGATCCAAAAGCTAGAATTGCATTATGGTCTGCTTGCTTCCCAGAAACCCAAACTTCAAAATGTTTGGGATAGTTATGTGATATTTTTGGAACTGAAAATTGTTTTCAGAAACAAACAAAGGCTAAAAGATATGCGATATCTAAAGAAGTGTTTTGTTTGCAAATTCTAGTGAAGTGTTCAACTATGTTTAATACTGAAATGTGTAAGATCCGGAAGAAAGCCAGTCATGTGTTGACGGTGAAAACTTGTAGAGAAAGAACAAAATCAAAGGATGTAATGAGACTTACACACCTAGGTTAGTTCGAGGCTCACATCACTCTTAAAGTTGTTGTTTTGTAGCGACCAGACCTCAAACAGTCTGATCTCTGCGCTTCAGTGTCATCCCTGGATCAATAATGCTGACACGCACAATACTTGAAGGATTTATAACAGAGTGGCAATCACACACTTATTACATCGAATGTCTCAAAAGAGAACTTATTACAATAAATATGGTTTAAGGCCATCTAATAACGATAAAAACGGAAGGCTTGGAAGATAAGTGAGTCCATCAACTCCAACGGCATCACTGAGTATAGAACCACGACCTAAAAGCACCTTACTCGTCGTCTGAAAAGTCTGCAACATGAACGTTGCAGCCCGAAAACGGGCTAGCACATGGAATATGCTGGCAATGTAACACACAGAGGGTAATGAAGGAAATAAAGCTATACTACATGCATATATGGCTGGTGGAAAGCTCTATGGTTACAGTTTTTGCGTAAAGCCAATTTTTCCCTACTGCAAAGGAATAAATTTTATTTAACTATCATGGTGGTTGTTAAACATTGAGAGTGTAGACACCCTCTCAATCCCAATTAAACATCATCATTTAAACCCAACAATATTAATTAAGGTAACATGATGAGAGTCACATGATAATCCAAGTACTAGATACTCAAGATGTCCATAACCAGGGACACGGCTAACCATGATTAGTTTATACACTCTGCAGAGGTTTGCACACTTTTCCCCACAAGACTCGGTCTCCTCCGTTGGGATTCTCGCACTACATGGTGTTTGAGAAACGGATGACCAAGACATAGTCTTTCAGAAGCGCTAGCACCTTACGATCGGGTAGACCTTTACACCTACTTTCCCCTATATCTGCTAGTCTACCACTGTAAGAGTTCGCATGACTTAATCAACTATGCTAGAGCCCATAGTAGCTTGTGGCTGCACACGGAAGTTTCTAGCATGAATAATCTCATGATCCCTTTGAGCCTGTGTGGCGGTCCATAAAGAAAACAGGCAATCGCTGGAATACCCAGGTGCCTCAATCCACCCAGATGTGTATTAAAGTTGCCACCTTAGATAAACCATTAACTTAACAATTCTCACATCTGTCATGGATACACTCACCCAATGCACGTCTACTAGCATAGCATGGCATAATAACCAAACGTAGAGTAACTCCCAAGGGTTTGATAATAAGATAGGTAATAGGTACTACCTCATCTACTTCCCAAAACCCACATATTAATCAGATCCTAATCATGCAATTGTTTGAGGATTGATCTAGTGCAATAAAACTGGGTAGTGAATAGATGTGATCAAAGTGTTACTTGCCTTGCTGATGATCCGGGAAACCTAGAGATTCAAAGTAGCAAGCGGCGCACTCCGGGTACTCTATCGCAAACAAACAAGCATACAATAAGTACTCTTCTAATGCACGGGTAAAACTCAAATAAAAGATCTAATCGGAAAGTTCAACTTAAGAACTCCGGTTTGCAAAAAGAATCAAAACAAACGAAACAACAAAAATCAAATGGCGAAAGAAACAAGCTTCGTTTACTAATCTAGACCTAAGTCAAGTTTTACAGAAGCAAAAACTTGTTTGAGTTGATTAATCGGAAAGAGGGTTTCGAGACGAAACTCTAGGCGCTTGAATCGCCTGATTCTGATAAACGAGCGAGAATATATACTAGAACTAAAATCGGATCAGAAATCGCGATCAGAAATAATCGTGGAAAATCCGAGAAAAAGAAAAACTAACGAACAGGCTAACGAACGAACGTTCGCTGTCTGCGGCTAAACGATGAAAACCGTTCGTTAAAACGAACGCACGGACGAACGTCCGCTAAATAAACTAAACCGAAAAAAATCTAGGTTTAAAAAAAAAACCGAACGAAAAACCGGCAGAAAACCGAACGGTTTTCTCGAGGAAAACCACCGGCGGCGGGGCGGTGGCTACCTCCGGCAAGGGGGCGGCGGGGTCCGGCGGGGTTGGCGGGGCGGCGACGGGGTCCGGCGGGGCGGCGGCGGGCGGCGCGTTATCCAGCGGCAACGGCGGCGGCGGCGCTAGGGTTAGGGTTCGGCGCGGGGCGGGCTGAGGCTCGGGTGTGCTCGGGACGGCGCCTTATAAAGGCCCGGCCAGGCGGAGTCCTGGCCGAACACGGCCCAAAGTCGGTTTCGTTTTTTTCTTTTTTCTTTTAAAATACTTTCACGCAGAAAAACAAATAAAATAAATACTAAACAGACTCCAAAAATCCCAAAATAAATTTTCCCCGGCTTCTAAAATCAAGCCGGTGAAGATGAACATTTATTTGGGGCCTAAATGCAATTTTGAAAAACGTGCATTTTTCCTAAATTCAAATAAAATAGCAATAACTCCAAAATAAAATCTTATTTGATTTTATTATGAAATCCTCAATATTTATTTATTTTGGGAAAGTAATTTTATTCCCTCTCTCATATTTTTATTATAGAAATAATTGAAGATGAAATAAATAAAATCAAATGATCCTATTTTCAAAATTTGAGAAATCTCAATTATGAAAATAAAGAAATTCCCAACTCTCTCCGCGGGTCCTTGAGTTGCGTAGAATTTCTAGGATCGAGCCAAAATGCAATAAAATATGATATGCAATGATGATCTATGTATAACATTCGAAATTGAAAATTTGGGATGTTACAAACCTACCCCCTTAAGATGAATCTCGCCCTCGAGATTCGGGTTGGCTAGAAAATAGGTGAGGGTGGTCCTTCAGCAGATCTTCCTCTCGCTCCCAGGTGGCTTCATCCTCGGTGTGGTGGCTCCACTGAACTTTGCAAAACTTGATAACCTTGCTGCGGGTGACTCGGCTGGCATATTCGAGAATCTTGACTAGTTTCTCCTCATAGGTCAAATCACTATCCAACTGAATTGCTTCCAGCGGCACTATATCTCTCAGCGATATATCAGCCATCTCTGCGTGGCACTTCTTCAACTAGGAAACGTGGAACACGTTGTGAACTCCTGACAATCCTTCGGGTAATTCCAACTTGTAGGCAACTTCTCCCATACGCTCCAAAACTTTGTATGGTCCCACAAAATGTGGTGCTAATTTTCCCTTAACTCCAAAACGATTAACTCCTCGAAGTGGAGATACACGAAGATAAACTCTGTCTCTGACTTCGTAAACTGTCTCCTTGCGTTTAGAATCTGCGCAGCTCTTTTGCCTGGATTGGGCTACCTTGAGCCTATCGTGAATCAACTTCACCTTCTGTTCAGACTCTTTAATCAAATCTGGTCTAAACAACTGACAGTCTCCAACTTCATCCCACGACAATGGGGTTTTGCACCTCCTTCCGTACAAAGCTTCGAAAGGGGCCATCTTCAGGCTGGATTGATAACTGTTGTTGTAGGAGAACTCTGCATACGGCAAATTATCGTCCCAACTAGATCCATAATCCAGCGCACAAGCTCTCAGCATATCCTCCAAAATCTGATTGACTCTCTTGGTCTATCCATTTGTCTGCGAGTGAAAAGCTGTACTGAACTCTAGCCTGGTACCCAAGGTTTCGTGCAACTGAGTCCAGAACTTTGAGGTAAACTGGGTTCCTCTATATGATACAATGCTCCTCGGAACTCCATGCAAACATACGATCCTGGTCATGTATATCTTTGCCAACTTAGCACTGGTGTAAGTGGTCTTCACTGGGATGAAATGAGCTACCTTCGTCAAACGATCGACTACAACCCAAATCGAGTCATAGCCTGAACGAGCCCTGGGCAATCCCGTGATAAAATCCATGCCTAACTTATCCCACATCCATTCGGGTATTAGCAATGGCTGTAACAATCCTGCTGGCTTCTGATGCTCTGCCTTTACTCTCTGACATACATCACAAACTGCTACATACTCCGCAATATCCTTCTTCATTCCGGTCCACCAGAAAGTATCCTTCAAATCCAAATACATCTTGGTATTTCCTGGGTGTATCGAATATGGCGAATCATGGGCCTCCTGTAGAATCAACTTCCCGATCTCTAGGTCATTAGGCACATAAACGCGGTCCTCAAACCACAAGGCATCGTGCTCATCCTCACGAAATCCTTTAGCTTTTCCTTTGCTCATCTTCTCGTTTATAGAGGTAATCTCCTTGTCAGTCTTCCGAGCTTCTTTGAACTTCTCCATCAGAGTTGACTGAATCTCCAATGCTGCAACGTAGCCTCTCGGAACTATCTCCAAACATAATTCGTGAAGATCCTCGGCTAACTCCCTTGGTAATCGTCCGGTCATGAGTGTGTTGACATGGCTCTTATGGCTCAATGCATCGGCCACTACGTTAGCCTTTCTGGGGTGATAATGTAATCTCATATCATAATCCTTGATGAGTTCCAACCATCTCCTTTGCCTGAGATTTAGCTCCTTCTGCGTGAAAATGTACTTCAAACTCTTGTGATCCGTGTACACTTCACAATGGTTTCCGATGAGAAAATGTCTCCATGTCTTCAATTCATGTACTACGGCTGCTAACTCCAAATCATGTGTAGCATAATTCAGCTCATGGGGCTTAAGATGTCGTGAAGCATATGAAACAACTCTTCCCTCCTGCATAAGCACTGCTCCTAGTCCTCGACGTGAAGCGTCGCAATACACCTCATAATCCTTGCACTGATCTGGCAAAATCAACACTGGCGATGTAACCAAATGTTTCTTCAATTCCTGGAAACTGGCCTCACATTCCTCGGTCCAATTGAACTTGGTATCCTTCTTTAACAACTCCGTCATAGGCTTCACAATCTTCAAGAAATTCTCAATGAATCTCCGGTAGTATCCTGCCAGCCCAAGAAAACTCCGGATCTCTCCAACTGTTGTTGGTGCTACCCAATTTGTCACATTGACAACCTTGGTGGGATCTACTGCTATTCCTTCTCCGGATATAACATGTCCGAGGAATCCAACTTCCTTCAACCAAAACTCACATTTGCTGAACTTGGCATATAACTGATGTTCTCTGAGCTTCTCCAGTACCAAACGCAAATGCTCCTTATGCTCCTCTTCATTCTTTGAGTAGACCAAAATATCATCAATGAACACCATGACGAACTTGTTGGGGAACATAGCAGAAATTCAAAATTTTCCTACGAGTCACCAAGATCTATCTATGGAGAGACTAGCAACGAGGGGAAGAAGAGTGCATCTACATACCCTTGTAGATCACTAAGCGTAAGCGTTCAAGAGAACGGGGTTGAAGGAGTCGTACTCGTCGTGATCCAAATCACCGGAGATCCTAGTGCCGAACGGACGGCACCTCCGCGTTCAACACACGAACAGCCCAATGACGTCTCCCATGCCTTGATCCAGCAAGGAGAGAGGGAGAGGTTGAGGAAGACTCCGTCCAGCAGCAGCACGACGGTGTGGTGGTGGTCGAGGAGCGTGGCAATCCTGCAGGGCTTCGCCAAGCACCGCGAGAGAGAAGGAGCACTTGGGAGAGGGGGAGGGCTGCGCCAGGGGCAAGGGTGAAGCTCCCATGCACCTCCCCACTATATATAGGGGTGGAGGGGGCTGGTTTCTTGCCCTCCAAGTCCATTGGGGCGTTGGCAAAGGTGGGAGGAAAGAAATCACATCATTTCCTTCCCCACCGATTGTTATCCCCCCTTTTTAGGGATCTTGATCTTATCCCTTCGGGATATGATCTTATTCCTTCTAAGGGGGGATCTTGGTGCGCCTTGACCAGGGGTGTGGGGCCTTGCCCCCACTACCCACGTTCATGTGGGTCCCCCCATGCAGGTGGGCCCCACTCCGGAACCTTCTAGAACCTTCCCGGTACAATACCGAAAAATCCCGAACATTTTCCGGTGGCCAAAATAGGACTTCCCATATATAAATCTTTACCTCCGGACCATTCCGGAACTCCTCGTGACGTCCGGGATCTCATCCGGGACTCCGAACAACATTCGGTAACCACATACAAACTTCCTTTATAACCCTAGCGTCATCGAACCTTAAGTGTGTAGACCCTACGGGTTCGGGAACCATGCAGACATGACCGAGACAACTCTCCGGCCAATAACCAACAGCGGGATCTGGATACCCATGTTGGCTCCCACATGTTCCACGATGATCTCATCGGATGAACCACGATGTCGAGGATTCAATCAATCCCGTATTCAATTCCCTTTGTCTAACGGTATTGTACTTGCCCGAGATTCGATCGTCGGTATACCGATACCTTGTTCAATCTCGTTACCGGCAAGTCTCTTTACTCGTTCCGTAACACATCATCCCGTGATCAACCCTTGGTCACATTGTGCACATTATGATGATGTCCTACCGAGTGGGCCCAGAGATACCTCTCCGTTTACACGGAGTGACAAATCCCAGTCTCGATTCGTGCCAACCCAACAGACACTTTCGGAGATACCTGTAGTGCACCTTTATAGCCACCCAGTTACGTTGTGACGTTTGGTACACCCAAAGCATTCCTACGGTATCCGGGAGTTGCACAATCTCATGGTCTAAGGAAAAGATACTTGACATTAGAAAAGCTTTAGCATACGAACTACACGATCTTTGTGCTAGGCTTAGGATTGGGTCTTGTCCATCACATCATTCTCCTAATGATGTGATCCCGTTATCAACGACATCCAATGTCCATGGTCAGGAAACTGTAACCATCTATTGATCAACGAGCTAGTCAACTAGAGGCTTACTAGGGACATGGTGTTGTCTATGTACCCACACATGTATCTGAGTTTCCTATCAATACAATTATAGCATGGATAATAAACGATTATCATGAACAAGGAAATATAATAATAACTAATTTATTATTGCCTCTAGGGCATATTTCCAACAGTCTCCCACTTGCACTAGAGTCAATAATCTAGTTCACATCGCCATGTGATTAACACTCACAGGTCACATCACCATGTGACCAACATCCAAAGAGTTTACTAGTGTCACTAAACTAGTTCACATCATCATGTGATTAAGACTCAATGAGTTCTGGGGTTTGATCATGTTTTGCTTGTAAGAGAGGTTTTAGTCAACGGGTCTGCAACATTCAGATCCGTATGTACTTCGCAAATCTCTAGGTCATATTGTAAATGCTGCTTCCACGCTCCACTTGGAGCTATTCCAAATGGTTGCTCCACTATACGTATCCGGTTTGCTACTCAGAGTTATTCGGATAGGTGTTAAAGCTTGCATCGACGTAAACCTTTACGCCGAACTCTTTATCACCTCCATAATCGAGAAACATGTCCTTATTTACTCCAAGGACAATTTTGACCGCTGTCCAATGATCCATTCCTGGATCATTCTTGTACCCCTTGACTGACTCATGGCAAGGCACACTTCCGGTGCGGTACACAGCATAGCATACTATAGAGCCTACGTCTGAAGCATAGGGGACGGCCTTCGTCCTTTCTCTCTCTTCTGCCGTGGTCGAGCTTTAACTCTTAACTTCATACCTTACAACTCAGGCAAGAACTCCTTCTTTGACTGATCCATCTTGAACACCTTCAAGATCATGTCAAGGTATGTGCTCATTTGAAAGTACCATTAAGCGTTTTTGATCTATCCTCATAGATCTTGATGCTCAATGTTCAAGTAGCTTAATCCAGGTTTTCTATTGAAAAACACCTTTCAAATAACCCTATATGCTTTCCAGAAATTCTACATCATTTCTGATCAACAATATGTCAACAACATATACTCATCAGAAATTCTATAGTGCTCCCACTCACTTCTTTGGAAATACAAGTTTCTCATGAACTTTGTATAAACCCAAAATCTTTGATCATCTCATCAAAGCGCACATTCCAACTCCGAGATGCTTACTCCAGTCCTTAGAAGGATTGCTGGAGCCAGCATACCTTTTAGCATCCTTAGGATCGACAAAAACTTTCTGATTGTATCACATACAACCTTTCCATACGAAGACTGGTAAGGAAACTCGTTTTGACATCCATCTGCCAGATTTCATAAATGCAGCTAATGCTAACATGAATCCGACGGACTTAAGCATCGCTACGGATGAGAAAATCTCATCGTAGTCAACTCCTTGAACTTGTGAAAAACTCTTCGCCACAAGTCGAGCTTCATAGACGGTGACATTACCGTACACGTCCGTCTTCTTCTTAAAGATCCATTTATCTCAATGACTTGCCGATCATTGGGCAAGTCCACCAAAGTCCATGCTTTGTTCTGATACATGGATCCTATCTCGGATTTCATGGCTTCTAACCATTTGTCGGAATTTGGGCCCACCATCGCTTCTCCATAGCTCGTCGGTTCATTTTTGTCTAGCAACATGACCTTCAAGACAGGATCATCGTACCACTCTGAAGCATTACGCGTCCTTGTCGTCCTACGAGGTTTGGTAGTGAATTGATCCGAAGCTTCATGATCACTATCATAAGCTTCCACTTCAATTGGTGTAGGTGCCACAGGAACAACTTCCTGTGCCCTGCTACACACTGGTTGAAGTGATGGTTCAATAACCTCATCAAGTCTCCACCATCCTCCCACTCAATTCTTTCGAGAGAAACTTTTCCTCGAGAAAGGACCTGTTTGTAGAAACAATCACTTTTGCTTCCGGATCTGAATTAGGAGGTATACCCAACCATTTTGGGTATCCTATGAAGATGCATTTATCTGTTTTGGGTTCGAGCTTATTACGATGAAACTTTTTCACATAAGCATCACAGCCCCAAACTTTCAAGAAACGACAACTTAGGTTTCTCCAAACCATAATTCAAACGGTGTCGTCTCAACGGAATTACGTGGTGCCCTATTAAAGTGAGTGCGGTTGTCTCTAATGCCTAACCCATGAACGATAGTGGTAATTCGATAAGAGACACCATGGTACGCACCATATCCAATAGGGTGCAACTATGATGTTCGGACACACCATCACACTATGGTGTTCCAGGCGGTATTAGTTGTGAAACAATTTCCACAATGTCTTAATTGCGTGCCAAAGCTCATAACTCAGATACTCATCTCTATGATCATATCATAGAAATTTTATCCTCTTGTCACGATGATATTCAACTTCACTCTGAAATTACTTGAACCATTCAATAATTCAGACTTGTGTTTCATCAAGTAAATATACTCAACATCTACTCGAATCATCTGTTAAGTAAGAACATAACGATATTCACTGCATGCCTCAGCACTCATTGGACTGCACACATCAAAATGTGTTACTTCCAAACAAGTTGCTATCTTGTTCCATTTTACTGAAAACGAGGCTTTCAGTCATCTTGCCCATGTGGTATGATTTGCATGTCTCAAGTGATTCAAAATCAAGTGAGTCCAAACGATCCATCTGCATGGAGTTTCTTCATGTGTATACACCAATAGACATGGTTCGCATGTCTCAATCTTTCCAAAACGAGTGAGTCCAAAGATCCATCAACATGGAGCTTCTTCATGCGTTTTATACCAATATGACTTACATGGCAGTGCCACAAGTAAGTGGTACTATCATTACTATCTTATATCTTTTGGCATGAAAATGTGTATCACTACGATCGAGATTCAATAAACCATTCTTTTAGGTGCAAGACCATTGAAGGTATTATTCAAATAAGTAGAGTAACCATTATTCTCCTTAAATGAATAACCATATTGCGATAGACATAATCCAATCATGTCTATGCTCAACGCAAACACCAAATGACAATTATTCAGGTTTAATACTAATCTTGATGGTAGAGGGAGCGTGCGATGTTTGATCACATCAAACTTGGAAACACTTCCAACTCATGTCGTCAGCTCACCTTTAGCTAGTCTCCGTTTATTCCCTAGCTCTTTTATTTTGAGTTACTAACACTTAGCAACCGAACCGGTATCTAATACCCTGGTGCTACTAGGAGTACTAGTAAAGTACACAATAACTTAATGTATATCCAATATACTTATATCAACCTTGCCAGCCTTCTCATCTACCAAGTATCTAGGGTAATTCTGCTCCAGTGGCTGTTCCCCTTATTACAGAAGCACTTAGTCTCGGGTTTGGGTTCAACCTCAGGTTTCTTCACTAGAGCAGCAGCTGATTTGCCGTTTCATGAAGTATCCCTTCTTGCCCTTTCCCTTCTTGAACTAGTGGTTTCACCAACCATCAACAATTGATGCTCCTTCTTGATTTCTACTTTAGCAGTGTCAAACATCGCGAATACCTCAAGGATCATCATATCTATCCCTGATATGTTATAGTTCATCACGAAGCTCTAGCAGCTTGGTGGCAATGACTTTGGAGAAAGATCACTATCTCATCTGGAAGATCAACTCCCACTTGATTCAAGTGATTGTTGCTCTCAGACAATCTGAGCACAAGCTCAATGATTGAGCTTTTCTCCCTTAGTTTACAGGCTAAGAAAATCGTCGGAGGTCTTATACCTCTTGACGTGGGCACGAGCCTGAAATCCCAATTTCAGCCCTCGAAACATCTCATATGTTCCGCGATGTTTCGAAAATGTCTTTGGTGCCTCAACTCTAAACCGTTTAACTGAACTATTACGTATTATCAAAACGTGTATGTCCGATGTTCACAACATCCACAGACGATGTTTGGGGTTCTGCACACTAAGCGGTGCATTAAGGACATAAGCTTTCTACTGATCACATAATCGCTACTGTCAACTTTCAACTATTTTTCTCTAGGAACATATCTAAAACAGTAGAACTAAAGCGTGAGCTATGACATAATTTGCAAAGGGCTTTTGACTATGTTCAGGATAATGAAGTTCATCTAATGAACTCCCACTCAGATAGACATCCCTCTAGTCATCTAAGTGATTACATGATCCGAGTCAACTAGGCCGTGTCCGATCATCACGTGAGACGGACAAGTCATCATCGGTGAACATCTTCATGTTGATCGTATCTACTATACGACTCATGCTCGACCTTTCGGTCTCTTGTGTTCCGAGGCCATGTCTGTACATGCTAGGCTCGTCAAGTCACCCTAAGTGTTTCGCGTGTGTAAACTGTCTTACACCCGTTGTATGTGAACGTAGGAATCTATCACACCCGATCATCACGTGGTGCTTCGAAACGACGAACTTTCGCAACGGTGCACAGTTAGGGGGAACACTTCCTTGAAATTTTAATAAGGGATCATCTTATTTACTACCATCGTTCTAAGCAAATAAGATGCACAAACATGATAAACATCACATGCAATCAAATAGTGACATGATATGGCCAGTATCATATTGCTCCTTTTGATCTCCATCTTCGGGGCTCCATGATCATCATCGTCACCGGCATGACACCATGATCTCCATCATCATGATCTCCATCATCCATCGTGTCTCCATGAAGTTGTCTCGCCAACTTATTACTTCTACTACTATGGCTACCGGTTAGCAATAAAGTAAAGTAATTACATGGTGTTGTTCAATGACACGCAGGTCATACAATAAATAAAGACAACTCCTACGGCTCCTGCCGGTTGTCATACTCATCGACATGCAAGTCGTGATTCCTATTACAAGAACATGATCAATCTCATACATCACATATCATTCATCACATTCTTCTTGGCCATATCACATCACATAGCATACCCTGCAAAAACAAGTTAGACGTCCTCTAATTGTTGTTTGCATGTTTTACGTGGCTGCTATGGGTTTCTAGCAAGAACGTTTCTTACCTACGCAAAACCACAACGTGATATGCCAATTGCTATTTACCCTTCATAAGGACCCTTTTCATCGAATCCGATCCGACTAAAGTGGGAGAGACTGGCACCCGCTAGCCACCTTATGCAACAAGTGCATGTCAGTCGGTGGAACCTGTCTCACGTAAGTGTACGTGTAAGGTCGGTCCGGGCAGCTTCATCCCACAATACCGTCGAAACAAGATTGGACTAGTAACGGTAAGCATATTGAACAAAATCAACGCCCACAATTACTTTGTGTTCTACTCGTGCAAAGAATCTACGCAATAGACCTAGCTCATGATGCCACTGTTGGGGAACGTAGCAGAAATTCAAAATTTTCCTACGAGTCACCAAGATCTATCTATGGAGAGACTAGCAACGAGGGGAAGAAGAGTGCATCTACATACCCTTGTAGATCACTAAGCGGAAGCGTTCAAGAGAACAGGGTTGAAGGAGTCGTACTCGTCGTGATCCAAATCACCGAAGATCCTAGTGCCGAACGGACGACACCTCCGTGTTCAACACACGTACAACCCGGTGACGTCTCCCATGCCTTGATCCAGAAAGGAGAGAGGGAGAGGTTGAGGAAGACTCCGTCCAGCAGCAGCACGACGGTGTGGTGGTGGAGGAGGAGCGTGGCAATCCTGCAGGGCTTCGCCAAGCACCGCGAGAGAGGAGGAGCACTTGGGAGAGGGGGAGGGCTGCGCCAGGGGCAAGGGTGAAGCTCCCATGCGCCTCCCCACTATATATAGGGGTGGAGGGGGCTGGTTTCTTGCCCTGCAAGTCCATTGGGGCATTGGCAAAGGTGGGAGGAAAGAAATCACATCATTTCCTTGCCCACCGATTGTTATCCCCCCTTTTTAGGGATCTTGATCTTATCCCTTCGGGATATGATCTTATTCCTTCTAAGGGGGGATCTTGGTGCGCCTTGACCAGGGGTGTGGGGCCTTGCCCCACTACCCACGTTCATGTGGGTCCCCCCATGCAGGTGGGCCCCACTCCGGAACCTTCTAGAACCTTCCCGGTACAATACCGAAAAATCCCGAACATTTTCCGGTGGCCAAAATAGGACTTCCCATATATAAATCTTTACCTCCGGACCATTCCGGAACTCCTCGTGACGTCCGGCATCTCATCCGGGACTTTCGAACAACATTCGGTAACCACATACAAACTTCCTTTATAACCCTAGCGTCATCGAACCTTAAGTGTGTAGACCCTACGGGTTCGGGAACCATGCAGACATGACCGAGACAACTCTCCGGCCAATAACCAATAGCGGGATCTGGATACCCATGTTGGCTCCCACATGTTCCACGATGATCTCATCGGATGAACCACGATGTCGAGGATTCAATCAATCCCGTATTCAATTCCCTTTGTCTAACGGTATTATACTTGCCCGAGATTCGATCGTCGGTATACCGATACCTTGTTCAATCTCGTTACCGGCAAGTCTCTTTACTCGTTCCGTAACACATCATCCCGTGATCAACCCCTTGGTCACATTGTGCACATTATGATGATGTCCTACCGAGTGGGCCCAGAGATACCTCTCCGTTTACACGGAGTGACAAATCCCAGTCTCGATTCGTGCCAACCCAACAGACACTTTCGGAGATACCTGTAGTGCACCTTTATAGCCACCCAGTTATGTTGTGACGTTTGGTACACCCAAAGCATTCCTACGGTATCCGGGAGTTGCACAATCTCATGGTCTAAGGAAAAGATACTTGACATTAGAAAAGCTTTAGCATACGAACTACACGATCTTTGTGCTAGGCTTAGGATTGGGTCTTGTCCATCACATCATTCTGCTAATGATGTGATCCCGTTATCAACGACATCCAATGTCCTTGGTCAGGAAACTGTAACCATCTATTGATCAACGAGCTAGTCAACTAGAGGCTTACTAGGGACATGGTGTTGTCTATGTACCCACACATGTATCTGAGTTTCCTATCAATACAATTATAGCATGGATAATAAACGATTATCATGAACAAGGAAATATAATAATAACTAATTTATTATTGCCTCTAGGGCATATTTCCAACAGAACTTATCCAAACACTCCATAAACACCTTGTTCATCATGTTCATGAAATATGCAGGTGCGTTAGTCAGACCAAATGACATAACGGTATACTCATATAGCCCGTACCTGGTGGTAAAAGCTGTCTTAGGTATATCCTGCTCTCGAATCTTCAACTGATGGTATACTGATCGCAGATCGATCTTGGAAAATACCTTAGCACCTTGCAATTGGTCAAATAAATCATTGATCATCGACAGTGGGTACTTGTTCTTGATGGTCACTTCATTCAGTCCTCGATAATCAACAACCATCCTTAATGATCCATCCTTCTTCTCCACTAGAAGCACTGGTGATCCCCAAGGTGAAGAACTTGGGTGAATATAGCCTTTATCCAGTAACTCTTTAATTTGCTTCTTAATTTCCTCCAAATCTTGTGCGGGCATCCTGTATGGTCTCTTAGATATTGGTCGTGTGCCTGGCAAAAGCTCGATCAAAAACTCAATGTCTCTATCCGGTGGCATGCCTGACAACTCTTCTGGAAATACATCAGGGAAATCCTTCACCACTGGTACTTCCTCCTGCACAACTCCTGATAAGGAATTTACTTGTGTCCTCTTCGGCTCATGCCGTGATACATACTTGATCCTTCTTCCTTTTGGGGTTGTAAGCAAAATCATCTTACTGGCGCAATCGATGTTTCCTCCATTCATCGACAGCCAATCCATACCAGAATTACATCCAAATCTTGTGATTCCAAAATGATTAAATCCGAGGGGAAAACATGCCTACCTATACTCAATGGCACTTGAAAACATCCTTGACTGGCCATATACTCCGCTCCTGGTGAGCTTACTAACATAGGTGTTCTAAGAACTTTGGTGGGCGGTTTATACTTATCCACAAATCCTCTTGATATGTATGAATGCGATGCACCAGTATCAAAAAGAACGATTGTAGTAAATGACTTAACCAAAAACTTACCTATTACTGCATCTAGCCGGGCTTCAACCTCCTCCACATTAACGTGGTTCACCTGTCCCCTGTTGAAAGGGTTCGGCTTCTTTCCTGAGCTTCCATTGCCATTTCCATTCTGGACTTCACGACATTCATTGGCATAATGAGCAATCTTCTAGCACTTAAAGCAAGTGACTTGGCTCATGTCTCTCTTGGCCGGGGTTAATGGGTTGGTACGGTTCTGGCTGTTGCTTCCTCCATTCCCGTTACCATTCTTGGGGCCATTATGGTTGTGCGAGCTACCTCCTCCATGGGCATGCTGGAAATGTCCTCCCTGATTTCGGGGTAAAACGTGGCTTCTGCTGAGCTCCCGAATTGTACTTCCCTTGTCCATACTTCCTCTTGCGGTTCTCAATCTACTGCTGCTTCCCTTCAATCATAAGAGCACGATCTACCAACTCCTGGTAGTTGTTGAAAGAATCTACCATCAACCATGCTCAGCTCATCATTCAGTCCTTCCAGAAACTTCTCCTGCTTAGCTGCGTCGGTAGCAACGTCATCTGGGGCATAACATGTTGGGGAACGTTGCATAAAATAAAAAAATTTCCTACGTTCACCAAGATCCATCTATTAGTTCATCTAGCAACAAGAGAGGGGAGTGCATCTACATACCCTTGTAGATCGCGAGCGTAAGCGTTCAAGAGAACGGGGTTGATGGAGTCGTACTCGTCGTGATCCAAATCACCAATGACCGAGCGCCGAACGGACGACACCTCCGCGTTCAACACACGTACGGTTGGGAAGACGTCTCCTCCTTCTTGATCCAGCAAGGGGGAAGGAGAGGTTGATGGAGATCCAGCAGCACGACGACGTGGTGGTGGAAGCAGCGGGATTCCAGCAGGGCTTCGCCAAGCGCTACTAGAGGAGGAAGAGGTGTCACGGGAGGGAGAGGGAGGCGCCAGGGCTTAGGTTGTGGCTGCCCTCCCTCCCCTCCACTATATATAGGGGCCAGGGGGGCGCATGCCCCCTTGTAGATCCCATCTAGATGGGGGGGCGGGCGGCGGCCCCCGGGGCAACGACCCCCTTAGGGTTTCCAACCAGGGGGGGCGCATGCCCCCTCGGGGGGGGGGGGGGGGGCAACGGCCCCCTAGGGTTTCCAACCCTAGGTGCCTTGGGCCCTTGGGTGGGGCGCACCAGCCCACCAGGGTCTAGTTCCCACGCCACTTCAGCCCATGGGGCCCTCCGGGATAGGTGGACCCACCCGGTGGACCCCCGGGACCCTTCCGGTGGTCCTGGTACAATACCGGTGACCTCGAAACTTTCCCGGTGGCCGAAACTGGACTTCCTATATATAAATCTTTACCTCCAGGCCATTATGGAACTCCTTGTGACGTCCAGGTTCTCATTCGGGACTCCGAACAAACTTTCAGGTTACCGCATACTGATATCTCTACAACCCTAGCGTCACCGAACCTAAGTGTGTAGACCCTACGGGTTTGGGAGACACTTAGACATGACCAAGACGACTCTCCGGTCAATAACCAACAGCGGGATCTAGATACCCATGTTGGCTCCCACATGCTCCTCGACGATCTCATCGGATGAACCACGATGTCGAGGATTCAATCAACCCCGTAAACAATTCCCTTTGTCAATCGGTACGTTACTTGCCCGAGACTCGATCGTCGGTATCCCAATGCCTCGTTCAGTCTCGTTATCGGCAAGTCACTTTACTCGTACCGTAATGCATGATCCCGTGACCAGACACTTGGTCACTTTGAGCCCATTATGATGATGCATTACCGAGTGGGCCAAGAGACACCTCTCCGTCATATGGAGTGACAAATCCCAGTCTCGATCCATGTCAACCCAACAGACACTTTCAGAGATACCTGTAGTGCACCTTTATAGTCACCCAGTTATGTTGTGACGTTTGGTACACCCAAAGCACTCCTACGGTATCCGGGAGTTACACGATCTCATGGTCTAAGGAAAAGATACTTGACATTGGAAAAGCTCTAGCAAATGAACTACACGATCTTGTGCTATGCTTAGGATTGGGTCTTGTCCATCACATCATTCTCCTAATGATGTGATCCCATTATCAACGACATCTAATGTCCATAGTAAGGAAACCATGACTATCTGTTGATCAACGAGCTAGTCAACTAGAGGCTCACTAGGGACATATTATGGTCTATGTATTCACACGTGTATTACGATTTCCGGATAATACAATTATAGCATGAATAAAGACAATTACCACAAACAAGGAAATATAATAATAATCCTTTTATTATTGCCTCTAGGGCATATTTCCAACATAACGTGCTAGTGTACTAAAGTCATCCACATACTGGCCAACTGTCCGTCCTCCTAGGCGCAAGTTGCGAAACTCACGCTTCTTCATGGCCATAGCTCCTGCTGAAACATGGGTAGTACGGAAAGCCTGCTGAAACTGATCCCATGTCACAGTGTTGATAGGATAAGTGGCTGTGAAATTCTCCCACCATGATGCTGCGGGTCCTTCTAGCTGATGTGTGGCAAAATGCACCCTCTCCACATCTGTGGATCCTGCAGTGGTTAACTCCCTTGCTGTCTTGCGGAGCCAATGATCTGCAACAATCGGCTCGGTGCTACTGGAGAACACTGGCGGATTTAGCCTAAGAAAACTGGTTAAGTGATCAACAAGTGGTGGCGGTGGTGGGTTGTTGTTGTTGTTACCCTGATTCTGATTTTGGACTAGCAACTGCATCAACGCATTCTGCTGCTGGATCAACTGAGTGAGCTCTGGTTGGAAAGCAAATCCATTGTCGCATCTCGGAGGCATCTGAGGGTTTTAGAAAAGATGAGAATGTAGA
This sequence comes from Triticum aestivum, assembly GCF_018294505.1. Taxonomy (NCBI): domain Eukaryota; kingdom Viridiplantae; phylum Streptophyta; class Magnoliopsida; order Poales; family Poaceae; genus Triticum; species Triticum aestivum. The sequence goes on from NC_057810.1 coordinate 659,781,940, forward strand.
ATAGAATGAGGTCTAGCGGGAAAATACTACCCATATGCACATGAGACAAATGCAAAAAAAAATCATTTCATTCAATCAAACAAGGGCATACAACGGTCTAACTAGCGTTATAAAAGTGCTCGGACTATACTAGATACATGGGGGAATACTACTACTGTTATGGTGGTCGACTAGAAAAACTGCTCCGATGAATATTCAATGATATCTGCTCCACCTTCATCAACATAGTCATCATCGCTATCGTCTGGGTCTGATTCGGTGTCGTCGATGATGATTTAATTCTCTGGACAAGTGCAATCATCTTCTCCTTCAGTTGCGGGAAATCCCATGAACACTTTTAGCTTCTTCTTCAGATCATCATTCTTCTCCACTAGTGTTTCTATTTCCTCCTCATATCCATCGCGTGTAGACTTGAGTTCTTCCTCCAGCTCCGTGATCTTGGTCATGGCCTTCTTCAGGTCTAACATGCTTGTGCACATATGGTTCTCCTCGCGTCGAATGTGCTGGTTTAACTCCTGGATGAAAGCTGCAATTGATCTATCTTTCCTGGTGCTGATCATCTCCCATAGCTCATCTCGGCGCCCACAAATCTGGTAGATTGTATCCTTGAGATCCTTGTGGTAAACTTCTCCAATGCGTCCCATGGTGATATGGGCTGCCATGCTCTTTCCTAGACTCCAGGCTGGTGCATCAAAGGAAAACTCTATGGGCTCAGTGACGGGCATGAACGTCCTTCTCGGGACTTGAACTTGAAACGTCCAGCACTCCTCTTCAGGTAAAGTGGTGTTGTAGGTTCCGGTGAAGCTTGGTACTCCGATGTTCAGGTATCTAGTGACTTCCTTCAGGTGACGTCCAAAGGGTGTATCTTCATCCAGTTGCGTGAACTTGTTCCTTGCATCCGCCATCCTAAAAGAGTAGAAAAGATGAGGAGCCAGAAACGAGAAGAGTGAGTAGTGATCTAGTGCTTTAGCTTAGTGGTCGTGTCCTACAGTCAGCGTGTGCTCTGATACCATCTTGTAGCGACCAGACCTCAAACAGTCTGATCTCTGCGCTTCAGTGTCATCCCTGGATCAGTAATGTTGACACACACAGTACTTGAAGGATTTATAACAGAGTGGCAATCACACACTTATTACATCGAATGTCTCAAAAGAGAACTTATTACAATAAATATGGCTTAAGGCCATCTAATAACGATAACAACGGAAGGCTTGGAAGATAAGCGAGTCCATCAACTCCACGGCATCACTGAGTATAGAACCATGACCTAAAAGCACCTTACTCGTCGTCTGAAAAGTCTGCAACATGAACGTTGCAGCCCGAAAACGGGCCAGCACATGGAATATGCTGGCAATCTAACACATAGAGGGTAATCAAGGAAATAAAGGTATACTACATGCATATATGGCTGGTGGAAAGCTCTATGGTTACAGTTTTTGCGTAAAGCCAATTTTTCCCTACTGCAAAGGAATAAATTTTAGTTAACTATCATGGTGGTTGTTAAACATTGAGAGTGTAGACACCCTCTCCATCACAATTAAACATCATCATTAAAACCCAACAATATTAATTAAGGTAACATGATGAGATTCACATGATAATCCAAGTACTAGATACTCAAGATGTCCATAATTGGGGACACAGCTAACCATGATTAGTTTATACACTCTGCAGAGGTTTGCGCACTTTTCCCCACAAGACTCGATCTCCTCCATTGGGGTTCTCACACTACATGGTGTTTGAGAAACGGATGACCAAGACATAGTCTTTCAGAAGCGCTAGCACCTTACGATCGGGTAGATCGTTACACCTACTTTCCCCTACATCTGCTAGTCTACCACTGTAAGAGTTCGCACGACTTAATCAACTATGCTAGAGCCCATAGTAGCTTGTGGCTGCACACGGAAGTTTTTAGCATGAATAATCTCATGATCCCTTTGAGCCTGGGTGGTGGTCCATAAAGAAAACAGGCAATCGCTGGAATACCCAGGTGTCTCAATCCACCCAGATGTGTATTAAAGTTGCCACCTTAGATAAAACATTAACTTAACAATTCTCACATCTTTCGTGGATACACTCACCCAATCCACATCTACTATCATAGCATGGCATAATAAGCAAACGTAGAGTAACTCCCAAGGGTTTGATGATAAGACATGTAATAGGTACTACCTCATCTACTTCCAAAACCCACATATTAATCAAATCCTAATCATGCAATTGTTTGAGGATTGATCTAATGCAATAAAACTAGGTAGTGAATAGATATAATCAAAGTGTTACTTGCCTTGCTGATGATCCAGGAAACCTAGAGATTCAAAGTAGCAAGCGGCGCACTCTGGGTACTCTATCGCAAACAAACAAGCATACAATAAGTACTCTTCTAATGCACGGGTAAAACTCAAATAAAAGATCTAACCATAAAGTTCAACTTAAGAACTCCGGTTTGCAAAAAGAATCAAAACAAATGAAACAACGAAAATCAAACGGCAAAAGAAACAGGATTTGTTTACTAATCTGGACCTAAGTCAAGTTTCAGAAGCAAAAACTTGTTTGAGTTGATTAATCGGAAAGAGGGTTTTGAGACGAAACTCTAGGCGCTTGAATCGCCTGATTCCGATAAACGAGCAAAAAGATATACTAGAACGAAAATCGGACCAGAAATCGCGATCAGAAATAATCGCGAAAAATCCGAGAAAAAGAAAAACTGACGAACAGGCTAACGAACGAACGTTCGCTGTCTGCGGCTAAACGACGAAAACTGTTTGTTAAAACAAACGCACGGACGAACGTCTACTAAATAAACTAAACCGAAAAAACAGATCTAGGTTTTTTTAAAAAAAAAACAGAACGAAAAACCGACGGAAAACCGAATGATTTTCTCGAGGAAAACCGCCGGCGGCGGGGCGGTGGCTAGCTTCGGCGAGGGGGCAGCAAGGTCCAGCAGGATCGGCGGGGCGGCGACGGGGTCCGGCGGGCGGCGACGGGGCGGCGGCGTCCGGTGGGGTGGCGGCGGCATCCGGCGTCGGCGGCGGCGGGCGGTGCGGGATCCGACGGCGGCGACGGCGGCGCTAGGGTTAGGATTCGGCGCGGGGCGGGCTGAGGATCGGGTGGGCTCGGGGTGGCGCCTTATAAAGGCCCGGCCAGGCGGAGTCCTGGCCGAACACGGCCCAAAGTCGGTTTCGTTTTTTTAAAAATACTTTCGCGTAGAAAAGAAAATAAAAGAAATACTAAACGGACTCCAAAAATCCCGAAATAAAATTTCCCCGGCTTCTAAAATCAAGCCGGTCAAGATGAACATTTATTTGGGGCCTAAATGCAATTTCAAAAAATGCGCATTTTTCCTAAATTCAAATAAAATAGCAATAAACTCCAAAATAAAATCTTATTTGATTTTATTATCAAATCCTCAATATTTCTTTATTTTGGTAAAGTCATTTTATTCCCTCTCTCATATTTTTATTATAGAATTAATTGAAGATGAAATAAATAAAATCGAATGATCCTATTTTCAAAATTTGAGAAAACTCAATTATGAAAATAATGAAATTCCCAACTCTCTTTGTGCGTCCTTGAGTTGCTAGAATTTATAGGATCGAGCCAAAATGCAATAAAATATGATATGCAATGATGATCTATGTATAACATTCCAAATTGAAAATTTGGGATGTTACATGTTTCTTCTGGGAGTAAGAGAAATATTGAAGTAAAAATGTAAGAAGTAAAACTGTAAGAAGTAAAAAGCAAAAAGAAAAGAAGACTGAAATGTCCAGCTTAGGTATGAATGTCATACAAGTAATGAGATGCAGAGGTGGTTGGTAAGTATAGTGTAGTTCTTGAAAAAATTGATCAATTTGTTGATCATTGATTCTTTGTATTGTGGTTAAAAGGTCAATCACAAGGATATCAACTCAATTGCATATTATTGTAAATCGTTGCAAGAAACTTCAAATGGCCTAAATGACCAACAAATAATGAGGTAAAATATTTTGATGGATTGTAAAAGGTACAGTATTTCTATCAGTGTATTTCCTCTGTATTTATTATCATAATTCATTTTAGAGTTTTTGTACACTCTAGCCCACTGCATAGAAGTTGTAAGGAGGTTCTTCATGACAGAACAATAGTTGTTCAATGTTATGAAAGAGGTTGTCCATGATAGAACAATAGTTGTTCGATGTTATGAATAAAAGGGCATACTCTTATTGTGAATAAGATGTATGTTATGAATACTGATAATAAAATTGAACATCTATAACGTTGGCGCTAAATGTCACAAGACTAAAAGAATACCACATGTGCGTGGCACTGCATTTAGTCACATTGGAGAAACTAGCATGGAGAAATTTCAAAGTGATGAATTTTGAAGTCATCTGATTGAGAATCATCTAACACTTGCAAGTTTTTTCGAATGAGTGAAGTAAACTAAAATATCGTTTACGACCATAGAGAACGAGCAACAAAATAATTGGCAATATGCATGTCGTTGTGTGTAGTCCAATAAGTGTTTTTTTTCAAACAGTGGATTTATCTATCTTCAAGGATGACTCAAGTAGATACTTATATTTACTAGTTGAGTCATAAATCTGGATCTTTTGAAGTGAAAGGTTTTTAGGATGAAATAGAAATTATTGTAACAAGAAAATTATGTTTCTACAATTGGATTGCAGAAGATAATATTTGAGTTAGAAATTTAGTGAGAGTTTGATGAGCTATAAAAGAATTTTTAGAAAATATCAAAACTATGAAATCAAACTAGTGAAATGATGGTTGTCTCATTAGTGTTTCTTAGAATAGAATTTTAAGAAGTGATGGTTGTCTCATTTGTGATTTTAGAAATTAGGAGTAGTATAGGAATTTGATAGGATGACACTTGCAATCGTAAGGAATTGAATTGCCTCGTTCCTACGCACAAAATGAGCTTTGAGTGGATGTGTAGTTTCCTCAAAAAACACAAGAAATGACTAGTATTCCCACGAAATTCCTATATGAATTTCCTACAAACCGAATGCATATATAGGAAATTTCCCACCAGAATCCTTATTCCTATGTTTCTCCTACGAAGATCCTCCAAATCGAATGAGTCCTAGAAGGGGGGAACACATGTTGTCATTCATCTTCACTTGCAAGTGGGACCACAGTTGAGCAAACCAACCATCGGCAAACCCCCACGCCGCCCGTTGCATGATGGATGAGTTCGATAAACGAGGAGGGAGAAGAGATAGCTTGTGATAGCCTGGCTTATTAGGGATGATAGATGATATGCCTCCAATGTATCTATAATTTTTGATTGTTCCATGCTATTATATTACCCGTTTTGGATGTTTATGGGCTCTACTCTACACTTTTATATCATTTTTGGGACTAACCTATTAACCGAAGGCCCAGCCCAAATTGCTGTTTTCTTGCCTATTTTAGTGTTTCGAAGAAAAGGAATATCAAACGGAGTCCAAATGGAATGAAACCTTAGGGAGAGTTATTTTTGGAACGGAAGCAATCCAGGAGACTTGGAGTAGACGTCAGGGAAGCTTTGAGGTGGCCGCGAGGCAGGGAGGCGCGCCCTACCCCCCTGGGCGCGCCCCCCATCCTCGTGGGCCCCTTGTGGCTCCCCTGACCGACTTCTTTCGCCTATATATGTCCATATACCCTAAAAACATCGAGGAGCACTATAGATCGGTAGTTCCGCCGCTCCAAGCCTTTGTAGCCACCAAAAACCAATCGAGACCCTGTTCCGGCACCCTGCCGGAGGGGGGATCCCTCACCGGTGGCCATCTTCATCATACCGACGCTCTCCATGACGAGGAGGGAGTAGTTCACCCTCGGGGCTGAGGATATGTACCAGTAGCTATGTGTTTGATCTCTCTCTCTCTCTCTCTCGTGTTCTTGATTCGACACGATCTTGATGTATCACGAGCTTTGCTATTATAGTTGGATCTTATGATGTTTCTCCCCCTCTATTCTCTTGTAATGGATTGAGTTTTCCCTTTGAAGTTATCTTATCGGATTGAGTCTTTAAGGATTTGAGAACACTTGATGTATGTCTTGCATGTGCTTATCTGTGGTGATCTACTTGATGTATGTTTTGGTGATCAACTTGTGGGTTCAATGACCTTGTGAACTTATGCATAGGGGTTGGCACACGTTTTCGTCTTGACTCTCTGGTAGAAACTTTGGGGCACTCTTTGAAGTTCTTTGTGTTGGTTGAATAGATGAATCTGAGATTGTGTGACGCAAATCGTATAATCATACCCACGGATACTTGAGGTGACATTGGAGTATCTAGGTGACATTAGGGTTTTGGTTGATTTGTGTCTTAAGGTGTTATTCTAGTATGAACTCTATGATAGATCGAACGAAAATAATAGCTTCGTGTTATTTTACTACGGCTCTTGAATAGATCGATCAGAAAGGATAACTTTGAGGTGGTTTCGTACCCTATAATAATCTCTTCGTTTGTTCTCCGCTATTAGTGACTTTGGAGTGACTCTTTGTTGCATGTTGAGGGATAGTTATATGATCCAGTTATGTTATTATTGTTGAGAGAACTTGCACTAGTGAAAGTATGAACCCTAGGCCTTGTTTCGAAGCATTGCAATATCGTTTATGCTCACTTTTACCACTTGTTACCTTGCTGTTTTTATATTTTCAGATTACAAATACTCATATCTACCATCCGTATTGCACTTGTATCACCATCTCTTCGCCGATCTAGTGCACCTATACAATTTACCATTGTATTGGGTGTGTTGGGGACACAAGAGAATCATTGTTATTTGTTTGCAGGGTTGCTTGAGGGAGACCATCTTCATCCTACGCCTCCCACGATTGATGAACCTTAGGTCATCCACTTGAGGGAAATTTGCTACTGTCCTACAAACCTCTGCACTTGGAGGCCCAACAACGTCTATAAGGAGAAGGTTGTGTAGTAGACATCAAGCTCTTTTCTGGCTCCGTTGCCGGGGAGGTGAGTGCTTGAAGGTATATCTTTGGATCTTGCAATCGAATCTTTTAGTTTCTTGTTTTATCACTAGTTTAGTTTATAAAATAAAACTACAAAAAAATGGCATTGAGTTTACCTCATACACTTCATCTTTTTAATATCTTTCGTGAGAATGATGGAAAGGAAAATTGTGCTCAAGTGCTAGAAGAAGAAGTCTATAAAATGATTGGTACTAAATCTTTGAATGATGAGCATGATTGCAATGTTGTTAGTATGAACTCTTTGAATATCAATAGTACTAATGATTGTTGCACTAGTTATGATGAAAATGTCTCTTATAAGCATTTCAACTTTTGTGGAGTGCATAGAGTTTGCAAGTACGCACCAAATAGAGAAGATAGATTTTGCAAGAGCCATAATTATTTAGAAACTAAATGGTTGCAAGAAAGGCTAGATGCGAGTGCTGAAAATTTAAAATTTCTTTACCGTATGTGTGAACTTTGCAATGAACATGGTCATTTAAATCTCTGATGAAAATTGTTTCATGATCGAATCGTGTCCAAAAATTGTGATGACTTGATTTCCCTTGCGTATCATAATGAACTTAGTTTGCTTTTGGGTTATGAAGAAATGAAACATTTAACTAAGCATATTCCAGAATTTAACCTTAAGAAATTTCTTGATATTGATCTAGAGGAAATTTATATGTATTGTGTGGTGAATTGCATTGAAAATACTTATATTGCCAATTATATAAAGAAACAAAAGCAAATAGAAGATGAAGAGAATACTAATGAAAGGGAAGAGACTTCCCAATATCCCCCTATTATTTCTTATGATGAATCAGGTACGAGGAGGAGCCTTCCATTCAACCAATCTCATTAATAAGGAGCTCAAAAAAGAGGGTTAAACCCACACATGATGTGAAGAAGAAAAAAGAAAAGGCAGAGAAGCAAAGGTAGAAAGGTATCCCTCCCAAATGATGTTGCTCCTATTACTCATTGTGATGATTATAATTGCTATACTATTGGTGTTATCCATACTATTAATGATGAGAGTGATTATGCTTATGATATGAAAAGGCCCAAGCTTGGGGATGCTATGTTTGATGAGGATGACATGTTTGAGAATATATTTTCTGCAATTAATGTTTGTCCCAAGCTTGGGGATGCTACATTTAGTGAAGATGATATTTTTAGCCTCCCAAGTTTTGATATGCAAAGTTGTTATGATGATAGCATGCCTCCTACTTATGATGATTATATTGTTGAAAGTGGGTTTGGAAGAGTGTCAACTTTAGGAAGTAATGATCCCACTATTTTGGAGAATGTTGAATCTTATTGTGAAATTTAAGTGAATTTGGAGATGTTCATGACTTTATTTAGTGATGAATCCACTATTTTGGAAGAGGTTTCAATTGATTATGATGAGAACAAAGTTGCTACTTATGATGATTACTGTGATGAAACTTATGCTATAAAAAGTAGTGATGATTATATTTATAAAACTTGTCATGATTATTATTACCCTTTTCTGAACACTACTCTTTTAATATGGAAACAATCTATAGTATTCGAGTATCTTATGATACGCCCACTATTCCGAATGAGAATAAATTTGCTTATGTGGAGAGTAGTAAAATTTCTATGCAAGTAGATCATGAAAACAATGCTTTAGGTGCTGGTTATATTGTTGAATTCATTCATGATGCTACTGAAAATTATTATGAGAGAGGATCATATGCTTCTACATATTGCAATAATATCAAGTTTCCTCTCTATGTGCTTAAAGTTTTAAAGTTATGCTTGTTTTGCCTTCCTATGCTAGTTGATTATTGTTCCCATAAGTTGTTTGCTCACAAAATCCCTATGCATAGGAAGTGGGTTAGGCTTAAATGTGTTTAGTAATATGCTTCATGATGCTCTATTTATGTTTCAATTCTTATCTTTTATGTGAGCATCATTGAAATCATCATGCCTAGCTAGGGGCGTTAAACGATAGCGCTTGTTGGGAGGCAACCTAATTTTACTTTTGTTCTTTGCTTTTTTTGCTACTGTTTAGTAATAAATAATTCATCTAGCCTCTGGTTAGATCTGGTTTTATGTTTTAATTAGTGTTTGTGCCAAGTATAACCTTTGGGAAGATTTGGGTGAAGTCTTTATGATCTTGCTGTAAAAAACAGAAACTTTAGCGCTCACAAGATTAACTGCCATTTTTTAATGGAGAGTGCTTTTAGGTTGATTATTTTTTCAGATTATTAATAGAAAAATTCCTCAGGTCCGTCAATTTATTTCAGAATTATTGGAGTTACAGAAGTATTCGAATGATACAGATTCTGTTTTCTATGTGTTGTTTGCTTATTTTGATGAGTCTATGAGTAGTATCGGAGGGTATGAACCATAGAGAAGTTGGAATACAGTAGATATTACACTAATATGAATTTAGAATGATTTCACAACAGTACCTAAGTGGTGGTTTTATTTTCTTATACTAACGGAGCTTACGAGTTTTCTGTTGAGTTTTGTGTTGTGAAGGTTTCAAGTTTTGGGTAAAGATTCGATGGACTATGGAATAAGGAGTGGCAAGAGCCTATGATTGGGGATGCCCAAGGCACCCCAAGGTAATATTCAAGGACAACCAAGAGCCTAAGCTTGGGGATACCCCGGATGGCATCCCCTCTTTCGTCTTCGTTCATCGGTAACTTTACTTGGAGCTATATTTTTATGCACCACAAGATATGTGTTTTGCTTGGAGCGTCAGTTTATTTTATTTTGTTTTGCTTGCTGTTTGAATAAAATACCAAGATCTACAATTCTTAAATGTTAGAGAGTCTTCACATAGTTGCATAATTAGTCAACTACTCATTGATCTTCACTTATATCTTTCGGAGTAGTTTGTCATTTGCTCTAGTGCTTCACTTATACCTTTTTAGAGCACGGTGGTGGTTTTATTTTGTAGAAATAGATGAACTCTTATGCTTCACTTATATTATTTGAGAACCTTAAACAGCATGGTAATTTGCTTCGGTTATAAAATTAGTCCTAATATGATGGGCATCCAAGAGGTATATAATAGAAACTTTCATATAAAGTGCATTGAATACTAAGAGAAGTTTGATTCCTTATAATTGTTTTGATATATAAATGTGGTAATGTTAGAGTCATGCTAGTTGGGTAACTATGAAATTGAGAAATACTTGTGTTAAAGTTGGCAAGTCCCGTAGCATGCACATATGGTGAACGTTGTGTGACAAATATGTAGCATGGGGTGCTCTTTGATTGCCTTCCTTATGAGTGGAGGTCGGGATCGCGCGATGGTTAACTCCTACCAACCCTTCCCCTAGGAGCATGCGTAGTAGTACTTTGATTCGAGGGCTAATAAACTTTTGCAATAAGTATATGAGTTCTTTATGACTAATGCGAGTCCATGGATTATACGCACTCTTACCCTTCCGCAATTTGCTAGCCTCTACGGTACCGTGCATTGCCCTTTCTCACCTTGAGAATTGGTGCAAACTTCACTGGTGCATCCAAACCCCGTGATAAGATACACTCTATCACACATAAACCTCCTTATATCTTCCTCAAAACAGCCATCATACCTACCTATTATGGCATTTCCATAGCCACTCCGAGATATATCACCATGCAACTTTCCACTGTTCCATTTATTATGACACACTCCATCATTGTCATATTGCTTTTGCATGATCATATAGTTGACATCGTATTTGTGGCAAGGCCACCTTTATAATTCTTTCATACATGTCACCCTTGATTCATTGCATATCCCGGTACACCACCGGAAGCATTCACATAGAGTCATATTTTGTTCTAAGCATTGAGTTGTAATTCTTGAGTTGTAAATCAATAAAAGTGCGATGATCATCATTATTAGAGCATTGTACCAAGTGAGGAAAGGATGATGGAGACTATGATTCCCCCACAGGTCGGGATGATACTCCGAACGAAAAAAATGAAAAAAAATGAAAAAAAGAAAAGGCCAAAAAAAGAGAAGACCCAAAAAAATGAGAGAAAAAGAGAGAAGGGACAATGTTACTATCCTTTTACCACACTTGTGCTTCAAAGTAGCACCATGATCTTCATGATAGAGTCTCCTATGTTGTCACTTTCATATACTAGTGGGAATTTTTCATTATAGAACTTGGCTTGTATATGCCAATGATGGGCTTCCTCAAAATGCCCTAGGTCTTTGTGAGCAAGCAAGTTGGATGCACACCCCCTTAGTTTCTTTTGTTGAGCTTTCATACATTTATAGCTCTAGTGCATCCGTTGCATGGCAATCCCTACTCCTCGTATTGACATCAATTGATGGGCATCTACATAGCCCGTTGATTAGCCGTGTCAATATGAGACTTTCTCCTTTTTTTGTCTTCCCCACACAACCTCCATCATCATATTCAATTCCACCCATAGTGCTATGTCCATGGCTTGCGCTCATGTATTGCGTAGGAGTTGAAAAAGCTGAAGCGCGTTAGAAAGTATGAACCAATTGCTTGGATGAAACCGGGGTTGTGCATGATGGGAGTATTTTGTGTGATGAAAATGAAGCATGGCCTAACTATATGATTTTGTAGGGATGAGCTTTCTTTGGCTATGCTATTTTGATAAGATATGATTACTTGTTAGTATGCTTGAAGTATTACTATTTTTTATGTTTTATTGACTTTTACCTTGAATCATTTGGATCTGAACATTCATGCCACAATAAAGAAAATTACATTAAGAAATATGCTAGGTAGCATTCCACATCAAAAATTCTGTTTTTATCATTTACCTACTCGAGGACGAGCAGGAATTAAGCTTGGGGATGCTTGATACGTCTCCAACGTATCTATAATTTTTGATTGTTCCATGCTATTATATTACCCGTTTTGGATGTTTATGGGTTTTACTCTACACTTTTATATCATTTTTGGGACTAACCTATTAACCGGAGGCCCAATCCAAATTGCTGTTTTCTTGCCTATTTCGGTGTTTCGAAGAAAAGGAATATCAAACGGAGTCCAAACAGAATGAACTTCGGGAGAGTTATTTTTGGAACGGAAGCAATCCAGGAGACTTGGAGTAGACGTCAGGGAAGCTTCAAGGTGGCCATGAGGCAGGGAGGCGTGCCCTACCCCCTGGGCGTGCCCCCACCCTCGTGGGCCCCTCATAGCTCCCCTGACCGACTTCTTTCGCCTATATATGTCCATATACCCTAAAAACATCGAGGAGCATATATATCGGGAGTTCCGCTGCCGCAAGCCTCTGTAGCCACCAAAAACCAATCGGGACTCTGTTCCGGCACCCGGCCAGAGGGGGGATCCCTCACCGGTGGCCATCTTCATCATCCCGGCGCTCTCCATGACGAGGAGGGAGTAGTTCACCCTCGGGACTGAGGGTATGTACCAGTAGCTATGTGTTTGATCTCTCTCTCTCTCTCTCATGTTCTTGATTCGGCACGATCTTGATGTATCACGAGCTTTGCTATTATAGTTGGATCTTATGATGTTTCTTCCCCTCTATTCTCTTGTAATGGATTGGGTTTTCCCTTTGAAGTTATCTTATCGGATTGAGTCTTTAAGGATTTGAGAACACTTGATGTATGTCTTGCATGTGCTTATCTGTGGTGACAATGGGATATCACGTGATCTACTTGATGTATGTTTTGATGATCAACTTGCTGGTTCAGTGACCTTTTGAACTTATGCATAGGGTTTGGCACACGTTTTCGTCTTGACTCTTCGGTAGAAACTTTGGGGCACTCTTTGAAGTTCTTTGTGTTGGCTGAATAGATGAATCTGAGATTGTGTGATGCACATCATATAATCATACCCACGGATACTAGAGGTGACATTGGAGTATCTAGGTGACATTAGGGTTTTGGTTGATTTGTGTCTTAAGGTGTTATTCTAGTACGAACTCTATGATAGATCGAACGGAAAGAATAGCTTTGTGTTATTTTACTATGGCTCTTGAATAGATCGATCAGAAAGGATAACTTTGAGGTGGTTTCGTACCCTACAATAATCTCTTCGTTTGTTCTGCGCTATTACTGACTTTGGAGTGACTCTTTGTTGCATGTTGAGGGATAGTTATATGATCCAGTTATGTTATTATTGTTGAGAGAACTTGCACTAGTGAAAGTATGAACCCTAGGCCTTGTTTCGAAGCATTGCAATACCGTTTATGCTCACTTTTACCACTTGTTACCTTGCTGTTTTTATATTTTCAGATTACAAATACTCATATCTACCATCCATATTGCACTTGTATCACCATCTCTTCGCCGAACTAGTGCACCTATACAATTTACTATTGTACTGGGTGTGTTGGGGACACAAGAGACTCTTTGTTATTTGGTTGCAGGATTGCTTGAGAGAGACCATCTTTATCCTACGCCTCCCACGGGTTGATAACCCTAGGTCATCCACTTGAGGGAAATTTGCTACTGTCCTACAAATTTCTGCACTTGGAGGCCCAACAACGTCTACAAGGAGAAGGTTGCGTACTAGACATCAATAGACTACTCATATCAATAAGGACTTCCTTATTTTCCGGGAGCCCATTCGTAAAGAACTCCAATGTTAAGCATGCTTGGCTTGGAGTAATTTTAGGATGGATGACTGACCATGAAGTTTGTCCTGGGTGCGCACGCGTGAGGACAAGGTGCGAAGGAAATACTAATATTGATTTGTGGGACCAGTCTAGATCCTGCCAGGAGTAACAACCACCGGCGGGTGCTCCCGGGGAGTTACAAGTTGGTATCAGAGCCGACCCTCACGGTTATAGGGATGTTTGCGGACATGTGTGCGGTCTTATTGTTGATGACGTTTGTGACCCGTCGTGGCACATGGCATGGCACATGTACCGGACTGGATGCACAAACGTATGTGCCAAGAGGGAACGTTCCTGTATGTTTTGTATGCTTTTGGAGATGGTGAGTAAGCACACCATCACCATTAAGGAACTCAAAACCCTTGTCACCTATGAAAAGGAAAAATATGAAATCCTTGAGCGGAAAGTCCAATATGAGGAAGCACAAAATGATGAACTATTCTCAAAAATTGGTGCAAACGTTGATGTTCATGCTAAAGAACTTGCCTCCATGAAAAAGGCCAAGAACTCTTGCAAGGAGTTGATGAATGATAAAAGTAAGCTTGTGGAATCTCATGCTTCTCTCTCTAAGGATTGTGAGCTTTTATCCGTGTCCCTCAAGATTAAGGAAGAGGAGCTCACCCTTCTTACAAATAGTTTTGAGACGCTCAAACTTACTTATCTTGAAATTCCAGCCAAGGCTTACTCTTAACCTATTATCAATGTTGATTCTTGTACTACTAATTCTAGTGGTGACCTAGCATCTATTCTTGAGGAAAAACGCTTTCTAAAGGCACAACTTGAGAGAGGACTCATGACATGTGCTCAAGGACAAAAGAACCTTAATGAGGTATTGATCTGACACAATGTGGTGGTTGCCAACGAAGGGCTTGAGTTTGACCCAAGCACAAGCAAGAAGAAACCACCTTCTCAAAAGTGCACCACACCTCTCAAGGAGACATTTGTACGTGAAGGGCACAAGGAGAAAGGTAAGGTTGTGAGTGGGAAGGCCAGTAGGGCATGCCCACTCTCAACAAGCCAAAATGATTCATGCCTCCATCCTATGTACTTCGTAAAACAAAGGATGAAGAAGTTTATGCTCAATTTGTCGGTCCTCGTAATGCATTCCGTTTTTATGCTATTTGGGTTCCTAAGATCCTTGTGACTAACTTGAGAGGTCCCATTGCAAAATGGGTGCCTCTAACCAAGTCGTGAATTGTGTGTGTAGGTTGCCTTCTCTGGTGGAGTCAAATGGGTGATCGATAGTGGATGCACCAATGATACGTCTCCAACGTATCTATAATTTTTGATTGTTCCATGCTATTATATTACCCATTTTGGATGTTTATGGGCTTTACTATACACTTTTATATCATTTTTGGGACTAACCTACTAACCAGAGGCCCAACCCAAATTGCTTCTTTTTTGCCTATTTCAGTGTTTCAAAGAAAAGGAATATCAAACGGAGTCCAAACGGAATGAAACCTTCGTGAGCGATCTTTTTGGAACAAATGCAATCCAAGAGACTTGGAGGGGACGTCAAGAAGCAGCCGAGGGGGCCACGAGGGTGCTAGGCGCCCCCACCCTTGTGGGCCCCTTGTGGCTCCTCTAGCCAACTTCCTTCGCCTATATATATCTACATACCCCGAAAACATCCAGGAGCACCACGAAACCCTATTTCCACCGCCGCAACCTTCTGTATCCGCGAGATCCCATCTTGGAGCCTTTGCCAGCGCTCCGTCGGAGGGGGAATTGATCACGGAGGGCTTCGACATCAACACCATAGCCTCTCCAATGAGTTGTGAGTAGTTTACCATAGACCTTCGGGTCCATAGTTATTAGCTAGATGGCTTCTTCTCTCTCTCTCTTTGAATCTCTATACAAAGTTCTCCTCGATCTTCTTGGAGATCTATTCGATGTAACTCTTTTTGCGGTGTGTTTGTCGAGATCCGATGAATTGTGGATGAATTGTGGGTTTATGATCAAGTTTATATATGAGAAATATTTGAATCTCCTCTGAATTCTTTTATGTATGATTGGTTATCTTTGCAAGTCTCTTCGAATTATTAGTATAGTTCGGCCTACTAGATTGATCTTTCTTGCAATGGGAGAAGTGCCTAGCTTTGGGTTCAATCTTGCGGTGTCCTTTCCCAGTGACAGCAGGGGCAGCAAGGCCCGTATTGTATTGTTTCCATCGAGGATAAAAAGATGGGGTTTATATCATATTGTTTGAGTTTATCCCTCTACATCATGTCATCTTGCCTAATGCGTTACTCTGTTCTTATGAACTTAATACTCTAGATGCATGCTGGATAGCGGTCGATGTGTGGAGTAATAGTAGTAGATGCAGAATCGTTTTGGTCTACTTGTCGCGGACGTGGTGCCTATATACATGATCATGCCTAGATATTCTCATAACTATGCACTTTTCTATCAATTGCTCGACAGTAATTTGTTCATCCACCGTAATACTTATGCTATCTTGAGAGAAGCCACTAGTGAAACCTATGGCCCCCGGGTCTATCTTCCATCATATAAGTTTCCAATCTACTTTATTTTGCGATCTTTACTTTCCAATCTATATCATAAAAATAACAAAAATATTTATCTTATCTTATTATCTCTATCAGATCTCACTTTTGCAAGTGGCTGTCAAGGGATTGACAACCCCTTTATCGCATTGGTTGCGAGGTTCTTGTTTGTTTGTGTAGGTACGAAGGACTTGCGTGGAGCCTCCTACTGGATTGATACCTTGGTTCTCAAAAACTGAGGGAAATACTTACGCTACTTTGCTGCATCACGCTTTGCTCTTCAAGGAAAAATCAACACAATGCTCAAGAGGTAGCAAGAAGGATTTTTGGTGCCGTTGCCGGGGAGGTCTTCGCTCAAGTCAAGACATACCAAGTACCCATCACAAACTCATCTCCCTCGCATTACATTATTTGCCATTTGCCTCTTGCTTTCCTCTCCCCCACTTCACCCTTGCCGTTTTATTCGCCCTCTCTTTCCCATTCGCCTATTTTTCGCTCGCCTCTTGTGTGCTCGTGTGTTAGATCGTCTATTTCGTCATCATGGCGAGTCCTTCTATCATCGTTAGTACTCCCGATCATGAAGTTCTTAATTTTAAACAAAGGAAGGGAGAAAATCTAAAAGATGCTTGGCATAGAATTTGCAATGCTCAAAATAGATCTACTAGGAAGCAATCTACTTCCGTTCTTCTTCGCAATTTTTATGTAGGCATTACTCCTTGGAATATATATATGCTTGATACAATTACTGGAGGGAATTTCTTGGGTAGTCATACTTTTGATCCTTATAATGCTATGTTAGATTTGTTTGGGCCACCACCCCTTTTAGTTAATAGAACTGTTTTAACTCTGGAACATGTGATGCAAAGGCTTGAAATTATTGAAAATAAAGTTGCCACTGTTGATTAATTGAAAATTTGGTTAAAAATATCCACAACCAAATTACTCAATACGGATCTAGGTTTGGAGTTACTCTGAATTTTTTTAAAGAGAAAGAACCTATAGTTAACAAAAGAATAGATCAAGATTCTGCAAGAATCGGTAAACTTGAGGATATCATTACCAACTTAGGGTCTGCCTTTTCATCCGTGAAAAATACTCCAACTCCTCCTAACAAAATTGCCAAATTAATGTATTTTCCTAAAAATAAGGGTGAATCTTCTAGTAAGGAAAATGCGGATGTTAAATCAATAAGTGTTCATCCCAATTTTTTCGCTATCATTAAGGAACCTTTTGCTACAAATGAATTTCTTGATTTCTTGCCTAGGAGTTTAATCATTACTAAAAATAAATAAACTCCTAAGGGTTATAAGTGCTCTATTGAAGAATTGAACACCAAAGATGGCAATACTTAGATCTATTCTCACTTTTATGCCTAGCTAGGGGTGTTAAATGATAGCGCTTGTTGGGAGGCAACCCAATTTTATTTTTGTTCCTTGATTTTTGTTCCTGTTTAGTAATAAATAATTCATCTAGCTTCTGTTTAGATGTGATTTTATGTTTTAATTAGTGTTTGTGCCAAGTAGAACCTATAGGATCATCTTGGGTGATAGTTAATTTGATCTTGCTGAAAAACAGAAACTTTTGCGCGTATGAGAATAATTTTAATAAATCACAAAAACGTGATTTTTGGTTGATTATTTTTGGAGTCGATCAATAGATAAATTTCCTAGGACTTCCTATTTTGGTAGGATTTTTAGAGTTCCATAAGTATTCTAAAGTTACAGATTGCTACAGACTATCCTGTTTCTGACAGATTCTGTTTTTCGTGTGTTGTTTGCTTATTTTGATGAACCTATGGCTAGTATCGGGGGGTATGAACCATCGAGAAGTTGGAATTACAGTAGGTTTAACACCAATATAAATAAATAATGAGTTCATTACATTACCTTAAGTGGTGGTTTTTCTTTCTTGCACTAACGGAGCTCATGAGATTTCCTGTTGAGTTTTGTGTTGTGAAGTTTTCAAATTTTGGATAAAGATTTGATGGACTATGGAATAAGGAGTGGCAAGAGCCTAAGCTTGGGGGTGCCCATGGCACCCCAAGGTAATTCAAGGACAACCAAAAGCCTAAGCTTGGGGATGCCCCGGAAGGCATCCCCTCTTTCGTCTTCGTCCATCGGTAACTTTACTTGGAGCTATATTTTTATTCACCACATGATATGTGTTTTGCTTGGAGCATCTTGTATGATATGAGTCTTTGCTTTTTAGTTTACCACAATCATCCTGGCTGTACACACCTTTTGGGAGAGACACACATGATTTGGAATTTATTAGAATACTCTATGTGCTTCACTTATATCTTTTGAGCTAGACATTTTTGCTCTAGTGCTTCACTTATATCTTTTTAGAGCACGGCGGTGGCTTTATTTTGTAAAAATTGTTGATATCTCATGCTCCACCTATATTATTTTGAGAGTCTTTTAGAACAGCATGGTATTTTCTTTGGTTATAAAATTAGTCCTAATATGATGGGCATCCAAGTTGGGTATAATAAAAACTACCATAAAAAATGCATTGGATGCTATGATCAATTTGATGCTTGACAATTGTTTTTAGATATGACGATGGTAATATTAGAGTCAATCTAGTTGGGTAATTGTGAATTTGAGGAATACTTGGGTTAAAGTTTGTGATTCCCATAGCATGGACGTATGGTGAACCGTTATGTGATGAAGTTGGAGCATGATTTATTTATTGATTGTCTTCCTTATGTGTGGAGGTCGGGATCGCGCGATGGTTAACTCCTACCAACCCTTCCCTAGGAGCATGCGTGTAGTACTTTGTTTTGATTACTTGTAGATTTTTGCAAAAAGTATATGAGTTCTTCATGACTAATGTTGAGGCCATGGATTATACGCACTCTCACCCTTCCACCATTGCTAGCCTCTCTTGTGCCGCGCAACTTTCGCCGGTACCATACACCCACCATATACCTTCCTCAAAACAGCCACCATACCTACCTACTATGGCATTTCCATAGCCATTCCGAGATATATTGCCATGCAACTTTCCACCATTCTGTTTATTATGACACGCTCCATCATTGTCATATTGCTTTTGCATGATCATGTAGTTGACATCGTAT
Source organism: Triticum aestivum (assembly GCF_018294505.1). Lineage (NCBI taxonomy): Eukaryota > Viridiplantae > Streptophyta > Magnoliopsida > Poales > Poaceae > Triticum > Triticum aestivum. Next base: position 659,801,095 of record NC_057810.1, read on the forward strand.
TTGCGGCAAAGCCACCTTGATAATTCTTTCATACATGTAACTCTTGATTCATTGCATATCCTGGTACACCACCGGAGGCATCCACATAGAGTCATATTTTGTTCTAAGTATTGAGTTGTAATTCTTGAGTTGTAAGTAAATAAAAGTGTGATGATCTTCATTATTAGAGCATTGTCCCAAGTGAAGAAAGGATGATGAAGACTATGATTCCCCCACAAGTCGGGATGAGACTCTGGACTTTAAAAAAAAGAGGGGGATGCCGAAGAAGCCGACCTAAAAAAATGAGAGGAAAAGAGAGAAGGGACAATGTTAATATCCTTTTACCACACTTGTGCTTCAAAGTAGCACCATGATCTTCATGATAGAGAGTCTCCTATGTTGTCAATTTCATATACTAGTGGGAATTTTTCATTATAGAACTTGGCTTGTATATTCCAATGATGGGCTTCCTCAAAATGCTCTAGGTCTTCATGAGCAAGCAAGTTGGATGCACACCCACTTAGTTTCTTATTGAGCTTTCATACACTTATAGCTCTAGTGCATCCGTTGCATGGCAATCCCTACTCACTCACATTGATATCTATTAATGGGCATCTCCATAGCCCGTTGGTACGCCTGGTTGATGTGAGACTATCTTCTCCTTTTTGTCTTCTCCACAACCACCATTCTATTCCACATATAGTGCTATGTCCATGGCTCACGCTCATGTATTGCGTGAAGATTGAAAAAGTTTGAAAATACTAAAGTATGAAACAATTGATTGGCTAAAACCGGGGTTGTGCATGATTTAAATATTTTGTGTGATGAAGATAGAGCAAGCCAGACTATATGATTTTGTAGGGATAACTTTATTTTGCCATGTTATTTTGAGATGACATGATTACTTTGTTAGTATGCTTGAAGTACTACTATTTTTATGTCAATATGAACTTTTATCTTGAATCATTTAGATCTGAACATTCATGCCACTATATAGAAAATTACATTGAGAATTATGCTAGGTAGCATTCCACATCAAAAATTCTGTTTTTATCATTTACCTACTCGAGGACGAGCAGGAATTAAGCTTGGGGATGCTTGATACATCTCCAACGTATCTATAATTTTTGATTGTTCCATGCTATTATATTACCCGTTTTGGATGTTTATGGGCTTTACTATAAACTTTTATATCATTTTTGGGACTAACCTACTAACCGGAGGCCCAACCCAAATTGCTATTTTTTGCGTATTTCAGTGTTTCGAAGAAAAGGAATATCAAACGGAGTGCAAACGGAATGAAACCTTTGGGAGCGATCTTTTTGGAACAAACGCAATCCAGGAGACTTGGAGTGGACGTCAAGAAGCAGCGGAGGCGGCCACGAGGGTGCTAGGCGCGCCCTAGGGGGGTGGGCGCGCCCCTCACCCTCGTGGGCCCCTTGTGGCCCCCTTGATGGACTTCCTTCGCCTATATATATCTACATACCCCTAAAACATCCAGGAGCACCACAAAACCCAATTTCCACCGCCGCAACCTTCTGTATCCACGAGATCCCATCTTGGAGCCTTCGTCGGCGCTCCGCTGGAGGGGGAATCGATCACGGAGGGCTTCTACATCAACACCATAGCCTCTCCGATGAGTTGTGAGTAGTTTACCACAGACCTTTGTGTCCATAGTTATTAGCTAGATGGCTTCTTCTCTCTCTTTGAATCTCAATACAAAGTTCTCCTTGATCTTCTTGGAGATCTATTCGATGTAACTCTTTTTGCAGTGTGTTTGTCGAGATCCGATGAATTGTGGGTTTATGATCAAGTTTATCTATGAGAAATATTTGAATCTCCTCTGAATTCTTTTATGTATGATTGGTTATCTTTGCATGTCGCTTCGAATTATCAGTTTGGTTTGGCCTACTAGATTGATCTTTCTTGCAATGGGAGAAGTGCTTAGCTTTGGGTTCAATCTTGCGGTGTCCTTTCCCACTGACAGCAGGGGCAGCAAGGAACATATTGTATTGTTGCCATCGAGGATAAAAAGATGGGGTTTATATCATATTGTTTGAGTTTATCCCTCTACATCATGTCATCTTGCCTAATGCGTTACTCTGTTCTTATGAACTTAATACTCTAGATGCATGCTGGATAGCGGTCGATGTGTGGAGTAATAGTAGTAGATGCAGAATCGTTTCGGTCTACTTGTTGCGGACGTGATGCCTATATACATGATCATGCCTAGATATTCTCATAACTATGCACTTTTCTAATTTGTTCACCCATTGTAATACTTATGCTATCTTGAGAGAAACCACTAGTGAAACCTATGGCCCCTGGGTCTATCTTCCATCATATAAGTTTCCAATCTACTTTATTTTGCAATCTTTACTTTCCAATCTATATCATTAAAATACCAAAAGTATTTATCTTATCTTATTATCTCTGTCAGATCTCACTTTTGCAAGTGGCCGTGAAGGGATTGACAACCCATTTATCGCGTTGGTTGCGAGGTTCTTGTTTGTTTGTGTAGGTACGAGGGACTTGTGTGGAGCCTCCTACTGGATTGATACCTTGGTTCTCAAAAACTATGGGAAATACTTACGCTACTTTGCTGCATCCCACTTTCCTCTTCAAGGGAAAACCAACGCAGTGCTCAAGAGGTAGCAACCAACCATATGACCGGAGATAGCAAATTGCTCTTCGATTTCATGGAAACTATTCAACCATTTATGAGCATTGTGTTTGGTGGAGGATCAAAATGACAGGTACTCGGGTTGGGCAAGGTGGCTATCACAAATGACATGTCTCTTTGTCCAATCCCTTAAATACCATTTGCTTCCCGTTCGCCAATTGGCTTTTGTTGGTTATGATACACTATTTGGACTAACAGTTGTGAAAGTATTTAAGAGAGATACTCTCTAAGTAGCCTTTGTTGGAGAGTTGGATGACAACCTTTACATGGTTGATTTCTCGAAAGAGATCACATTCCATGCAACTTGTCTGATGGCCAAGGCCGACAAGGGGTGGCTATGGCATCACCGGTTAGCCCATGTCGGCATGAGAAATCTTCAAGATCTCTTAATGGGTAATCACATCCATGGACTAACCAATATCGCTTTTGAGAAAGATCGTGTGTGTTGTGCATGCATAGCCGAGAAGCAACATCAATCAAAGCACCCACCCAAGAATATTGTATCTACCTCAAGGCCTTTGGAGATCCTTCATGTGGATCTCTTTGGGCCTCCTTCATGGGATAGTCTTGGTGGGAAAAAGTATGGACTTGTCATTGTTGATGATTACTCAAGATACACTTGGGTGTTTTTCCTCAAGTCCAAGGACGAGACGAAGATCACCTTCATCGATTTTGCCAAGCAAGCCCAATGAAAGTTTGACAAAGAAATATCGGCAATAAGAAGTGATAGTGGCTCCGAGTTCAAGAACTACACCTTGGAAGAATTTCTTTGTGATGGGGGAATTGAGCATGAATATTCCGCACCCTATACTAGTCAACAAAATGGTGTGGCTTAGAGGAAGAACCGTACACTTGTGGAAATGGCAAGGTCCATGTTGGATGAGTACAAGTCACCACATAGTTTTCGGACCGAGGCCGTCAACACCACATGCCATGCATCAAACCGTCTCTTCCTCCACACGATATTGGAGAAGACTCCATATGAGCTCCTAACAGGGAACAAGCCAAATGTCAAGTACTTTCTTGTATTTGGGTGCAAGTGCTTCATTCTCAACAAGAGGGAACGGTTAGGATTTTTTTCAATCCAAAACAATTGAGGGCATGTTTGTTGGTTATGAATCAAACTCTCATGCCTATAGAGTCTACAACAAATCTAATGGATGTGTTGTAGAAACTTGTGATGTGGTGTTTGATGAACTTAATGGCTCCCATGGGAAGCAAGTTGATCTAAGTGATGTAGGTGAATAAGATCGCTCTCAAGATATTTTGACCATGGGTGTTGGTGCTCTTCTTCCTATGGGACAAGAACCTCATGATGTTTAATAAGACGATGGAAGTTTCACTCATCATCAAGCCACTTCAACACCCATTTCATCACAAAATCCTTTTGCTCAAGTGGAGCCCACTGTTCAAGAACAAGATCATCATCAAGAGCAAGAACAAGAAAGTGAAATCATTGATGATGAACCTCAACAAATGCAACATGAAGAAGAAGATCTTCCACCACACATTAGTGATCCATATGTTGAGGACGTGGATGATGGAAATGAAGTTGAACCTTGTGAAACTCTAACTTCCATCATGCCACGAGTGGCCGGTCGTGTTGATGTTGATCAAATTCTTAACGACATATCGGAAGGTAGAGTCACTCGTAAACAATTAACAAATTTTTGTGCTCACTTTTAATTTGTCTCTAGTGTTGAGCCACTCAAGGTACAAGATGCATTGATGGACAATGATTGGCTCGTTGCTATGCAAGAAGAGTTGAACAGTTTTGAACGCAACAAAATGTTTTTTTGACTGAAACGCAACAAAATGTGGCCATTTGTAACATCCCAATTTTCAATTTGGATGTTATTCATAGATCATTCATATGCATCCATGATTTGTGCATTTTGTTGCTTTGTTTTAGTTGCATTTTGATCCAAGAGGCCATAAGAAACTCAAGGACCAATTTGAGAGAGTTGGAGGTTTCACAAAAAATCCAATTTTGATTTATCCAAATTTGGTAATTGGATCAAGTTGTTTTTCAAAATTCTTTTCCAATTATTTTAAATAATGAGAGAAGATAATATGACTTCTTCAAAATCAGTAAGAAAATATTGGAAATTGAATTTTGAATTTTTGGAGATATTATTTGATTTTATTTGATTTTATTCGCTAGTTTATTTATTAGTTAGCTGAGTAATTAGTAATGTAATGTTTGTTTTTAGTTTAGGCATTTAGGCCGAGAAAAATGTTCACTCGGTCAATAATAAGGCCATATAGCTACGTGAATTTTTATGGAATTTTTAGGATTTTATTTATATTTATTTTGTGTGTTTTTGTCTCTGGAAAATTGTTTTAAAAAAAGTTCCGCCGAACTGGGCCGGCCCAGCTGAGCACCAGGCCAAGGCCCAGCTTCTCCCGCGCCGCCCGGTCCGACTCGGTACAGAGTCCCAAGCGCCACCGACCCCGCCGCCAGTGGAGTCCGACCCGGAGTCCCAAGTCCGCCGCCGCTCCGCTGCTCCCTTCCCCAAGTCAGCCACCCCTCCTTACCTATAAACACGGAACCCCCGACCCCATTCCTCCCCGTCCCGAGCCGCCGCCGCAGCCGCCCACCTCCCGCGGCGCCGCCAACTGCCTGCGCCGCCGCTGCCGCACCCTGCAGCGCCGCTGCCCGCTATCACCGCCACCGTCTCTGTCGAACACGCCGTTGCCGCCGCCCGAACCGGTAAAACACTGATCCGAACCACCAGTTTTCTTTCAGTTTTCTTTTAGATCGGTTATTTTTATTTAGTTAGTTTAATTAGCAAACGTTCGTTCGTTTAGTTTTTGTAACAAACGAATTCGTTAGATTAGGTTTTGTAGCGAACGTTCGTTCGATAGGATTTTTCTCTTTATTTTAGTTTTTGGCCAGGGACCTATCCGCGAATACTTTCTTCATAGATTAGCCCCTAAACCCTCGTAACTTTTTGCTCATTTGTCTAAATTCAATGAAAACCAATGCCAAAATCTTCAGAGCGATCTCATCTATCCACTAAACCAATTTGAACATGTTTTTCATAATTTAAAATTAGAGTTTAGTTCAGATTAGAATTTGATCTTGTTTTGTTTGTAACTTGAGTTGTATAGCTCCGTTTGAGTTGATTCTTTTTGCAAATCATAGCTAATCAAATGTACCTACTGTTAAGATCTAATCCACATAAATATTATGCTGTTAAAATTTGTTTTCTGTTTAGGTTAGTTATTTGCTTGTTTCCGAGTTCTTTGGATCTTTTCTTTGTTTTCTCTTTGCATCGTTTGCTTGTGTGCTTATGTATGCTATTGTTTGCCTACGCTAGGTTTTCTGGAGTGCGAAGCTTGTTACTACGAATCTCTAGAGTTTTCCGATCGTTAGCAAGGCAAGTTACACTTTGATCATACTTTTCAATACCCAGTTTTTACTATGCATTAGTTTTGACCTCAAAAATTTGCATGAGTAGGATTGGGAGCATGTGGATTTGGTTGTAGTACTTGAGGTAGGAACCTATTTCCTTTGATCACCCCGGGAATATACGTTGTGCTCAATTATTGCTTAGCCATGCTCGTAGACGGGGATTGGTTCGTGATATTCATGGAAGTTGTGAGAGATAATAATTTTGGACAACATTAAGGTGGCTACTTTAATACATATCTGGGTGGATTGGTTGGGGCACCTGGAGAAACCAGTGCTTGCCCATGGGAATCCCGGAGTACCCGTGTGATTTTCCCTCAGTTCGCCACCCAGGCTCAAATGGATCATATGATATTTCATGCCTAGAAACTTCCATGTGCAGCCACAAGCCATTATGGGCTCTAGCATAGTTGAGTAAGTTGTGTGAGCTCTTGAAGAGGTGGACTAGCTCTGTACCGGTCTACCCAGAGTAGAGAGTTAATGCTTTAGAAATACTATGTCTCGATCTTCCGATCATGGATGCGATTGAGTCTTGTGGGGAAAAGTGTGCAACTTCTGTAGAGTGTACAAACTATGGTTAGCCGTGTCCCCGGTTATGGACAATATGAGTATCTAGAAGTGGATATTTATGTTGATCTCATCACTCTTTAATTAATGAATTGGGTTTAATGATGATACTTGGTTAATTGTTGGGATTTGAGTTGGAGGAACCTTCTCAATATTGGTATAAACTTTGTAGTAAATAAAATTTATTCCTTTGTTGTACGAAAAAATTAGCTTTATGCAAAACATTAAACTTAGAGCCTCCACCAGTCAAATATGCATGTATATATAGTTTCTTGCATTCATTTGCTCTGCAGTGTAACTCTGCTGCCATCATATTCCATGTGCTGACCTACACGGCTGCAACATCTCATGTTGCAAACTTTACTAATGAAGAATAAGGTGCGATAGGTCGTTGTCATGCACTCAGCTATGTCGTTGGAGTTTGATGACTCATTTATCTTTGAAGCTCCTGTAGTTATTTTGCTTAGATGGCCTTCAACCATATTATTTGTGTAATAAATACTCTTTATGAGGACCTTGATGTAATAGGTGTGTGATTGAAACTCTGCTATAATTCCTCCCGTACTGTGTGTGTCAGCATACCGATCCAGGGATGACACTTAAGCACAGAGACTTTGGTCCATTGGGATTGTGGTCGCTACACCATTAGTCAAGAGACCAACTAAGGAACACAATGTCATTGGAACAAGATGGATTTTCAAAAACAAGAAAGATGACAATGGCGTAATCACCTGAAACAAGGCAAGGTTAGTGGCACAAGGGTACTCACAAGTTGAAGGATTGGACTTTGATGAGACCTTTGCTCCCGTTGCCTGTCTTGAGTCTATTCACATCTTACTTGCTTATTCTGCTTTCAATGGTTTTACTTTACATCAAATGGATGTGAAGAGTGCTTTTCTTAACGTTCCGTTACAAGAATAAGTATATGTATCACAACCACCCGGGTTCGTTGATACCGATCACAAAGACTATGTGTATAAACTTCACAAGGCTTTGTATGGACTCAAACAAGCACCTCGTGCTTGGTATGATCATCTTAAGAAGTTTCTACTCGATGATGGTTTTGCGAGAGGGGTGATCATTCCCACTCTTTTTACTAAGAGGGAAAAGGGTGATTTGATCTTATGCCAAATCTATGTAGATGACATCATTTTTGGTTCTCCTAACATTCATTTGTGCAAGAAGTTTGCGGCCTCCATGAACAAGACCTTTGAGATGTCACTCAATGCGGACTTGAAGTTCTTTCTTGGATTTCAAATCCAACAATTTCAAGAAGGAATCTTCTTATCCCAAACTAAATATCTAAATGACATTCTTGAGAAGTTTGGAATGACGGATGCTAGTACATGCAAGACACCCATGCCAACCAAACTTGTTCTTACTGAAGATACAAATGGTATACCATTTGACCCATCTCTTTATCGCTCTATGGTTGGTTCATTGCTTTATCTTTGTGCATCTAGATCGGACATCATGTTAAGTGTAGGCATATGTGCAATATTTCAAGCTTCCCCAATGGAAAGTCATCATAAGGCGGTTAAGCATATATTCTTAGATACCCTGTTCACACCCCAAAGCTGGGTCTATGGTACCCCAAGGATGCCAAGTTTGATCTCATTGGGTACACGGATGCAGATTGGGTCGGAGATAAAGTGGGACGAAAGTCTACCTCTGGTGCATGTCAGTTTCTTGGACGCTCATTGGTAAGTTGGTCCTCGAAGAAGCAGAATTGTGTCTTGCTCTCCACCGTCGATGCAGAATACATTGCAACCGCAAGCTATGCAACTCAACTACTATGGATGAGGCAAACTTTGAAGGATTATGGTACCACTTATAGACATCTGCCTCTTCGATGCGACTGTGAAAGTGCCATCAAGATTGCACCAAGCGCATTGATATTAGATATCACTTCTTGAGAGACCATGTGCAAAAAGGTGACATTGATATTGCTCATGTTGGTACCAATATGCAACTTGCCGACATTTTCACCAAACCATTGGATGAAGTAAGGTTTTGTCAACTTAGGCGTGAGCTTGGTATCTTGGAGCTTGATAACATTATGTGAAATCTTGTACCCATGCATGCATTTACTTTATGTCTTGTCTTGATGTAGGCATGTATTTAGGGGGAGACATTCAAATCATGAGTACCCTGACCCTATATAATGCATAAATAGAACAAAACACTCTCAAAGTTTCCATGTTCCTTGAATTGCGATGCTTTAAATGATGGGTAGTGCTTTTGAGCCCAAGGATAACATCCTCGGGGCATAACGACACACATACTCACACATGGTGGCCCTTGGCCACCGCCCCTCCTTGTAGGAGGGTTGTCTAATCATGCATTATGGTCCCTAATATGTGTGTCTAGTTACTAATCATGTGATATCATTCTGTCTAATTACCCATATATTATAATTTACATGTTCTTGTCCTTAGATCCATCTAGAACCTTCCAAGCACTGTCTGTGCACACTTTTTGCCACCGGATGTCCAACACTTGTCGGTCGTCCGATGACTCACAACTCATCGGTCGTCCGACATTGGTCGGATATCTGGCCGCTGTGCAACAATCGTTCACAACTTTCTTTTTCCCCAGGCATTAGACGTCCAAGGTTGTCCGGTCGTCCATCGCCTGGTGCTCGTATCAGTCCCCAGACGTTCGATATCTGTTGGTCGTCCGGTGAAATCCACGACCCACATAAAATCTGGGGACAATATTGCTCGAGCAGTTTCCTATTCCCCTGCCTCCCCTCCTCGTGCCTCTATTCGCCGCCTCGCTGCTACCAGGGGGCCTCACCGCCTGAGGGGATTCCCTTCCTCTCTGTCGATCCGACCCCCTCCTTCATCGATCCAGACTGATACTTCCTCTGTTCGTCCTATTCTCCTTCCGTCGTTTGTTTCCGCGCCTTGTGGTTATCCCCTTTCAATCTTGGATGATTCATTAGGTGTGGTTGACGAAACGATGCCAAAAATCAAGCACACCGCTCACAAAAATATCGGGGGCTTGTTGGCTCGCAATAATATTTTTGACCCATTCATATCCTTGTGGTCTCAACTTCCCTCGTTACATCGTTTCCATGTGGTAATTAGTATCCCCTATACATGTCGTTTTTCAGCGTCACGTCGTGGTGGCTCGGATGACTCACAAGAGCATCTTCGTCCGTGAAAACAGGATGGGAAACAACCCGTCTACGAGGATACCACTTCACCTGAAGGGTCTGACTATGAAGAGGAGATGGAATACGAAGAACGGGCATATATGTTCCTTTTCGTGCCAATGTTCCAAAGCCTGGAACACGGAAGCCCTCCTACATGCCTCCTCCACCTCCGAATCAACCTCAGGTTGATGCTCGCATGTTTATTTTGAGCCTCCTCCATCTCCTGGTCATGAGATCAAGAACTTCACTCTAGTCTCCAAACCTGCTTACCTAAAATTTCATCGCGATGTTGATCAATTCTCTAATGAGCTTGACTCGATGGATTCTCGTTTTCAATCAAACGTTCTAGCAGACATTTTCACCATTGTAATTGTTCCTAAGGGTCTGTCTGTTCACCACTATGTCAATTTGGAGCATATCCGTACTCACCCCATGAAATATCTGGGTGCAATTGAACTCATTGAGTCCTCTGTCCTAGCTGCTAATTTCATTTTTCAACACAATCACAATCATGCTGCCATTCACCAGTTTTATGCCACGTGTTTCTTTGGTCCTGTCGGATTTCGGGTTCCGGCAGACCCTCCAGGTTCGAACTCTGGGGTGCGCGCAGAGATTTCACCCTCTGCCTACCAACACCTCACCGCCTCGCTATGATCTAAGCAATCAAAGGAACAACACAAGAGACACAGAGTTTATACTGGTTTAGGCCACCATTGTGGTGTAATACCCTACTACAGTGTGTGGTGTGGTGGATTGCCTCTTGGGCTGATGATGAACAATACAAGGAAGAACAACCTCGCGAGGGTCTGTCCTTGGCTGGTGCGATGAACTACTAGGGGGAGTTCAGTCGCTCTCTCTACTGGTTTCCTGGTGAGGATCCCATTCTCTCCTCTCTTCTCTTTGTTCTCGTTCCTATCTGTATCTATTCTCGTCCCTCCTCTATATGTTCTCATCTCTTGCAGTGGCTAGTCCTATTTATAGGCAAAGGCCCTGGGCCTCCTCCCAAATATTGAGCGGGAAGGGCGCCAACAATTGGCCATTTTGAAGGGGAACATCTAGTACACTTATCCTGACTAAAGTTGGTCCTCGCCTGCCAAAGGCTCTGGTGGTGATACCGGCTTGGGCTCCACGACGACCTCCGTCCTGTCGTTCTGCTGGTCTTGGTCCTGTCACACCGAAACGGATGCCTTTGCTTGATGCTCTGGCCTGCGCTTGCTCCCTTTGCACTGAAGAGGAAAGGGAGGACACTGCGCGGCCTAGCGCCCGCCTGGCGCCCTTGGTCGTCATGGCTTGCGTCATGGGCACCTCGTGAGGTACCCCGCCTTGATCTCTCCGCCTCCTCGCAAGCCAGCCTGACGAGGCCGTGCCTGAGTAAGCTTCCCATCGTCCGCCCCGCGAGGCTTGGCCCCTCGCGAGGGTCTTGAGCTCGTGCTGATGAAGATGGGCCATGCTGGGCCGCCCCTTGAGCCACGCCGCAGGCCGCAGGCAGGCAAGTCTGGGGACCCCCGTTCCCAAAACGCCGACAGTAGCCCCCGGGCCCGAGGCGCGCCCGGACTTGGCTGAGCAGAGAGGCGAAGTGGCAAGTGCGAAGCATCGCGGGCCCTAACAGCCTGCGGCCTCAGGCGCCGCGTGGCAGTTGATTGGACGTGGGCGGCTCCGCAACTGCGTGGATCAACAAAAGAGCGGCATCTGCCTAGGCTTTGCTTCCCTTGCTTCCTCCGGTCATTGCCTAGATCCCCTTTTTTGCGCTCTCCCTTCCTGCCTCTAAAATCTTCAGATCTACCTTGACCGCGCGCTCTAGCAAGACATGGCGCCTCGCCAGACCCCGGCCAAATCTTGGTACTCGCCTGCCTTGGACTCGCCGAACGTATCGGAGGCGAGCCTTGTCCGGATGCATCGGATGGTGGCAGCGCACGGCATCGATGGGGCAAAGGTGTTCAAGGCCGGCTCCGCCCTTCCTGAGGCCCGAGGGAGCACCTTCTATCCGCTCTTCGTAAGCGCCATTGCTGCCGGTCTGGTACCTCCCTTTTCTAAGTTTTTCTTCTCTATCCTCCGCCATTACGACCTGTAAGCTCTGCATCTCCACCCCAACTCTGTTCTTCTTCTGGTGATCTTCGCTTACTATTGCGAGGCTCACGTCGGAGTGCAGCCCTCAGTGGCCTTGCTGCGCCACTACTTCTCCCTCCGGCCCTCTCGTGGTGCCATCTCTGCGTGCGCGAGCTTTGTCGCGTATGGCGGCTCCAACGCCATCTCGAAGCCCGGGAAGAGGATTGAGGGCTTCAGGAGCAAGTGGGTCATGGTAGATGCTGGGCGCATCCACCCTCGGCTGACTCTGCCCACGGGGCAGCCCACGAGCTCCGATGATTGGTCTCGCACGGAACTCGTGGACCCTCGCGCGAAGCCGGTGTTGGAGAAGATGGACGCCGATCTAAGGCCGGGCAGCATGTCGGCGGCGAAGCTGACTGGTGCGTCGCTCCTGAGGGAGTTCCTGGAGCACCAGGTGGCCCCGCTTCGTAAGTACTTGCTTCCGCTGTGGAGGCCCCGCCTGAGCCCCGCAGTCTTGGCCGACGAAGACTTGGCCGCGGTCCTCCAATCTTTGGTCGGAGGAGACGTGGCGAGGCTGGAGGGCGCCCCTGTGCCCCTGTTTCTTCGAGATGATTGGGAGAAGGTGGTGGACTCCATGCCCGTCTTCAATGGGGACGGGCCTGTGCCCGCGGAGGCTCCCGAGGACCCGGCGGCCCAGGCGACGGTGGACGTGTCCTCCGGCGACTCCAGCGAAGAGGAGGGAGAAGAGGAGCGGGAAGGGGAGCCTGACTCCGAGGCTACCGATAGGGAGACGAGAGCGCCTCTCCCCCGGCGCAGGCCCCGCGCTCTCCGCCTCCCGCCGAGCAACGACAAGGATGATGACGAGCGGGGCGGCGGGAGCTTGCCCCCGATCTTGAAGAAGGCCAGGTCTGGGCTGGTCCCCCTCGGGTCAGCCCCGGCTCCAAGGCGATCCTCAGACGTGCCTCCTGCTTCCGAGCCTCTCGAGGCTGATCCCAGCAGCCGGCTCTCGAGCTTGAAGTATGGCCAGAGGTTGCTCGAGCTCGCGAGCGGCGACCAGTAAGTGCTTGATTCTTGTTTAATTCCTTGCTTTGTCGTTGAGGCTTGATGTCTTTATCTGTTGGCTAGGCTGGCGCCTGCGGCAAAGAAACTGAAGGGGGCTCCTGAGGCTCCATTCAGGGCAGCGCCTCTGCCCACGAAAGAAGGTGGCTGCAAGGCACAGGCCTCTCCTACTCGTTCGTCCTCGTGAGGCCTGGTGGAGCTGGCTGGGGCAAGCTCAGCCCCCATGGCCCAAGCGACTCCTGAAGTATCCTTGCCTGATGTCGTCGCCATAGCCGTTGGGGCGCAGCAGGTCCTGCCTCAGGATGTTGTGGTTACGCTGCCGTCCTCTCCTCCTACTCCACCAACTGTTCTCTCTCCTACTCCTTCCACCATCTTGGATCACGCCGCTGCTGAACTGGACCGGCTGCGGCAAGATCTTCTGGGCGCCGACCCTCGCTTGGTGGCCGGGCGCTTGGAGCTGGCTTCTGGCTGGATTCACTCTGACGCTTCGATTCGAGCGACGTTGGTTCAGGCCTTGACGGCCTGTGACGAGGAGAAGCAGGCCGTCCTCGGGGCTAAGGCCGCTCGAGACGCCGCCTTGGGAGAGGCGGCTGATGCCCAAGGTCGCTGCAAGGCACTGGAGAGCGAACTGGAGGGCCTACGGGACCAGCTTGCCGAGGAGGTCCGCATCCGCCAAGAGAAGGAAGAATACCTGAAGGCTCGCGAGGCAGCCATCAAGGACCGAGACGCCAAGCTTAACAAGCGCCGTGACCGCCTGGGCGCACTGGAGCAGGAGTTGGAGGCGTGGAAGGCCGAGCTGGACGGCAAGGCGCGGGTCCTTGCCGAGGACCGCGAGGCCTTCACGGAGACGGAGGTGAAGGTTCGCGGCTTGCTGAAGTCGCTCTACGACAACGGCCTGGAAAGCCCGCTGGCCGGCGCCGAAGACGGCCCCGCCAACCTGCTCCCCTTCATGGTCCGTGCTCTTGAAGATGTCACCCTTGGCCTTGGCCCTACGGCTGAGACCAAGGCGCGCGTCCTGTCTTCTGCAGCACTAACGCGGGTCCTTACCCACGTCTACCTTCGCGACCCCAACATCGACCTCGACAGCCTGCTGGAGCCAGTGAGTGGCGAGCTTGCCGCTGCCGCTGCTGAGGCCGTGAAGGGTCGTGCGGAGGCTCTGCTGTCGAAGTTCCGGGCCTTCAGCACCAAGCCAAAGCAAGGCGCTGCCGGCCCTGCGGCTCCATGAGGCAAACCCTCTCCGCGCAGCTCCACCGCCAACAAATGACTCCGTCGTGGCTCCTATCCTGCTTTCAGCTCCTGCAACATGCATCATGCCTCGGGGAGGCATTTAAACTTGTGTTTGGTGTCATGATAACAGTTATGGAGTGTAATATTTGCTTTTGAATTCCTTGAAATTTGCGCTCTTCCTACTTGCTTATGTTCTACGCCGGCAGAGCCCGGCCCCGCGCATACCTCAGCCGCCGTTAGCCTCGACCGGAAACCAGGACGGGACCAAGGAGTGAGGGTCTACGTGACAAGTTAGGCTCCTAAGTCGCGATGCTCAGGAGTCCCGCTTGGCGCACGAACAACAAGTAGGGAGGTGAGATATCTACCATTCTACGTCTGCAGAGCCCGGCCCCGCGCATACCTCAACCGCCGTTAGCCTTTCAGAACTAAGGAGTGAGGGGCTACGTGACCAGTTAGGCTCTTGAGTCGCGATGCTCAGGAGTCCCCCTTGACGCTCAAATGGCCTTCGTACCTTGGCTCCGCTTGGGGAGAGATGCGCGACGAACCAGGCCCGAGGGGCCTTGCTGGGTGGCGTACGTCTGGGCGTGACCCAGGCACAGCCCCCGTGCCCAGCCCCCTCGCACGGCACTCCCGAGGGGAGGCGTTGCGATGAGACCAGACACTGAGCTCTGGGCTCCCTAAGGTTGATGCGGCCAAGGGCCACCCTCAGTTGTTTATCACCAGCGCGGAGCATAGCGCTTCCGTATGTGGACGGGCATAGCCGCTCCTCGGTAGTGTCGTCAGCCAGCGCGGAGCATGGTGCTTCCACTGGTGCGTGGGAGGGGGCTCCCCTCCGGGAGGAGCCCCCGGGGCGTATACAGCCCCAGCCTGACACGTGGCCGGCACGGTAGGGCATGAGGAGGTGTATCTGGGCACCCGTGAGCCAGCGCGGGACTCATGGGGCCCTACCTCAAGGCGGGTTGCGCCTGCCACTGGGCCTTAACTTGTGATGTGTTCCTGCAAATTTGGCCAGATGACGATGCTCTACGTCCTCGGGTCCCGGCCCTCGAGCTGGTCTCAGCCGTCGCTGGTTTGCCGGGGCGCGATGCCGTGGGCAAAGCCAGAGGGTGAGGGCTGGAGAGCCGGTAGGAGCCCTGAGTCGCGATGCTCAGGCACCCCCCCTTTAACGCGCAAGCTTGGTTAGATGTCGACGCTCTACGTCCTCGGGTCCCGGCCCTCGAGCTGGTCTCAGCCGTTGCTGGTTTGCCGGGGCGCGATGCCGTGGGCAAAGCCAGAGGGTGAGGGCTGGAGAGCCGGTAGGAGCCCTGAGTCGCGATGCTCAGGCACCCCCCCTTTAACGCGCAAGCTTGGTTAGATGTCGATGCTCTACGTCCTCGGGTCCCGACCCTCGAGCTGGTCTCAGCCGTCGCTGGTTTGCCGGGGCACGATGCCGTGGGCAAAGCCAGAGGGTGAGGGCTGGAGAGCCGGTAGGAGCCCTGAGTCGCGATACTCAGGCACCCCCCTTTAACGCGCAAGCTTGGTTAGATGTCGGCGCTCTACGTCCTCGGGTCCCTGCCCTCGAGCTGGTCTTAGCCGTCGCTGGTTTGCCGGGGCGCGATCCCGGGGGCAAAGCCAGAGGGTGAGGGCTGGAGAGCCGGTAGGAGCCCTGAGTCGCGATGCTCATGCACCCCCCTTTAACGTGCAAGCTGCCGACATCAAGGAAGATGAGGTGCCACGGACAGGCACCAAATAATAAGCATGATGGGTCGAATGCATGGCCTAAAAATAAACGCAAGAGGGGTACACGCCGCTGGGTTTGACCCGAGCGACATGGGGATGATGCAGCCCGAGGGGCGCCCCAAACAAAGTAAGCTAAAAACTCGAGCAAAAGGGGTACACGCTGCAGGGACGGACCCACGTGGCCTGGGAATGATGCGGCCCTAAGGGTGCTCCCAGCTGGAAACGAAACTTGAAAGATGTCACCTGATAGTGTTGACGATGAAGGGGTGTTGAAGTAGCAGACGTAGCGGGCTGCGGGAGCCGATCTTCATGAGCCCCCAAGCCCAGGAGCCTCGGGAGGCTTCAGAGGCGCTGGTGGCTCCTCGCGATCCATCTCCATCTCCGCCAGGACTGCAGAACGCCTGGCCTCCTGAGCCTCCATGATGCTCCTCTTGAGGCGCTGGCGCACCGCAACTGCGTTCGACAAGCCGTAGGGCATGCGAACGTAGTTGTGGGGTGGGCCTCCGCAGCGCCCCACACGTGAGGGCCAGAAGCGCTCCTGAGAGGTGACTCGGTTGAGCCCTGGGATGTCGATGTAGACGCGCAGCCCTCCATCCTCACCTGGATGGGGAGCTGTGGCGGGTAAGCGGCGACTGCCACTCATGACTCTTGACTCCTGCAACTCCTGTGTGATCTGACTGACGAACTCCTGAGGGTTTGGCCCTCCTTGCTTTGCTCCTTCCTGAGGGAAACGTGTTCTGAAACACGCCTCCAAGTGGTGCCCAAGCGCCTCCCTCATGACCTTAGCAAGGTCGGTGGCCCTCCAAGTGGGAGCCCCCGAGCCCTGCTTGAGGAGGGCGCCGTGCGGGCCTCCCTATGCGACAGAAGGAGGTACCCCTGAGCAGGCGCACACCCTGAGGGGCCTGCCTCCTGAGGGGTCGGGCCTGGCGATGTCTTCTTCTTCTTGGGGGCGGTCTCAGGGAGCCTCCCGCTCCCGCGATCTGGGTCTTCAAGTGATGCGGCCTGAAAAGCTCGTTCCAGGGAGCACACCGCGTCTCTCTCTTCACAAGGCACCGTGATGACTCCACCGCTTCCTGGCATCTTGAGGACGTTGTAGCCGTGATGAGTCACGGCCATGAACTTGGCGAGAGCTGGGTAGCCGAGGATGGCATTGTACGGCAAGCGAATGTGGGCAACATCGAAGTCGATGAGCTCGATGCGGTAGTTTTTGCGGGCCCCGAAGGTGACAGGGAGGTGGACCTGCCCAATTGGAACTGTGGAGCCGTCGGTGACTCCGGAGAAAGGCTTAGTTGGCTGAAGCTGATCATAAGGCACTTGGAGATTGTTGAACGTCTCTACGGACAGGACGTTGAACCCTGCCCCGGCATCGATGAGGGTCCTGGTGACCTGCACGTTGCTGATGACTGGGGAGCAAAGCATTGGGAGGACTCTGGTTGTGGCCGTGCACTTGAGCTGATCCGCTGGCTGAACGTGATGGCGCACGCCGACCACCTGAGGGGGCGCGTGGCTTCAAGCTTAGGGATGACTGCATTCACTTCGCGGGCAAACGGCTTGAAGATGCGTTGAGAGGCTGGGGCTTGAGCTCCGCCCAGGATGCAGGCGATCGCGCACGGCTCCTGGAAGCCCCAGCCCCCTCGTCCTGATGATGGTCCTCATTTCTCCTTGGTTGCGGCGGTAGTGGAGGGAGGCCTGCGTTTCCTTGCGGGCGATCCTCGCGAGGCCGATCCCTCCAGTCTCCCTCGTGAGGCAGATCCTGCCAGCGATCCTCGTGAGGTTGGTTGCACCACCTTTGGCGAGGGCCGCGGTCTTCCCAGCGTCCTGTGATCCTTCCTCCTCCTCGGCCATAGCCGCGATCGTTGCGGTCGGGGCATCGGCCGACCCTTCCTTCTCGCACGGCTAGGAGTTCTTGGCATTCGTTGGTGTTGTGGGTGTGGAGGTCGTGGTACACACAGTACCGGCTGCCCTTGAAAGACTCGGGCTGATCTCTGCCCCGCTTGGTGTCTGGTTCTGCCGCGAGCACGGCAGCCCCCTTGCGCTTCACGTCCTTGGCCTTGGATTTCTTCTCTTCTGGGTCGGCGGCTGGCAGCTCGAGGAGGGAAAGGCGCCCTTCCTCAGCCCTGGCGCACTTGGTTGCCAAGTTGAACAGCTCCAAGGAAGTGCACAGATCTTCATGCATCGCCAGCTCCTCCTTCATATTGACGTCACGCACGCCGTCGGAGAAGGCTGAGATGATGGCCTCCTCAGTCACCTTGGGAATCTTGAGACGTGCGTTGTTGAAGCCCTGGATGTACTTTTGCAGGGTCTCCCCTGGTTGCTGCTTGATGCGACGCATGTTGCTCATGGCAGGTGGCCGGTCGCGAGTACCTTGGAAGTTGGCGATGAAACGGGTGCGCATCTCGTCCCAGGAGGAGATTGTGCCTGGTGCCAGGTTCAGGAGCCAGGTGTGGGCCCCGTCCTTGAGTGCCATGGGAAACCAGTTTGCCATGACCTTCTCGTCCCCGTTGGTGGCTTCGATGCCCAGCTCGTAGAGCTGGAGGAACTCCGCAGGGTCGGCCATGCTGTCGTAGCGAGGAGGCAGGTCTGGCTTGAACTTACAGGGCCACACAGCGCTGCACAGCCCAGCGGTGAAGGCGCGGCATCCTGCCGTGGCCACGGGAAGCCTCTGGTGACGAGGAGCTTGGTCTTGCGGGCCCCCATGCGCTGCAGCTGGGAGTAGCGCGGGGTCTTGGCGCGCTGGGACAGGAGCGTGGTCATGACGGACCGGAGCAGGGAGCACTCGGGCAGCTTCTTGGGGGCGAGGAACCTCTTGGCAGCTCCGCTCTTGCTGCGCTAGCGCCAGACGGGGTGGGTTTTGTCCAGGGGCCACGCGCCTTGGGGCCAGGGCGCCTTCTTGAGGAGGAGGCGGCTGAGGCGCCCTCGGAGCTTCATTGCCCGCGCAGGGCGGGGCGCGATGCAGCGAGAAGGACGACGCGGGGGATCCCCCTGCGACGTGGACGAGCTCGGCGATGCAGTCGAGCCACTCTTCATAGACGTCGTCGACCGAGCGGTAGCGCAGGAGCTCGTTTGCCGCGATGGGCGCAACTCGAGCCTCCATGGCCGCGCGGGGCGCGCGGGACGAAGAACCAGCCGGGGCGAGCGAGGAAGTGGCAGTGCGACCGTCTCGCCTCATGGATGGATGCTGGGATGATGCTTGCTGCTCGTTCCCCGCCGGGCCGGTGGTGGCGTTGACGGCAGGCGACGGGGAGCGGCGGGGGTGCCGCCGACGGGGGCCGTCTGGGCGACACGGGAAGCGAGAGCGGCTCGGCGCTCGGCGCGGGCCCGACAAGCGTCTGACATGGACGCGATGGTCGGTGAAGAACAGGGCGGCGGAAGGAGAATTCCGGCGCACCCCTCCATGGCGCGCCGGATTTCGGGTTCTGGCAGACCCTCTAGGTTCGAACTCTGGGGTGCGCACGGAGATTTCACGCTCTGCCTACCTACACCTCACCGCCTCGCTATGATCTAAGCAATCAAAGGAACAACACAAGAGACACAGAGTTTATACTGGTTCAGGCCACCATTGTGGTGTAATACCCTACTCCAGTGTGTGGTGTGGTGGATTGCCTCTTGGGCTGATGATGAACAATACAAGGAGGAACAGCCTCGCGAGGGTCTGTCCTTGGCTGGTGTGATGAACTACTAGGGGGAGTTCAGTCGCTCTCTCTACAGGTTTCCTGGTGAGGATCCCATTCTCTCCTCTCTTCTCTCTGTTCTCGTTCCTATCTGTATCTGTTCTCGTCCCTCCTCTATATGTTCTCATCTCTTGCAGTGGCTAGTCCTATTTATAGGCAAAGGCCCTGGGCCTCCTCCCAAATATTGAGCGGGAAGGGCGCCAACAATTGGCCATTTTGAAGGGGAACATCTAGTACACTTATCCTGACTAAAGTTGGTCCTTGCCTGCCAAAGGCTCTGGTGGTGATGCCGGCTTGGGCTCCACGATGACCTCCATCCTGCTGTTCTGCTGGTCTTGGTCTTGTCGCACCGAAATGGATGCCTTTGCTTGATGCTCTTGCCTGCGCTTGCTCCCTTTGCACCGAAGAGGAAAGGGAGGACACTACGCGTCCTGGCGCCCGCCTGGCACCCTTGGTCGTCATGGCTTGCGTCATGGGCACCTCGTGAGGTACCCCGCCTTGATCTCTCCGCCTCCTCGCGAGCCAGCCTAACGACGCCGTGCCTGAGGAAGCTTCCTGTCGTCCGCCCCGCGAGGCTTGGCCCCTCGCGAGGGTCTTGAGCTCGTGCTGATGAAGATGGGCCATGCTAGGCCGC
The DNA here is from genome assembly GCF_018294505.1 of Triticum aestivum. Taxonomy (NCBI): domain Eukaryota; kingdom Viridiplantae; phylum Streptophyta; class Magnoliopsida; order Poales; family Poaceae; genus Triticum; species Triticum aestivum. The sequence continues at coordinate 659,821,255 of NC_057810.1, forward strand.
CCCTTGAGCCACTCCGCAGGCTGCAGGCAGGCAAGTCTAGGGACCCCTGTTCCTAGAACGCCGATAGGTCCTGACAAGACCGTCACCTAGATGACTTCTGACACCAAGCTCACAACCTCTTATGCCTAGTTTGTTGCCGCTCTTGGATTTCCTGACACTGGGTTCAAAATCCATAAGGCCGACCCAAATCATGCGCCCAAAAACATTGAGGCATGTAGCTATCTCCTCAAACCTCTTAGTGAGCTTGATGAAGTGGAAAGAGGTAAGGATCTAAATCAGGTATCTATTTAGCGATCTCCATTCTTCATTATCTGTCAATGTGTCATTCACACTATCTATCCCAAGATGGGTGACAAGGGGTCATGTAACGGGCATCGTATTGATCTCATGTATCGTCTTTTTGAGCATCTCAACGGGAAGATCAATGTTCCTCACTTTCTGTGGCATGAGATTCGACTTGCTAGTCTTCAGTATAAGCATGACTTTCCTCATGCTCCTTTTCTTCAGGCCTTCATCGAGAGTATCTCTCCTTTTCCTAGTTCTCGGACTCATGTGCATCCGCGGTGGGTCATTCCACCTCATATGGCAGATGATTAGGCTCCCAAGAAATCCACCTCTGTCACTGCTCAATGGTGTGCTGCTCAGTATTGTCCTGCTCCCTCTAGCTCGGCGTCTTTCGATCGCATTGCTTGCTTTCTCGGGAAGGCCCATTTTGCCATTATGAAGGCCTTCTCCTTCCACTATTCACAAAACCACGATGTGGTCACTTGCATGGTCTCCTCTAAGAATGCTTTGAAGGCTCATCTGAGAGACTCCGGAGCCACCGATGTGAGTGAGGATGAGCATCTTCCCGAGGCTCCTCCTTCCGACTTTGGCTTTCCTTCTGGTCATGAGCGGGCTAATTTCTTCGACGAGGCTGGTGGCAGTGGTGCTCCTACTAATGATGATGATGATGCCCTATGACTTCCTGTTAGTTCCCTTTCGCCCCTTTTTGGTACCTGATGCCAAGGGGAGAAGTATTTATCTATCTTAGGTTGTGTTTTGCCTGTTATGATGTTATTATGTACTGGACCTTACTTTATCATGTTATGATGTTATCATGTATTGGATCCTACTTTGTTACTTATGTTTGTTGCACCATTATGATATGAGTGGTTGTATGACTTGTGTCTTTGATGAGATTATTATGGCTTAGTGTGATTTGACTAAGTTCATTCTTTATAATTGCAAGTTTTGGAGTGGTGTGGTATTCTCATCAAAGCATTTTGCTCAAATGTTGGCAATGGGTATTGCATTAAGGGGGAGCTCCCCATATATGTGCATTTTTGTGAGAACATATTGCTCACATCTAGGGGGAGTTCCTCGACAAATCTGTCCTAAGCATTGATAAGTTGTATCCTTTGAAAGCTATGCGTAAATTGTCATCAACTACAAAAAAGGTGGAGACTGAAAGTGCAATCTTGCCCTTAATCGTATTTTGATGTTGATGACAATATACACATAGGGGAATAATAGAGTTTGTCAAGTTTATCTCAGGATTAGTCCCCACAGGACCGTGTGTTGATCATGACTATGGACGTACATATTTTACTGAAAAACTAAGAAACAAGACAACTAGCGTAGGTGTTTTATGTCTTGTTCTTGGGTATAGGGATCCCGCACTATTAAGAGGGGAACATGGGATCTCGTAAAAGACTTTCTCAAAAACCACAGTTTTCTCCTCTCTCCTTCACTCAGATATTTTGTTCTCTCCTCATCGGACGACCGGTGTCTACCGGACGTCCGGTACTGTCCCACAGAGTCAAAATGTCGGATTTCCGTTCCTCACCGGAAATCTGGTGTGTTCCTACTAGAGCCAAAATGACGGACGCTTGGTCCCCGCCGGACGTTCGGTGGTGCGGACGACCGGTGTATACCGTTCCGATGCCCTCTAGTCAGAGCCAAATCATCAAACAACCGATCTTTATTTGGCGTCCGGTGGCACCGAGACACTATCCATTGTTCTCGTCCTCACCTCACGTACACTATTCTTCTCCTTGATGTCAGATGATCGGTCGAAGTATCGGATGTCCGGTGTCTTAGTTGACACCGGTCGTCCGGCACACGTCAGATGCCCGACACCTGAAGAGCGTAAGTGGCTCCAACGACCACTTATTGACAGATACTATAAATATCTCTCACCCATCCCGTGAGAGAGTTGACCATTCACCTTGAGCATCCCCAAGAACGCATTTCACTCTCTCTCACACACTCATACACCAAATCTTAGATCCCAAAGGGATTTGAGATCATTTGTGAGAAGTTGTCCACTCAAGTGATAGATCCACTCCTTCCCCCTCTTTGTACCAAAGGAATTCATGATTTGACCAAGTATTGAGATTTTCCCCATCGTTCTTGTTACTCTTGGAGGTTGGAGACTCCTAGGCAGTAGGATTACTCCAGCGAGGAATCATTCATTGTGATTACCCCCGGAAAGTTTGTGAGGGTTTGGAGACTACCCCAAAGTCTACCACTAGTGGTTGAGAATCACCTTCGTGGTGATATATCAAAGAGAGAATAGGGTGAGCCTTCATGGTGTTGGTGTTCCTTGGTGGTAACGTCCACCTCTCCAAACGGTGACGTAGCTTCCCTCCAAAGAAGTGAACATCGGCATACATCCTCGTCTCTCGGAGTTGCGGTTATTCCTAACTCTAGATCCCTACTGGTGGTTACTTGTCTCTTTATCTTTACTCGTTCCATATTGTGCTTGCTTATTCATATTCGTGTAACACCTGATCACCTTGCTTAGCTCATTGTATCATCTTTGCAATTGTTAGGCTCACCTTCATATTCCGCATTATAGCCTAAAATTGCTAAGTAAGAATTAAATTTTTTAGTTGTACCTATTCACCCCCTCTAGGTCCATCTCTATCCTTTCACATATGAATTTTTTTTAAGTCTAACATGCTTCCTATGCATAGGCATTTTATAAGCAAACAAATTATCAAGGCAAGCAAAAACTAGCATATGCAAGAGAGAAGAATTAAATGTTGACAATCTCAACGTAACGAGAGGTCATTTAGTAACATGAAAATTTCTACAACCATATTTCCCTCTCTCATAATAGTTACATGTGAGATCATATTCAAATTCAACAATATAGTTATCACATAATATATTATCTACATGATCCACATGCATGCAAAGTTGACACTCTTCCAAAATAGTGGGATTATCATCAAATAAAGTCATCACCTCTCCAAACCCACTTTTATCAAAAGTTTCATAAGACTGATCATTCTCCAAAGTAGTGGGATCAATCTTACATAAAGTTGGAACTCTTCCAAACCCACTTTAATATTATCTCAAACATATTCATCATGAGGCTTAAATGAATTTTGAAGATCTTAAGAAGAATCACCCCAATCATGATGATTGCAATAAGTAGTGGGCATATCAAAATTAGCATCCCCAAGCTTGAGGTTTTGCATATTAATAGCCCAGTTGACATTAATAGAATTTATAATAACACCATTGCAACCATGCTTTTCATTCAAGGATCTATTGTGAATCACTTCACAAATTTCCTCTTTTAACACTTCATCACAATTTTCAGATTTACAAATTTCAAGCAAAACTTTATAAAGATAATCTAGTGCACTCAACTCACTAGCAATTGGTTCATCATAGTTGGATCTTTTAAAAAGTTTAGCAAGTGGATGAGGATCCATAAACTTTTGCTTCTAATTTGGAATAAACACACAATTATGGCAAACAAACAAGCAAACAAACCAAGTAAGACATAAAGGTAAACAGAAAGAAGGCAAATAAAAAGGCAAATATTTTTGTATTTTTCTGGAAATGTTTTAGAAGTGGGGGAGAGGAAAACGAGAGGCAAATGGCAAATAATGTAAGTGCAAAAGATGAGAGTTTTTGGCAGGTACTTGGTAGGCTTGAAGTAGATCCTCCCCGGAAACGGCGCTAGAAATTCTTGAAGGAAATATGCCCTAGAGGCAATAATAAAGTTGTTATTTTATATTTCCTTATATCATGATAAATGTTTATTATTCATTCTAGAATTGTATTAACCGGAAACTTGATACATGTGTGGATACATAGAGAAAATACCGTGTCCCTAGTATGCCTCTACTTAACTAGCTCGTTAATCAAAGATGGTTAAGTTTCCTAGCCATAGATATGTGTTGCCATTTGATGAATGGGATCACATCATTAGGAGAATGATGTGATGGACAAGACCCATCCGTTAGCTTAGCATAATAATCGTTCAGTTTTATTGCTACTGCTTTCTTCATGTCAAATACATATTCCTCTGACTATGAGATTATGCAACTCCCGGACACCAGAGGAATGCCTTCTATGCTATCAAACGTCACAACGCAACTGGGTGATCATAAAGATGCTCTACAGGTGTCTCCAAAGGTGTTTGTTGGGTTGGCATAGAGCGAGATTAGGATTTGTCACTCCGAGTATTAGAGAGGTATCTCTGGGCCCTCTCGGTAATGCACATCATATGAAGCCTTGCAAGCAATGTGACTAATGAGTTAGTTGCGTGATGATGCATTACAGAACGAGTAAAGAGACTTGCCAGTAACGAGATTGAACTAGGTATGAAGATACCCACGATCGAATCTCAGTTCAAGTAACATACCGATGACAAAGGGAATAACATATGTTGTCATTACGGTTCGACCGATAAAGATCTTCATAGAATATGTGGGAACCAATATGAGCATCCAGGTTCTGCTATTGGTTATTTACCGGAGAGGTGTCTCAGTCATGTCTACATAATTCTTGAACCCGTAGGGTCCGCGCACTTAATGTTCGATGACGATATGTATTATATGAGTTATGTGTTTTGGTGACCGAAGGTTGTTCGGAGTGCCGGATGAGATCACAGACATGACGAGGAGTCTCGAAATGGTCAATAGGTAAAGATTGATATATTGGAAGGTGGTATTCGGACACCGGAAGGGTTCCGAATTGTATCGGGTACATACCAGAGTACCAGAGGGGTTACCGGAACCCCCCGGTGGAAGATATGGGCCATATGGGCTATAGGAGGGAGGCTAACCAGCCCACAAGGGGCTGGTGCGCCCTCCCACAAGGGAGGAGGCCGAATTGGACTACAGAAGGGGGCTCCACCCCCCTTTCCTCCTCCTACTCCCTCTCCTTTCCCCTTTCCCTCTTCGATAAAAGGAAGGGGGTCCGAATTGTATTGGAGTCCTAGTAGGACTCCTCCCCACTTGGGGGCGCGCCTTGGCCGGCCTCCTCCCCTATCCCTCCTTTATATACAGGGGCAAGGAGGCACCTCTAGGCACAAAAGTTTTCTCTTAGCCATGTGCGGTGCCCCCCTCCACCGTTTACTCCTCCGGTCATATTTGCCATAGTGCTTAGGCGAAGCCCAGCTGAAAGCACAAATGCTCATTAGGTGGTTTTGGTAATTAATGTCAACATATCTCTTGTTGGACTAACACTTTTATCTAGTATGTTTCAGATAAGTTCAATAATGGAGTGGCATGGACTAAAGGATGTGGGAACTCCTTCAAGATGCTAAGGACAAAGGATTGGCTCAAGCTTCAAGCTCAAGACTCTTCATTTTACATTTTAGTGATCCAAGATCACATTGAGTCTATAGGAAAAGCCAATACTATCAAGGAGGGAAGAGGTGTTGCTTAATGAGTTTCTTGCTCCATAGTGCTTAGTGATATGCTCCAAAACCCTCAACTACTTTCCCATTTCCACACATATGTCCTAAACCTAAAGTCAAACTCGGCCCCACTGATTCTTTCTATCCGGCGCCACCGAGTTTGGATGTCTTAGCCACTGCCACAAACCCTAGACAAATCGGTCTCACCGAGATAAGATTGTAATCTCTCTGTGTATGTCCATTATCAAAATCAGTCTCACCGAGTTTGAGCAATCGATACTACCGAGATTACAATGCAAACTTTCTGGTTAACTTATTACCAAAATTGGTCCCACTGAGTTTGAGTAATCGGTCCAACCAAGTTTGCCTGACCAACTCTCTGGTTAGCTAATTACCAAAATTGGTCTCACCGAGTTTGTGTAATCGGTCCTACCAAGATTACATTATGCCCTAACCCTAACCATATCGGTCTTACCGAGTTGCATTTCGGTCCCACCGAAAATCCTAACGGTCACTAAATTTGCTAAATCGGTCTGACCGAGTTTGTTGATTCGGTCTCGCCGAGTTTGGCAAGTTGTGTGTAACGGTTAGATTTTGTGTGGAGGCTATATATACCCCTCCACCTCCTCTTCATTCGTGGAGAGAGCCATCAGACTAAACCTACACTTCCAGCATCCTATTTCTGAGAGAGAACTACCTACTCATGTGTTGAGGCCAAGATATTCCATTCCTACCATATGAATCTTGATCTCTAGCCTTCCCCAAGTTGCTTTCCACTAAAATCCTCTTTCCACCAGATCCAAATCCTATGATAGAGAGTTGAGTGTTGGGGAGACTATCATTTGAAGCATAAGATCACAGAGTCCATCGTCAATGCACCATTTGTTACTTCTTGGAGAGTGGTGTCTCCTAGATTGGCTAGGTGTCACTTGGGAGCCTCTGACAAGATTGTGGAGTTGAACCAAGGAGTTTGTAAGGGCAAGGAGATCGCCTACTTCATGAAGATCTACCGCTAGTGAGGCAAGTCCTTCGTGGGCGACGGCCATGGTGGGATAGACAAGGTTGCTTCTTCGTGGACCCTTCGTGGGTGGAGCCCTTCGTGGACTCGCGCAACCGTTACCCTTCGTGGGTTGAAGTCTCCATCAACGTGGATGTACGATAGCACCACCTATCGGAACCACGCCAAAAACATCCGTGTCTCCAATTGCGTTTCAATCCTCCAAACCCTTCCCTTTACATTCTTGCAAGTTGCATGCTTTACTTTCTACTGCCCATATACTATTGCATGCTTGTTTGTTATGTATGGTGAATGTTGAACTTGTGCCTAAACTCCACTCAAACTTAAGGAATTTTAAAAACTGCAACTTTGGTACTTAGTGTCTAATCACCCCCCTCTATACACCTCTTCTCAAGGTCCTACAAGTGGTATTAGAGCGTTGGTCTCCATTGCCTTGGTTTAATCACCATTGGAGGAAGATGGATGAGTCTACTTTGGGGAGTCTTAGACATAGAGTGCCTATTCTTGATGGAGAGTATTTTTATGAGTGAAAAAATGAGATGCTTGTACTTTTCAATCAATATCATTTGAACAAGTACATTGCTAGCCCTTGTGCACCTCATGTTGATCCTATGCATCCTACCCATGATGAGTCAATTGGCATGATTAGGAATCTTAGAACTGCCAAACTTATTATTAGAGGATTGCCTAGAAATTTGATTGGATGTTTGCCTACTCTTAAGTGTGCCTACACTATATGGAAATTTCTTGAGGAACGATTTCCAGATTATTCTTTGAAAAACCTAGATGAAATTCTCCATAAGTCTATTGCTTTGAGTAAGATGAATACTAGTGATCCTATGTTTGGTGATCGTCTATTTGAGCTTACAAACCTTATGTGTGCCAAAGGAAATGTTGGTATTATTAGTGATATTATTTCCGAAGCTATAAAAATTCGTAAGCAAGATCATTGTCAAACTCACTCTAACGAATCACCCTCTCTAGGATTTGATCCACCACATGACGATGTTGAACATGGATACTATGATGAGGATGATGATAGTGACTTCGATCTTGATGATGCAATGAGACATTTTGGTCTTATGGCAAATCTTCGGGGATATATGTCAGGAGGAAAGGAATGTGTTCTTGATAGTGGATGTACCGATCACATGACCGGAGATAAAGACATGTTTCGTGAGCTTGCTGATAATGATAGTCCTCGAAAGCATGTCACTTTCAGTGACAACTCAAAGGTTAAGGTGGTTGGCCTCGGTAAGGTGGCCATATCACATGATAGCTCCATACAAAATGTTATGCTCGTTGAATCTCTTGGATACAACTTACTTTCAGTATCTAGACTTGCTGACTTTGGTTTCAATGTCTTATTTACTGAAGTTGATTGCCAAGTATTTCATTGAGACAATCATAAAATGGTCTTTACCAAGTATTTCGTTGTTGATTTCACTAAAAAGGCTCAACCTAAAACTTGCTTCATTGCTAAATCCTCAAAAGGATGGTTATGGCATAGACGATTAGGTCATGTTGGTATGCGAAACCTTGACAAACTTATTAAAGGGAATCATATCCTTGGAGTTAATGATGTCATATTTGATAAGGATAGACTTTGCAATGCTTGTCAAGTAGGTAAACAGGTTGGAGGAAGGCATCCCTTGAAGAACATTATGACCACAAGGAGGCCACTCGAGCTACTTCATATGGATCTCTTTGGTCCCAACTCCTACAAGAGTCTCTGTGGAAATTCTTTTGGTCTAGTTATAGTTGATGATTTTTCAAGATTTACGTGGGTGTTCTTTCTCGATGATAAATCGCAGGTTCAAAAGATCTTCCAAAATTTCGCTAGGAAGGTCCAAAATCAATTTGAAGTGAAGATCAAGAAGGTTCGCAGCGACAACGGAACGGAGTTCAAGAACGCAAATGTGGACACCTTTCTTGACGAAGAAGGGATTTCACACGAGTTCTCGGCTATGTACACGCCTCAACAAAATGGAGTTGTTGAGAGGAAGAACCGGACGCTCATCGAAATGGCGAGAATGATGCTTGATGAGTACAAGACGCCGAAGAACTTTGGGCAGAAGCGGTTGAGACAGCTTGTCATGCAACAAATCACTTATATCTTCACAAGCTACTCGGCAAGACGACATACGAGCTCCACACTGGTAACAAACCCCAAGTTGGATACTTTCGAGTATTCGGCTCAAAGTGCTACATTCTTGATAAGCATCGTCGTTCTAAATTTGCTCCTAAGTCTCATGAAGGTTTCCTACTAGGTTATGGCTCAAACTCTCACACTTACCGTGTCTACAACAATTTCACCCGAAAGGTTGAAGAGATGGTAGATGTGAAGTTTGATGAATCTAACGGCTCGCAAGTAGAGCAATTGCCAATTGATGTAGGAGACAAAGATCCTTCAGAAGCAATCCAAGACTTGTCTGTTGGCAAGGTCCGTCCAACGGAGGTGAAGGAGAGTACCTCGTCTGTCCAAGTGGAAGCTTCCACTTCACGACAAGGTGAACCAAGAGTTGATACGGAAGCATCCACAAGTGGGACACACCAAGATGAAGAAAACGAGGAAGTGCATCAAGATGAACGTCAACAACCTCTTTCTCCACCACGACAAGAGAACGACAACGCCAACAATGAAGAAGGCCAAGAAGAAGAACAAGATGAATAAGATGTTCAACAAAGACCCAAGCAAAAGCTTTCACGAGTTCGAGCAAGAATTGCTAAAGATCATCCCGTCGAGCAAATCTACAATGACATTCAAACCGAGAGAATCACTCGCTCTAAAACTCGTTTAGCTAACTTTTGTGAAAACTATTCTTTCATCTCTAGCATTGAACCTATGAAGGTTGAAGAAGCATTGGAAGATCCGGATTGGATAAATGCTATGCATGAAGAGCTACACAACTTTGAGAGGAACCAAGTTTGGACATTGGTTGAGGAGCCCGACAACAACCACAACATCATCGATACCAAATGGGTGTTTCGCAACAAGCAAGATGAAGATGGACAAGTAGTTCACAACAAAGCACGTCTCGTCACCCAAGGCTACACGCAAGTCGAAGGTATGGACTATGGTGAGACTTACGCCCCCGTTGCTAGACTTGAGTCCATCCGCATCTTACTTGCCTATGCTAATCACCATGATATCACCTTGTACCAAATGGACATTAAAAGTGCTTTTCTAAATGGTGAAATAGAGGAGGAGGTTTATGTTAAACAGCCTCCCGGCTTTGTCAATCCTAAGAAACCCAATCATGTTTACAAACTTCACAAAGCACTTTATGGTCTTAAACAAGCTCCTAGAGCATGGTATAAATGCTTGACCAAGTTTCTTATTGAAAAAGGCTTTGAAATTGGGAAAATTGATTCTACTCTTTTTACTAAAAGGGTTAATGGAGAACTCTTTGTGTGCCAAATCTATGTTGATGATATTATATTTGGTTCAACTAACCCTCATTTTAGTGAAAAGTTTGGGAAGCTAATGTCGGAGAAGTTTGAGATGTCTATGATGAGTGAACTCAAATTCTTTCTTGGGTTGCAAATCAAGCAAACTAAGGAAGGTACTTTTGTTTCTCAAACAAAGTACACCAAGGACTTATTCAAGAAGTTCAATATGCAAGAATGCAAAGGTATGACTACACCCATGCCTACTAGTGGACATCTTGACTTAACCAAAGATGATGAACCAGTTGATCAAAAGGTTTATCGCTCAATGATTGGTTCATTGTTATATCTATGTGCTTCATGTCCCGATATTATGTTAAGTGTGTGCATGTCTGCACGATATCAAGCTGCTCCTAAAGAATGTCATCTTAATGCCGTGAAAAGGATAGTGAGATACTTAATCCATACACCAAATTTTGGCATTTGGTATCCTAAGAGGGCCTGTCGGTGTCAAAACCGGCGGATCTCGGGTAGGGGGTCCCAAGCAGTGCGTCTTAGGATCAATGGTAACAGGAGGCAAGGGACACAATGTTTACCCAGGTTCGGGCCCTCTCGATGGAGGTAAAACCCTACGTCCTGCTTGATTAATATTGATGATATGGGTAGTACAAGAGTAGATCTACCACGAGATCATGGAGGCTAAACCCTAGAAGCTAGCCTATGGTATGATTGTTGTTGTATATATCTATCGACTAGCCTGGCCCCGGTTTATATAATGCACCAGAGGCCTAGGATAACAAGAGTCCTAGCCGAATACGCCGGTGGGGGAGGAGTCCTTGTCTTGATCACCAAGTCTTGTGGATTCTTCCTTGTATCCGGCGGCTGTCCGTACTGGCCCATGAGTATACAACCATGGGGGTCCTCGGCCCAATCCAACTGATTGGGAGATGACACGTTGAGTACCCCCTAGTCCAGGACACCGTCAGTAGCCCCCTGAACCGGTCTTCAAGTTAGGGACGCTCCTCGATTCTTCTGAACTGTTCTTCATCTTCGGTTTCCGGTCTTGAAAACTGGTTCAACAAATCTTCTCATCTTCTATCTTGAGGATCGCCGAAATGCATTCGATGAGTTTACACGTCGGGTATCCGAGGAGCCCCTTTAAGTTTCCGGCCTTTATCAATGCCTTGTTATTTTTATGCCACACCTCCGGTTTGAAGTTGTTCCCGGGTGGCAATGTCCTCTTGCGTCCGAGCTCCAACGCCGGACTGCATTTGAGGTATCTTTTGCAGCCGAGCACCAATGCCGGACTGCTTCCCAGCTCTAACGCCGGACTATGTATCCGAGCTCCAACGTCGGACTGTATCCGAGCTCCAATGCCGGACTATGTATCCGAGCTCCAACGCCGGAGTTTATCCGAGGTGTCGTAAATCACCTTGGTTCAAAGAAGTTTGAAGGAGTTTAGCCGAGCTTAATGCCGGAAATGCCCTCTATGGAGCCAGCCACTAGCGCCCGAGCTTTATGCCGGACTGCTTCCGAGGTGGTGCACCACCCCGAATGTGGGCCGATTTTTGTCAATATTTTTGATTGGTGCCAGTAGCCCTCAAGGTGGGTATCGGTCTAAAACCGAGATGCACATGAAGGATGACATAAGACCGTTGATCCCCGTAGCCGCTGAGACTCAGGTTGATTTGCAAAATCGGCCTGAGGATCAAGTCCTAGCTCGGCAGAATACTTCGGGACACAAAAAGCGGCGTGCTCAGTCCTCGAGACTCAGGTTGGGTGCGGCCGACCAACCTGAGGATCAAAATCTCCTCGGAAACTGTATTTCTCTTAAAATTTTCTGCATAGAACAGGCAATGCAGTAGCCCCCGAGACACTGGTCGTGTGGCAACACCAGATCAGGGGATCGATGTGCCCCTTTAATATTTGTAAATAATAATCCCGAAGCCCAGTAGCTCCCGAGCCTTAATGCGGGCACGGGAGGCCGAATTAAGGATCGATATCCATAGTAAAATCACAAATTATGTGTAATGACTCTATGTATCCAAGTACTTTACGTCATTAATGCTCGGATCCGCATTGTACAAAACTTTGTTGACCGACCATCGGCTTCCACCTCCTCGGCCAATAGCCGAGGAGTGTTTGTCCTACTTTATAAAGCCTCTATGAGGGCAAAGATTTACAACAAACAAGGCAATCGGGCCATACGGTTTTATAAAAAAGGTACGCGGAGAGACATGTTATATTACTGTTTAACACAAGAAATGTCTTCCAAAGAAAATAGTCCCGCTATCGGTTCCTTTATTTGGGTTGTCATGCTAAGCATGATCATGAAACCTCAGCTCTGATGTAAGAGCAAAATATCGAGGATTTAGTTTGGGAGGCCAGTTAATAGCCCTCGGTAGTGTTCGACGACAGTCGAGGTCAAGCCGTAAACACTTTGGCCATTGTTATGAATGGCCCGTCGTTTAACGCCGTCATCGGATCGCCGACCAGTTTACGCTTATTGTGACAGTCAGTTTTCGGCTTTCTCCACTGAGGTGCTTAACCATGTGAGCTGGAAGCACAATCGCAGTGGTTCTCCCTTTGCCCACCTAGCCGAACAAAGCGGAACATAGGAGGCAAGCGCAGGAGCCGGGCAACCCAACTATTGACCGAAGACACAATTCGAAACCGATGCATATATAGCAATATCCGAGAATGTTTTTGCCGAATCTCTAAAGGTGTCCGATGTTGCACTGCGAGACTTGTGCTAAAAACAGACAAATAGTTTAAAAGTTCCATGGGCTCGAAAAGCCAAAAAACTTATTCAAAAGGTTAATGTCCGAACTAGATCAAGTGTTCGGTGCCAATCCGAAAATTGGACTTTAGAAAAAAAAGGTGCTTCTGCCGTGCTTTAACATGACACATCCTATCTCAAAACCTCAAGCGGGTCAGCCTACGACTTCAACCTCCTATCCCGAAGGCGGACTACTTCTTACTAGACCAGTTTAGCAAACTAAACTCTAGCGGCTTTGAGAGAGAAATTAGGCTCCCCGGCTAGTGACCGCACACTTGTGTCCAAAAAAGGAGTGATAAATAATAATAAAAACTTTGCAACGACTAAGAAGAAAAACACTTATCATAAAACAGCTCATATAAATTTAAGAGCCCCCAAGTGACTTGGGTAAAAGAATTATTGCATGTACCAAAGTACTTATATCATATCTATGTTCAACCGAACTTTAAATGCGTCTTAACCGACCGTCGGCTTCTCCCTCTTCGGTCAAGGACCGAAAAGTGTTATGTACTCCATCTGTCGAGAATATCGACGGTGTTTCCAATAACCAGGAAATCAGGTCATAAGGTTGTAACAGACAAAGCACGCTCAGGGAACTTATGCTATATTACTGATAAAGTGTAAGAAGCATCTTCGAAGAAAATAGTACCCCCATCGATACCTTTCTTTGGTGCTCATTGTTAATATGAGACTTGTGCAATAGATTTTTTGTACTCATGAGTTCCGTTGTGTGCCGACCATGATTGAAAACAATAAGAGCGCTAGCTTTCGGCTTCACCCAGTTTGAGGTCCGGCTCGGTTGACCCGATCGTGACAATCGCAGAGGTGCTCCCTTTACTCCCTAGCCGAACAATCGGGAACGTAGGGGTAAGCACAGGAGCTAGGCAACCCAGCTTGCAAATCGCTGAAGTCAATATGGTGCATATTGTGGCATAATACACGAACAAGGAACGAAGCCATACAAGTATAACCATATGCAAGAGGAAAAAGCTTCATGAAGGAAGCCCCCAAGTAAACGGGGTATTTGAATTTGAGCGTCACAAACAAAGTTTGGACAAGGAAATTTTTACAAACAACTTTTTTCCAAAAAAGTATAATGCTTGGCTGAGCCGAACACAAGTTAAAAATTTAAAACTTTGAGCATGAAGACAACTTAGCTGGTTAATGTGTTTGGTATTGATGACGCGGTCCGAGCTTGATGCGGGACAAGGTTCCATCCCCGAGCCGGTCCCGAGGTGGCGGAGCAAAGAGCTCGGCACTCCGAAGTGGTCACATAGCACAGTCAATGCAGGACGGCAGGGTGATGCCGAAGTCCCCGGCATGGGGTAATGAAGTGTTGATGAAGCCCCCCGTCCATCCGAGGTGACGCCAAAGGATATAGTCCGGCTAGATCATTTTCCTGTGCACAAAAAATAGTGCAAACCGGAGATAATAGTAATAATAATAAAAAAAAATTCATTGCATAACAAATAATTTATGCAAAGTGAGTAATAAAAGAAATATGGCCTGGCGCCGAAGTCAATGTCGATGCAGGGCGGCGGCGTGATGCGGTAAAGGCATAACAAGGCCTGAATTCACAGGTCGGTTCGAGTTTCGGATGCGGCGTTCGCCGGACTATGTACGGAAACTGACCGAACCACCATGCGGCCATCGTTAATGCGACCACCATTTGATAGACCTGCGTACATATGACGGACAAACCAGAGTAATAATTCATTGGAAAAAATGAACCCTAACAAGCAAAAAATACTAGGATTAATAGCACCTGGCTTATTTGTTGTAGCAATCCGAAGAAAGGTGATTCCCAAAATTGGGACTCGATCCGCACACCTATCGCCTGATGGGCGATAAAGCAACGGCATGGCGATGCTGGCAAAGGTTGGCTCGCCGAGGCAAAGCCCTCGGTCCAGCTAACGTGACGGAGCTGGTCGACCAGCGACGTTGAAGTCTCCGGAGTAGGTTGATGAAGAGATGATGAAGCCTCCGGTCCAGCGATGCAGGTCGTGACGTGGTCGATGCCGGCTTGATGTAGTGAACATGTGGCGATGCAGGTGTGGCCGCTCCGTGTAATCCGTGGGGCGGCGATGTTGGTGATGATTTATCCTTCGCGATGCCAAACTATTGTTCGGCTAGCCGAGATGATGATCCGAAGAAATTGAGCTCGGCTCAACAAAGCCACGACGTGTCTAACGCAGGTCGGCCGCCGTGGAGTGATGTTGTCGGGCTGGTTCGACACCGGCGCGACGGTGAAGTTCGTATTGCAAGAATACTTTTAATACTACTGGGATGTGTTTGAGAATAAAACACAACACCCCATACGAAAACTTCCTTCAAGAAGGATGTCCGATATCCCGTTCATAAAGAAGATGAATTCGGGTCGGATTCGTTCTCGCGCAGGAAAACATATCCAAAAAGTGATGCACTAATCGGAAGTTTCCCGGAGTTTGGACGGTTGGATCGAGCTGAATTTTTGGCAGGTGGTAGATATGAGAATTCCGCAGAAAATCAACAGTTGGATCCTCCAAAGGACATCCGAGCTAGATGCTGGATACCACGCCCTAAACTCGTTCGGATTCTCGTCCAGATTCAACAGGGCTCCGGTATATCGGAGATTGTCGGAGATTCCTCCATCGGAACTCGATGAAATTTTTGCAGGGTTGTTGTAGACTTAATTCTGCATAATTCCACCGAAGTAATCGTTTAAGCGACACTCGAGGAGGCGGTGGCGGCGGATACAAGTTTGCTGTCCAGAAAAACAGCACGGTCGCCTAAGGGCAATGTTGACGTTGAGCCCCCGAGCTCCATGGATGACTCCTCCATGATCTTTATAGAGATCGGAGTTGGTGTTTGATGAAGGCCTTCATCCGAACATGACGATCGAAGGTAGGGCGCAGTCCTCGATCAAGCCAAGGTGACCAGCCGAGCTGGTGACGAAGAAGCCGACATCGCAGTTGACCTGCAGTCGAGCCATTGATCCTTTCGCCGATCACACAGCGGAACTCTCAATGAAAGCACCAATGTCGGTGTCAAAACTGGCGGATCTCGGTTAGGGGTCCCAAGCAGTGCGTCTTAGGATCAATGGTAACAGGAGGCAAGGGACACAATGTTTACCCAGGTTCGGGCCCTCTCGATGGAGGTAAAACCCTACGTCCTGCTTGATTAATATTGATGATATGGGTAGTACAAGAGTAGATCTACCACGAGATCAAGGAGGCTAAACCCTAGAAGCTAGCCTATGGTATGATTGTTGTTGTATATATCTATCGACTAGCCTGACCCCGGTTTATATAATGCACCAGAGGCCTAGGATAACAAGAGTCCTAGCCGAATACGCCGGTGGGGGAGGAGTCCTTGTCTTGATCGCCAAGTCTTGTGGATTCTTCCTTGTATGCGGCGGCTGTCCGAACTGGCCCATGAGTATATGGCCATGGGGGTCCTCGGCCCAATCCAACTGATTGGGAGACGACGCGTTGAGTACCCCCTAGTCCAGGACACCGTCAGGGCCTCTTTTGATCTTGTTGGCTACTCCGACTCGGACTATGCCAGAGACAAGGTTGATAGAAAGTCCACTTCGGGTACTTGTCAATTTCTTGGTAGATCTCTTGTGTCTTGGTCCTCCAAGAAACAAAACTCAGTATCCTTATCCACCGCCGAAGCGGAATACATTGCCGCTGGTTCATGTTGTGCTCAATTACTTTGGATGACCCAAACTCTTAAAGATTATGGGATATATGTGAAACATGTTCCATTGCTTTGTGACAATGAAAGTGCTATCAAAATTGGTCATAATCCTGTGCAACATTCTTGAACTAAGCATATTGAAGTTCGTCATCATTCCATTCGAGATCATGTTGCTAAGAGTGACATTGATCTTAAGCATATTCGCACCAAAAAGCAATTAGCGGATATATTCACTAAACCTCTTGATGAGAAAGTGTTTTGTAGGTTGAGAGGAGAATTGAACATCATTGATGCTTCAAACTTGGAGTAGAAACTCCATTGGATACATGCAAGACATGAGCTTATGACTAATCCTTGATATCTCTCTTATGATGAAAATCTTGTGTCTTGGATATATTTGTATCTTGCATGTTATCTAACCCATGTAGGTACTTGGATGAATCTAATTCCATGAGGTTGTAACCTACTCATATCTTGAGCAATCTCTACATCACCAAGTCTCTACACTATGGTGGTTGAAGACAAGGAAGCACAAAAAACCATTCAAACATATCCTTTGACAAACTCTATGTTGAGCTCCATGATTGTAATTTTTGGATACACAAGTGCTCTTCCTTGCAAGAACTAACCCATGTAGGAAGATGGACTCAAATTACAAGTGGTGCTCCCAACTTCCGATGAGCTACATCAACCTTGAGCAACCCACACAAGTTCAACTACATGGACATCACCACCAACCAAGGTATGTTATTCCATCTTAGAGAATCTTTACTCCAAGTCATGAGTTAAAGCAACTCGACAAGATGTGAATACATCAAGATGCTTAAACGAAAAATGGCAACCCCATTTTGAGCTTAAACGATGAGTATGACCTATGATCAAGTGATCTCACTTGACTCCTAAGTCAATCACTACTAGAAATACCACTACTAATGGCGCACCTAATATGGCCATTAATGGCGCATCACTGGTGCGCCACTCACAGCACGCCATTAGTAATTTTTACTAATGGCGCACCAGCTGGTGCGCCATTAGTATCTGGTATACTAATGGCGCACCACCTGGTGCGCCATTAGTATATGCGAGGGTGCGCCATTAGTATGCCTCCCAGTTGGCATGTACACCCAGGTGCTTTGGCATACTAATGGCGCACCACCTCTGGATGCGCCATTAGTAACCGCAGCATACTAATGGCGCACTACCCGGTGATGCGCCATTAGTATGCACTGTCATACTAATGGCGCACTGTCGTGTGATGCGCCATTAGTATGAATATTAGGTTTTTTTTATTTTTTTATTTTCTGTTTTTTGCACAGGTTACAAAATGTATAATTTGACAAAATATAGACAGCACACATCAACAATAGATTCATCAAATACAATAGAAGATTAGTCTTTGAATACAATTCATCATATTAGTCTCCGAATACAATTCATCATATTAGTCTCCGAATTAAAAAGACCGAACAAAGATAGAACATTATATTACAAGTCTCGAGACCGCGAGTAGCGAGTTTGTCTTCGCATTACAAGTCGATATCGATCATCTAAACTACCATCACATAGAAGAGAGCTGCGGTCATCACGATGAGCATCATCACGATGAAACTCGTCTTCATCCGGTTCCTCCAACGCTCCCTCCCCTCTCCCGCTAGATAGCGGGCGTATCTAGATTCGGCCTCGGCCCTAGTGGTGTACCCTTTGTAACTGTTACCGCTGAATCGGTGAACCTGTCTCCGACACTCCTCCCAGTCATCGTAGACTCCGGGAACCTTACCCTTGTACACGACATACGTCGGCATCACTATGCACTAGCCAAACGAAACGTTAGTACCAATTCACAGACAATACATAAGCAATATATAATTATGCAACAGAACGATCGGAAGAGAAAAGCAAGACATTAATAGCATCGATTACATCTAAGTTGAACGACTCTCAAAACCAAAGAGACATACTACAAGTTCATTAAAGTTTAATTACAACATGAGCCAATCGATGTTTCAGAACTAGACAACTCGACTCAAGGGACCGGAGCGTGGATGAAGCCGCCGTCTATCGTGGGAGTCATGAAAGAACGGGCGTTGTCATCCTGCATTTGTAGCATTGTGTCGATGTCACTGTTGGACGGTTGATTTCTGAGGTAGAACTGCCCCGAGGTACGAAGGACATCTTGATGGATGATTTCCGCAAACTCCGACTGGATGCGAAAGAATTCTTGTCGGAGGTCCGCGTCCTGGATTGCCGACACGCTCGCGGCCCAATCTTGGAGTTTACTCGGTAGCAGAAGTTGATGATGGTCCCGTACGATCGCCCGCATGTGATGGATGGCGTAGTAGGCACCCTTCTGACCGCCAGGCGGCTGCTTGACGCAGCAGAACGTCGTATTGTGGGAGAACACGTGCTTGCCGTACTTACGAATAGGCCTGGTGAAGGTGCCTCCAGATTGGGCGTAGCCGGGGAGAACATCATCAAGAACCTTCTTGACATTTGTGTAGTCTACGTTCGACTGACGGTCCGGGTCGAAATACGTGGCCATGGAATATTTGGGGCTTAGGAGGATGAGCGTGCAACGTGTGTCACTGCAGAAAACACGGAATGTTAAAAGAAAAACGATCGAAAAGTAAGAATTCATATGTTACGGGCCGGTTGAGGGGAGGACTTACTCGGGAAAGTAAGGCACGAGGAAGTTATCCTTATCTTGGTTTGCCAGAATGACGCCTTCGAGGTAAGAACTCGCGACTTGCCGGTCCCCAGCGCTGCCCAAGATCTTGGCACGCATGTAGAAGGGGTCGACTATCACGATGTCCGGGGTCTTGTCGCGAATGATCCGCATCTCCATACTCAGCGAAAATAGCCGAACGAAGGTGTAGTGCAGCGGATGAAGGTTAAACATAGCAAAGATGTCATCAAACCGCAGGACGATCGTACCCCCGATGTCGCCATCCACAAAGCCCTTGCCCTCTGGCACCTTGGCCACGAAAACCGGGTATGCCACATCCTTCTCTCTGAGACGCCGCTTCTCCAAAGAAAGAACACTGTCGTGCAGACTCCGCATAGCACCGGTTGCAGCATTGAGCATATTTGGTGGTAGCATCGCCCTACCCGCCACATGCACCCTCCTCGAGATATCCTGCGGTGAAGGTGGCCCGTCCTGAGCACGGATCGTACTCGGTGCCGGCTGGCTCGCACCCTTCTTAGTCTTTCTTTTGCGTGCCTTCTTCTTCTCCTGTAATGGGACCGAGTTCTGCTCACAGACCGCCTTCTTGAGTGTGTTGGGGCTGATAATATTTCGCACCTCGCCTATCTGAGGCTCGGTGAAGTCGGCAGCTGGAGGCGTCTCCTGAGAGCTGAACGCCAGACGGCGCCTGTTGCAACTTGGCTTCTCCGCGGTACGAGCTAGATCGCACACGTCTTTTGTTGGGTTTGGTTCTTGAGAAGGAGGCCCCATGAAGTCGCCATCGTACCCATGCTCGGCAAAGTACTGATCGACGTTGCCAAATGTATCATCGTCGTCGTCGTCGTCGTTCTGATCCTGTGCCATATGCATGTTTGGATCCAGTGGCATAGGGATGTCCGGCACCGTTACGGCGGTCTTGCCATGGGGCCGACTTGGCGCCGGCACGACTGGCGGTGTTGTCTTTGGGGTGGTGTCCCCCGCCCCCAAACGAATCTGGCTCTTCGGCCAAAGCAGGGGCCAGCTCAGGCAGGCGCTGAGGGTCATCACGTCATCATCGTCGGCCCCGACGGGTCGAATCGGAGGTAACAAGTCGTCGCAGCCTGGCAGCACCCGAACCAGTTGAACCCTAAACAAGTTGGGTGGCATCTGGGTACCATGGAACAAGGGGTTGCCCGGTTGAACGATTTTGCCCTTGGCGACATCGACCAACTCGTTGTTCACGAAGTGGAGGAGAGTGCACGGAACGTCGGCGGCGCCCTGCGAAAACATGTAGGGCGTCAGGGATGCCCAGTCAAAGGCAAGGAGATGAAGTCCTCGGCCGAGAGAGGCTTAATTAGTTACCGTGATGATGGCGTCGAGCTCGGCTAATGTCGAGGCACCGCCAACGGCGGGCGTGCAGTTGACGGAGCGGCCGCTTGCTGAAGAGGTGCCGGCCGGCGTACACCCGGGTGCATTAAGCTCCCGTGCCGGCGTCGGAGACACCAATGCCGCCTCCGCCGGAGGCACCAATGGCCCCGCCATCGCATTATGCGAGTTGCTGGCCGTGAAGCTAGGAATCGGGGGCGGCCCCTGTTGGCCGCCCGCAATCCACGCACTCAACCCCGAGATCAAGGTAGGCACAAGGGCGGTGATCGTCGCTCCGAGTCGTTGTTCCACTTGCTCTTGGACAATCTCCGGAATCCGCGCCACCTGTGCCTTGAGTTCTTGAACCTCTCGCGCCTGGCTTTCCGAGCTGGTCTTTTTCTCCTTCCGCACACCAGCGGTATAGTATGACCCCCATTTTGTCGACAAGCCTTTGCCGGCCACACGACCAGCTGACGTCGGCTTACTGAGCTTATCCTTGTTCTTCATTATATTCAACCCCCTATTTAGAGTGGTGTCCCAAGGGTTGCTCTGAGTCGACCCCGCGCTACTGCTTTCAGTCGCCTGCGGAAGGAATGTGAACCATTTAGAAATTCGGCTTCATTAATTAGAATGCAACCATATGGAGCTAATTACGCGGGGGTGTATTCCTTACCAGAACAAGCTCAAGCTGCCTGGTCTTCGGATCCGTGGTAAGCTCCTTTGTTTTCGGGTCCTTCTTGTACCGGGCCCTGACAAAGTTCCTGGTCTGCTTGTCACCGTATTTATCGAAGAGGGGCGGTAGGCCTTGCTCGGCACGGTCCGCCTCCTCCTTGTCCCATATAGGCTCCGCCACTCTGTAACCGCCGGGACCGAGTGTGTGTTCCCCTATGTTCAGCTCCCGCATTTGTTTCCCCCACTCACTTGATTGGGAGCTTGCGGTGCTCGAGCAATTGATCTTGAAGTCGTTGTAGTCATCTTCGGTGATCGAAGGATTTTTCTCCTTGATCTTCTCATAACTCTCACCTTTCTCGATCATTCTCTTCACATTGCTTTTCCAAGTAGACAGGGCCTTGCTCATCTTCGTGAGGGCAGCATTGTTCACTTTATTCCCTTTGAGGCTTGTGTTTTCGAATTCAGCGGGGAACTTGTATCGTTCGTGCAGCTTCGTGAAGAGGAGGTGGCGCAAATTCCCCCGGTCAGGATGCCTCAGGTTCTCGGTGTTGATCGAGACGGTGCTCCGGACAATGCACCCGAGCTGAAGCGAGTACCCCTTGACTATTCGTTCGGGCGCCGTTGGATTCCCGTTGGAGTCCACTTCAGTAACTTCCTCCTTGAGGGTGCGGAGCACGATCGGGCGCCGGTCCTTCCGTTGCCTCTTCGGCTGGCTGCTATCTGTGCGTGCGCCGCCATCATCAGTGGTGGCATCCTCGGCGGCACCATCAGTGGTGGCATCAGTGTGGTCATCCTCGGCGGCACCATCCGTGGTCTCAGGATCGGTGGGGAAGGCGGCGGCCTCATACAAGTGAGGTTGTTCCTCCATCTCCTGGGACAGCTCCCAGAATGCCTTGCCGCCCGAACCCCCGGCCTCATCGTTGTGGGCCATGTTTCTCTCTAAATAGAAACAAAGTTTGGTCAAAAAGTTGGTTATTGTCAAGGAACAAGATCATGGTCTCATCATTTAGGGTTTGTCGACACCGAGGCATCCTAAAATCTAAGCTTTTATCATTGAGGGTTTTTCGACGCCAAGGCACCCTAAAAGCCTAACTTTTCATCATTTCGGTTTTTATCGACACCGAGGCACCCTAAAAGCCATGCATTAGTCACAAGTACGCCGGGGCACTTGATCCTACTTAATTAACTACTAAGATACCCCGGCCCATGCATTAGTCACAAGTACCCCATATGTCCTATTTTTAGCAAAGTCATGCTAAAATTCACGGAAAATTTCAGCATGACCTTTGCTGAAAATAGGACATATGGAGTACCCGAATTTGCCGGAACGGAAGTTAATCGACATTCCGGCAAACTCAAGGGCCTCTCGGGGTACCTGCAAAATCATCACGACACGATGGTCGGAGACAAAACCCAGCAAACTAGCAAAATCATCACAAATTGTTTTCTGTTAAAGATGATCATCATCTTTACAAGTCTTTCTCAATGTGATCACAAGTAATTCAGAGGCATCACAAGTAATTCAGAGCATCACAAGGCATTAGTAGTTCAGTACATGAACAAGTTTTACAAACCCAGATAAGAACAAGTGAATTCTAGTCCCATTGACACTCCTGGTTTTCTACAAACACCAAGTACTAGGGCACACAAAAGTTCTGAAATTTGTGTGCCTAACTGAATTAACTGAATTTTCAGTAACCGAATGAACTGAATTTTCAAAACTGCAAGAATACAATCGAGAAAAATCCAACAGCACTAGAACTGAGCTGATTGACAGTAGTTTTGTTCACTGTTATGTTGGCCTAACTGGATGTTGGCTATCTTTTATAGTGTCTCTGTTACATGCCAGTTTGGTCATTGCTAACTTTTGATATGTTGTGTTTCTGACATATCAGAATCGGATATCCAAAAGAAGAAACAATATAATTTCTAACAAATCATTAGCCTGTTTGCTTCAAAAATAACAGTTCCTGTTGAGATTCCTGGGATCCAATCCCAACCAGTCCATTTGATTAAAATGACTGGATTACTGGAATGAGAATACCAAAAGAACAAGATATAGTCTACAAAAAAAAAGAATACAGCCAATCCCCATCACTGTTTTCCCCTCTGGTTCAACAACCCTCTCACCATTTAAAGCAAAAATCTATATGGACCATCCATTCCTAGTTTGCATAAGTATCTAGTTTTAATTTACCTTCACAAGAGCACCAATAACACCCAAGCTGGTAAGCCTCAAGTACTCAAAAGGTCTTGTCTTGCTGGTAGTATTCAGGAACGGGTACAGGTACAGTGGGATGTGAGCTGCAAAGGAAAAAGAAGAAGACTTAATTATTAACCACTGCTAGTTAAGATTTACTTATTCTGTAAAGTCACCAAAATGAGGAAAGCTTTTTAACAATAAACAATGGAAATATTTAAGACTTGGCATAGAAACAGCAGCGCTCAGTACCATGGACAACCACCCTTACTTAAGTTTGCAAAGTCATCAATAGGACAGGATTTCACAAAGTTCACACCCCCGCCCCCCTGTCCTTGAACAGGGTATCTCTACCTGTAAAGAGGCTGTCCGGCATACATATCAAAGCAAAGGAAAGTAGATCCCTTCAACACTTGGATCAACAACAACTTATAATCCTTTCATGGAATCTCTCTAAAATTTATTCTTGTTCATAGCCAGAATAGTTGGATCTTCAAGTCAGAAGCTTTGCATTTTAGTCCCCCTTTAACACAATTTACATAAATACATCACAAGGGACCTTTAATCTCCTAATGTTAGCAAAAACTGAAGTTTTATAGACCTTTTCCTTTTCCAACCTTGTAACTGTTTGTACATAATTGAAAAAAATACCATAGAACGGTTGTTCTACGGTCAGGGCCTCAAGAAAAAAAATTACACAATAAAGCAAAAAAAATCACATGAAGAGGTGCTTCCCACACCCTGCACTGGCTTCTCTCCCTCTCCCCACAGAAATAAAATACTCCAGTGTAAACCCAATTATCGGGAATTAAAATGCCGCTGAGTTATATAACCAAACCTCTTAAGAATAAACGAAACAGTAGGTGATAACATCAATGGTTGTTCTCTAGCGGTGGGCATCTTGCAATAAGAAATTCTAATTATTTGAAAACTAGCAGATAACATCGACGCTACTAATTGTGAGTTTCCATGGTGTGGGGTTCTTTTAGGTGCTTCTGAATGTTTGAATGGAGTTGAAACCTACTCCAGAAACTAAACTACACATCACATTTTGTGCAGCTGTAGGTATATCTTGATGCAAGGTAGTCGACTTAGTCACTTGCAAATATCATTCTCAAGATGACTGATGAGACATAACAAATGTGAAAAGCCCCCGCAAAAAGGAAAAAAGGTATGTGACAATTGATTACTGCAAAATCTCATGATAAACCAAAATATTACACATGGTGCATTGTGAAACTAATATAAAGTTATCAAGCAGCAGACCGGTTTCTTCCATGACATGAAACAAGCGAACAATTCGATGGTGTAACAAACAAACAATTCGGATACAGGTAAAACTTGCCCTGCACTCCATTAAACTCCAGAATGATGCCTGCAGTCTGCACATCACAACAACTAAATTACCAAACACCACAAGCAAGTCATAGAATCGCCCTAAGGAGATCGGAAATAGAACAACACAAAATGCACCAACCTGTGGTGACAAGCCAAGGTTCAGAGCAATATATGTTCATGATAATTTCAGCTGTCTATAGAGATGGTTTGGGAATTTCAACTAGGTTGCTATATTTGACCAATTGTCTGATTGCCAACAAACATGAAAAACCAACAACATAGATCCGAGGTGGGGCAAAATGGCAACTGGTGGTGGTGGTGCTGGTGACAAGAAGAAATA